>NC_053427.1:58305870-58671596 GCF_007990345.1 Gossypium hirsutum
AAATCAGTTTCGTAATTTTTCCCAGAAACTAGACTCATGTGCCCATCTATGTATTTTTTTCTAGAATTTTTGGTTGGGCCAATTAGTACAGTTTATTAGTCAAAGTTCCCCAAGTTGCAGGGGTCGACTACACTGACCTTTGCCCATTACGACTGGGATATCTCCCTGCACGGGCTTCAATACTGTTGCCGTTTGTTTCTATGGAAACTAGACTCAGAGAGGAATCTGCACATATATGGTACGACCCCTAATTATCTCTGGTTAATTTATAATGAATTTCCAAAGTTGGAGCAGGGAATCCAGAAACCGTTCTGGCCCTGTCCCACTAAAATCTGATTATCTCTTAATATACTGCCCATATGATCTTTTCGTTACTTCCTCATGAAAACAGACTCATCGAGCTTCGATTACATAATTTATTCATCAATTAATTCCACTCCTACTATTTTTAGTGATTTTTCAATCTCATGACACTGCTGCTGCCAGCATCTGTTAGAAAGTAATAGGTCATTCATGCCTACCCTCGATCCAACTCAATCGAACATTCGTGCCATTTTCGCATGGCTTAAAGTTTACATGCCATAATTCAACACAACGTACTAGCTTATACATGCCAAATGATCTCTAAGCACACTAAGAAGAAAGTACCAAAACTACTATCTGGTGTGATGACTTCGTTGACGGCCCGACCCGTAAAATTGATGATCCAAGCAACCTATAATGGGTGACAAGGAAACACCGGGTGAGTTATAATCAGTAAGTCATAAGCAATGCTCTACTATACATCAATAACATTATCACAAGAGGAATAAAATGGAATGAGACAATTTACTCCATCCATACCGAACCATACCATAGTTCCACCAACCTACCGATTCAATTTCATATCAATTCATGCCTTCACAATTCATATACTCATCAATAGGACATTGAAGCATTTTCATAAATCAATTTATTTTCGTTACAATCAAACCACAAAACGGCCTTTCACCCATCCTACGATAAATTTTTATGTACGTGACTTCAAGTATAGTTGTCACATAGGTTCAACTTACCGAGCTCAACACCAAGTATACGCATAGCATATATTAGCCATGTCCTCAAGACACTTACCCGATCCGCTGTCCGCGATCAGCTCAATAGTGTCGCACACATAGTGTCCATAATGATTCACGAATGTATATTGAGCCCGCACACTCAGTGCTATATAATCAACTCGCACATTTAGTGCCACGTAATCAAATCGCACACTTAGTGCTACATAGTCAAACCCGCACACTTAGTGCCGCATGGTCAATTCGCACACTTAGTGCATCATATTCATTTCGCACACTTAGTGCAACAAAGTAGAATCGCACACTTAGTGCTGTACAATTTAATCCCGCGCACTTAGCACCAATCTCATGGTCATAAATGGTTATCCCGCACATTTAGTGCCGAGATCAACAACTCATTACATCTCACCTCATTTATTTCATTCAACAATTTCATCATCACATACGTACATGCATATATATATGTACATTTATTCATTCCATTCAGCATCAATACACAACATTATGACCATTGAAATAATACCAACTACATGCTTAATGACTTACCTCGTGTTGGGTAAGACGGTTCCAACTCGGCTACTCGATAACCTTTTCTTTGCCTTTGCTCGATTCACCTCCTTTAGCTCCTTGAGCTATATCAATAATTTAACTAGTTTAACCACCTTGCTAAATATTTACAATCCAATCTCACATGTACATGTATGTTAGTATATTCGGCTAATAATCTCATGCAACTACCAAAGCCGAATCAACTAAATATACTTATGTATACACACATATATCATCATCGAAATCACCTAAGCTTAGACATCGATTTTTAATTTCAAGTAAGTTGCCGAATGCAACCTTACTAAATTCTCATGGATTCAATATACCATTACCATGAAATCAACAACCAAATTCATAGACAATTTAGGAAAATCACATTACAATTCTCATATTCAAGCAAAGACCATGGCCGAATGCACATATGACCTCATAACAAAAATATTGAACCTTTGGTTGCCCAATTAGCTTAACATCCATCAAATTTTTAAATCAAGAAGCTCACCTCATCTATAATCAACTCTCAATGCCCTAAGGCATCAAAAACAACATCAAAGAAATACAACCATCCATGGCCGAATGTCCTAGCCGAATTGTTTTAACCATGAGTAACATAACAAGCATAGATCGTGTTTATGGATATACCGTGGCCGATTCAAGCTAATCACCTCCAAAATCATCAACCATTTTCGTTGCATATAACATATATAAACATGAATAAGTTTCATATAATCCCTTAACACATTAATTTCTTTCATCAACAACCTTTTCCTTGAACACTTTCTCATGACCGATTGCTCATGTTATCAACAAGATTCAAAGTTTAAACATGGGCTATTTAAAACATGCATGCATCTCAAAGACAACATCAAACATACCTTAGTCTAACCACCACCATAGCCGATTTTTCTCAAGCCTTTTTCCCCTTCCTTTCTTTCCTCTATTCGGCCAAGGATGTTTAAGAATGAACTCTTTTTTTTTTTTTTGTTTTCTTTCTTCAATTCACGGCAACAAGGGGGGGTGAGACCATGTACTTTTTTTTTTTTTTCTCCATCACCCTTCTTTCATTATTTAATCACCATGCTTATTATTTTATTATTCTTAACATGCATCACTAGCATAACATGTTGGAGACATGTTTCCACCTATAGCATGGCCGGCCACTACATATTAGGGAGGGGGAATTTGACATGCAAGTCCCCTTTTTCTTCCACATGCACTAATAGGTCCTCATGCATTGACCTATCACATTTTAAAATTTTCTCATATAAGTCCTATTGACTAAATTCACATGCAATCGACTAAATCGAAGCTTGAAATTTTTACACATTCATGATTACATATTCTAGACAATAAACATCACATTCAAACCTTTCGGTGACTCGGTTTAGCGGTCCCGAAACCACTTCCCGGCTAGGGTCAATTTTGGGCTGTCACAACTCTCCCTCACTTAAGAAATTTTCGTCCTCGAAATCTTACCAGTAAATAGGTTTGGATATCGTTCCTTCATCGAGCTCTCGGGTTCCCAGGTTGCTTCCTCGATCCCGTGTTTGAGCCACAACACCTTAACCAACGGAACCCTTTTGTTTCGCAACTCTTTCACCTCACGAGCTAGGATACGTATCGGTTCTTCTTCATAACTCATATCGGCTTGAATTTCAACCTCTGATGGGCTAATTATATGCGACGGATCAGATCGATAGCGTCGAAGCATCGAAACATGAAAGACATCGTGAATCTTTTCAAGCTCAGGGGGCAAAATCAATCTATACGCAACTGGCCCCACTCGTTCGGAGATTTCGTACGGCCCAATGAATCTCGGGCTCAACTTGCCCTTACGGCCAAACCTAAGTACCTTTTCCAAGGCGAAACTTTAAGGAACACTTTATCTCCCACCTGATATTCAATGTCCTTCCGTTTCAGATCCGCATACGATTTCTGACGATCTGTGGCTGCCTTCAAACTTTCACGGATTACTTTTACTTTCTGTTCAGCATCTTTAATCAAATCAACTCCGAAAATTTTACTTTCACCAAGCTCGGTCCAAAACAATGGTGTACGGCATTTACGACCGTACAAAGCCTCGTAAGGTGCCATCTTAATACTTGATTGAAAACTATTGTTGTAAGCGAATTCAATCAAAGGTACATACCGTTCCCATGAACCACTAAACTCAAGGATGCAGCATCTCAGCATATCCTCGAGTATCTGAATTATCCGCTCGGATTGACCATCGGTTTGGGGATGAAAAGCGGTGCTAAAATGCAGCTGGGTACCCAAAGCTTCTTGCAATTTCTTCCAAAATCGCGAGGTGAATCTCGGATCTCTATCCGACACGATAGAAATAGGTACTCCATGTAATCTCACAATCTGAGAAACATACAACTCGGCTAGTTTATCCAATGAGAAATCCGTACGCACGGGGATAAAGTGAGCCGACTTAGTCAGCCTATCAACAACAACCCAAATCGCATCCTTCTTACTTGCGGACAATGGCAGTCCGGACACAAAGTCCATTGTGACTCGGTCCCATTTCCACTCGGGTATCATGATCGGCTGAAGTAACCCTGAAGGCACTTGATGTTCCGCTTTCACTTGCTGACATATTAAACATCTCGAAACAAAGTCGGAGATGTCTCGCTTCATACCATGCCACCAAAATCGACGTTTCAAGTCGTTGTACATTTTCGTGCTCCCCGGGTGAATTGACATTCGGCTACAATGGGCTTCGTTCAGGATCATCGGAATGAGTTCCGAATTCCTTGGAACGCACAAACGACTTCTAAACCTCAAACAACCATCATCATCAATCTGAAACTCCGATTCCTTGTTTGGAACACACTCAGCTCGTTTTGCAACTAATTCATCATCGACTTTCTGAGCTTCATGAATTTGATGAGTCAATAATGGTTTGGCTTTTAATTCAGCTACTAACACATTGTCAGGTAGAACAGACAAGTGTACATTCATCGCTCGCAAAGCAAACAGTGATTTCCGGCTTAAGGCGTCCGCAACCACATTAGCCTTTCCCGGGTGGTAATCAATGACAAGCTCATAATCCTTCAACAATTCAAGCCAACGTCTTTGTCGCAGATTCAAGTCCCGTTGAGTCATCAAATATTTGAGACTTTTGTGATCCGAAAACACATGGCACTTCTCACCAAACAAATAATGTCGCCATATTTTCAATGCAAACACAATGGCGGCTAGTTCGAGATCATGGGTCGGATAATTTCTCTCGTGTGGCTTCAATTGTCTCGACGCATAGGCCACAACTCGACCTTCTTGCATCAATACACAACCCAACCCGAGTAGGGATGCGTCACTATAAACGACAAACTCTTTACCCGATTCGGGTTGCACCAAAATTGGAGCTTTAGTCAGATGAGTTTTCAGTTGATCGAAGCTTTTCTGACATTTCTCCGTCCATTCGAACTTAACATCCTTCTGAAGTAGCTTCGTCATTGGTGTGGCTATCATCGAGAAACCTTTGACAAATCGTCGGTAATAACCGGCGAGCCCTAGAAAGCTCCGGACTTCGGTAACGTTTCTCGGAGGCTTCCAGTTAAGTATGGCTGAAATTTTGCTCGGGTCAACCCGAATACCCAATGCGGATACCACATGACCCAAGAAGCTAACCTCTCTTAGCCAGAACTCACACTTACTGAACTTAGCATATAACTGCTTATCCCGCAAAATTTGCATCACTAGCCTCAGATGCTCAGCATGTTCGGCCTCATCTCTTGAATAGACCAAGATGTCATCAATAAACACAACTACGAACCGATCCAAGTACGGCCTAAAGATCCGATTCATCAAATCCATAAACACCGCAGGGGCATTAGTGAGCCCAAACGGCATCACTAAGAACTCATAGTGACCGTACCTCGTTCTGAAAGCAGTTTTGGGTACGTCCGAATCTCGAATCCGTAACTGATAATAACCCGATCTCAAATCTATCTTTGAAAACACCGATGCTCCCTTTAATTGATCGAACAGATCATCTATACGCGGTAACGGATACTTATTCTTTATCGTCACTTTATTCAGTTGACGATAGTCAATGCACAACCTCATGGTTCCGTCCTTCTTTTTCACGAACAATACTGGTGCACCCCAAGGCGAGAAACTCGGTCGAGCGAAACCTCTATCCGTCAATTCTTGCAACTGAGCTTTCAACTCTTTTAACTCAGTTAGTGCCATACGATACGGAGCGATCGAAATTGGCGTAGTTCCAGGTACAAGCTCAATTCCAAACTCTACTTCCCGAACAGGTGGCAAACCCGGTAACTCTTCAGGAAAAACATCCGGGTATTCACAAACCACCGGCACCGATTCGGGTTTCTTTTCTAACTCCTTGTCATCAAGTACATACGCGAGGTATGCTTCGCACCCTTTCCTTACATATTTCTGGGCCAACATTGCTGATATTACAGCTGGCAACCCCCTTAAGTCCGCAGACTCAACTCGGATTATTTCGTTATTTGCGCACCTCAAATCGATAGTCTTGCTTTTGCAATTCACAACCGCATCATGCGCGGTTAACCAATCCAAACCAAGAATAACATCAAACTCGTCGAACGGCAAAAGCATCAAATCAGCCGGAAAACAGGATTCTCGGATTAATAGAGGGCATCTCTTACACACTTTATCAACAAGTACGCATTGACCCAAAGGGTTTGATACTCGAATTACGAGCTCAGTAGACTCAACAGGTAGAGTCTTACTGGTTGCTAAGGTTTCGCATACATATGAATGAGTAGAACCAGGGTCAATCAATGCAATCACATTAGTATCAAAGAGAGTGAAGGTACCAGTGATGACGTCGGGGGAGGATGCCTCCTCTCGTGCGCGAATGGCATATGCTCTAGCAGGAGCACGGTTCTCGGCGCGATCGGCCGTATCAGAAGCCCCCCTCTGACTACCACCCCTGCCTCCAAAATTCTCGGTGGTCTACCTCTAGATGTCACTCCACTAGGTCTTGCACCTTGAATCTTATTCTTCTCATCCAGCTCCGTGCAATCTCTAATGAAGTGGTCCTTCGAACCGCATCCGTAACAGGCCCTGTTAGTAGACTTGCCCCAACATTCACCTAGGTGTCGTCTTCCACATTGGGGACATTCAGGTTTCTCGTGCCGATTATTGCCCACACTAGCTACCGAAGTAGCTCGGGAGCCCATCGATGGTCTTGCCCTGATGGAAATTCCCGTAGTCGCCCTCGACTTACTAATGTCCTCCCTGAACTTCTTCACAGCTGAGAACGGAGCTTTACCCGTCGATCTTTTACGATAATCTCTAGCTTCAAATTCAGCCTTCCTCTTCTCCTTTCCAAGTTCCTCCGCCTTGCAGGCTCGTTCGACTAGTGTTACGAATTCCTTTATTTCCAGAATACCCATTAGTAGCTTTAAATCTTCGTTCAATCCTTCCTCAAATCTTTTGCACATAGCAACCTCATCAGCTACGCACTCCCGGGCATACCTACTAAGTCTTACGAATTCATGTTCGTATTCAGATACAGTCATACGGCCTTGCTTGAGTTCCAAGAACTCCTTACGCTTCTGGTCAATGAACCGTTGGCTAATAAATTTCTTCCGAAATTCCGTTTGAAAGAAGTCCCAAGTTACTCGCTCGTTCGGGACTATGGAAATCAATGTCCTCCACCAATAGTAGGCTGAGTCTCGCAACAAAGATACAGCACATTTTAGACATTCATCGGGTGTGCATGACAATTCATCGAACACCCGAATGGTGTTATCAAGCCAGAACTCGGCCCTTTCGGCATCATCAGTTACTATGGCCTTGAACTCCTCGGCCCCACACTTCCTAATCAAGTCTACAGGTAGCTTACTCAGCCTCACAGGATCAGCGACTGACGGCCTTACAGGCTCTTGGGGTGGGTTATTCAAATTTGGGAATTGTTGGACAGCCGGGTTGGCTCGGGCATATTGCGCGACCCACTCATTCATCATGGTAAAGAAGGCTTGTTTAGCCCCCTCACCTTGATTATTCGCAGATGACTGGGGTTCAACAGGCGGCGTCCCTTGTGCAGGAGCAGCCGCTACGCTCTCAACGTCATCCGCTAGGGTTCTTTCTTCACCGGGATCCATTTACTAATCAAGACAAAAACATTTCAACCGTCAGAAGTCATCACCCTTTTAAACATTAACATTATGGCATGTATAGCTAGACTCATACGTGCTATGGAAGTCCTAGAACCGACTAAACCATAGCTCTGATACCAATAAAATGTAACACCCCAAACCCGAAACCGTCATCGGGGTCGAACACGAGGTGTTGACTGGCTTTACCCTCTTACAAAATTTATTTTCCAGACACTGCCCAATCTGTGTACTAGTCGTTTTAAAATTCATATCTTGAGTTTCGTAACTCGAAAATCAGTTTCGTAATTTTTCCCAGAAACTAGACTCATGTGCCCATCTATGTATTTTTTTCTAGAATTTTTGGTTGGGCCAATTAGTACAGTTTATTAGTCAAAGTTCCCCAAGTTGCAGGGGTCGACTACACTGACCTTTGCCCATTACGACTGGGATATCTCCCTGCACGGGGCTTCAATACTGTTGCCGTTTGTTTCTATGGAAACTAGACTCAGAGAGGAATCTGCACATATATGGTACGACCCCTAATTATCTCTGGTTAATTTATAATGAATTTCCAAAGTTGGAGCAGGGAATCCAGAAACCGTTCTGGCCCTGTCCCACTAAAATCTGATTATCTCTTAATATACTGCCCATATGATCTTTTCGTTACTTCCTCATGAAAACAGACTCATCGAGCTTCGATTACATAATTTATTCATCAATTAATTCCACTCCTACTATTTTTAGTGATTTTTCAATCTCATGACACTGCTGCTGCCAGCATCTGTTACGAAAGTAACTAGGTCCATTTCATGCCTACCCTCGATCCAACTCAATCGAACATTCGTGCCATTTTCGCATGGCTTAAAGTTTACATGCCATAATTCAAACACAACGTACTAGCTTATACATGCCAAAATGATCTTCTAAGCACACTAAGAAGAAAGTACCAAAACTAGCTATCTGGTGTGATGACTTCGTTGACGGCCCGACCCCGTAAAAATTGATGAGTCCAAGCAACCTATAATGGGTGACAAGGAAACACCGGGTGAGTTTATAACTCAGTAAGTCATAAGCAATGCTCTACTATACATCAATAACATTATCACAAGAGGAATAAAATGGAATGAGACAATTTACTCCATCCATACCGAACCATACCATAGTTCCACCAACCTACCGATTCAATTTCATATCAATTCATGCCTTCACAATTCATATACTCATCAATAGGACATTGAAGCATTTTCATAAATCAATTTATTTTCGTTACAATCAAACCACAAAACGGCCTTTCACCCATCCTACGATAAATTTTTATGTACGTGACTTCAAGTATAGTTGTCACATAGGTTCAACTTACCGAGCTCAACACCAAGTATACGCATAGCATATATTAGCCATGTCCTCAAGACACTTACCCGATCCGCTGTCCGCGATCAGCTCAATAGTGTCGCACACATAGTGTCCATAATGATTCACGAATGTATATTGAGCCCGCACACTCAGTGCTATATAATCAACTCGCACATTTAGTGCCACGTAATCAAATCGCACACTTAGTGCTACATAGTCAAACCCGCACACTTAGTGCCGCATGGTCAATTCGCACACTTAGTGCATCATATTCATTTCGCACACTTAGTGCAACAAAGTAGAATCGCACACTTAGTGCTGTACAATTTAATCCCGCGCACTTAGCACCAATCTCATGGTCATAAATGGTTATCCCGCACATTTAGTGCCGAGATCAACAACTCATTACATCTCACCTCATTTATTTCATTCAACAATTTCATCATCACATACGTACATGCATATATATATGTACATTTATTCATTCCATTCAGCATCAATACACAACATTATGACCATTGAAATAATACCAACTACATGCTTAATGACTTACCTCGTGTTGGGTAAGACGGTTCCAACTCGGCTACTCGATAACCTTTTCTTTGCCTTTGCTCGATTCACCTCCTTTAGCTCCTTGAGCTATATCAATAATTTAACTAGTTTAACCACCTTGCTAAATATTTACAATCCAATCTCACATGTACATGTATGTTAGTATATTCGGCTAATAATCTCATGCAACTACCAAAGCCGAATCAACTAAATATACTTATGTATACACACATATATCATCATCGAAATCACCTAAGCTTAGACATCGATTTTTAATTTCAAGTAAGTTGCCGAATGCAACCTTACTAAATTCTCATGGATTCAATATACCATTACCATGAAATCAACAACCAAATTCATAGACAATTTAGGAAAATCACATTACAATTCTCATATTCAAGCAAAGACCATGGCCGAATGCACATATGACCTCATAACAAAAATATTGAACCTTTGGTTGCCCAATTAGCTTAACATCCATCAAATTTTTAAATCAAGAAGCTCACCTCATCTATAATCAACTCTCAATGCCCTAAGGCATCAAAAACAACATCAAAGAAATACAACCATCCATGGCCGAATGTCCTAGCCGAATTGTTTTAACCATGAGTAACATAACAAGCATAGATCGTGTTTATGGATATACCGTGGCCGATTCAAGCTAATCACCTCCAAAATCATCAACCATTTTCGTTGCATATAACATATATAAACATGAATAAGTTTCATATAATCCCTTAACACATTAATTTCTTTCATCAACAACCTTTTCCTTGAACACTTTCTCATGACCGATTGCTCATGTTATCAACAAGATTCAAAGTTTAAACATGGGCTATTTAAAACATGCATGCATCTCAAAGACAACATCAAACATACCTTAGTCTAACCACCACCATAGCCGATTTTTCTCAAGCCTTTTTCCCCTTCCTTTCTTTCCTCTATTCGGCCAAGGATGTTTAAGAATGAACTCTTTTTTTTTTTTTGTTTTCTTTCTTCAATTCACGGCAACAAGGGGGGGTGAGACCATGTACTTTTTTTTTTTTTTTCTCCATCACCCTTCTTTCATTATTTAATCACCATGCTTATTATTTTATTATTCTTAACATGCATCACTAGCATAACATGTTGGAGACATGTTTCCACCTATAGCATGGCCGGCCACTACATATTAGGGAGGGGGAATTTGACATGCAAGTCCCCTTTTTCTTCCACATGCACTAATAGGTCCTCATGCATTGACCTATCACATTTTAAAATTTTCTCATATAAGTCCTATTGACTAAATTCACATGCAATCGACTAAATCGAAGCTTGAAATTTTTACACATTCATGATTACATATTCTAGACAATAAACATCACATTCAAACCTTTCGGTGACTCGGTTTAGCGGTCCCGAAACCACTTCCCGGCTAGGGTCAATTTTGGGCTGTCACAATTTTCGCATACGAGGTAAGTTCATGTGTAAATAATGTAGCATAATTGTTATTTTTAAGTTATTGATGTTAATTATATGACATGCTAATTTTTTTTTATCGTGAAATATTATGCTTTGTGGTTAATGTTGAGTAATATGCAAATTATGTTTACTACTTGATAAGTATGAATTGCTACTGAGTATCAGTTCCAATATTCCATGGAAGACGGCAATCTGAGATCGAGGAAAAAAGCCCGTTTGAACCTTAGGAATAGATTAGGATACAAGTGACATGTCACTAGGATGGTTGAGCATCCGAACTCGTTGAGTTGAGTCCGAGTTCGTGAAATGTAACTAGGCATTCGAACTCGTTGAGTTGAGTCCGAGTTCACTTATGGATGCGAACGCCCGAGCTTGTTGAGTTGAGTCCGAGTTCACTTAGGGGCGGGTGACATGATTTCTTGATTCATATGAGGCACTTATGTGCAAATTATCCGTGTATCCGAGTTGTATTCCGATGTGTTCAACGGGTGAAATTTCTAGTGAAATGAAAGAACACTTAAGATGCAAGCGACGGTTTGGTAAGTGTTGTGAAATGGACACTTTGGACAGGTATGTTCTTAACCCTCGGGTTGATAATAGATACAACAACGATAAGGTAGTAAGATGATGAATGATGTTTAGAAATATGATATATGTTTTGGTGATACCATGCTAAAGTTGTTTGGTATATTTGTATTGTTATGTTACTTGTTATTTACATATGAACTTACTAAGCATTTATGCTTACTCCCTCCTCTTTATTTACTGTAGTTTTGAACAAGCCAGCTCGGGAATCGGGACGGGTCGAAGGTTCGATCACACTATCCAAAGGACTTTCATCTGGGTAAATGGCTTGTAAAACTTAAGTATGGCATGTATAGCAATATATTTATTTTGTGTAAATAATTTTATGATATGGCCATGATTGGTTGAGAAAATGTTTGATATTGATAAGTCATGGTGATGGTTAAATTTAGATCATGTTTGATATCATGGAAGTTTAATAGGTTATCTAGTTCATAACAACTCATGAAAAGATGAAATTTGCCTTAAAACAGAATATTGCTGCAGCAATGACATGAATTTGAAAAATCATTAAAAATTGTATAAATGGAATTAAATGATGAGAAAGTTATGACATTGAAGCTTAATGAGTCTATTTTCATATGGATAAAAAAAACAGGCATATAAATTATACTTTATGAGATATTTGAAACCTTGTGAAACAGGGCCAGAGTGATTTCTGGATCCTCTATTCTGACTTTAAAAATTCATAATAAATTGTATGCAAATAATTAGAAGTCATTATTTATATGTACAGATTCCTTATTGAGTCTAGTTTTAAGAAAAATAAATGTCGTAGTCATTGAAATTCTTTATAGAGAGATATCTGATTTGTAATACACAGATGGTAGAGCAGTCAAACCCTGAAACAGGGGATACTTTAACTAATAAACTGTACTAATTGGCCCAATCAAAAATTCTATAAAAAAATTAGTAAATAGATATATGAGTCTAGATTTAGGGAAAATTTACAAATCTTGATTTTGAGTTTTGTAACTCGAGATATGATTTTTCTTGTAACTGTGACGCGAGTAGCTAGAAAGCTGTGAATGTAGAAACAAAAGATTTGAAGTTCTTAATTTGATAAATTATGTTCGGTAACTCCTCAAGCTCGACTCCTGTGACGGTTTCGGGCGTGGGGGCGTTACAAGCTGATACTGAGGATAAGGTCAGAATAATTAGGGATCGGTTAAAAGAAGCATCTGATAGGCAAAAGTCGTATGCAGATTTGAAGCGTAAGGAGATTGAGTACTCAGTAGGTGATATGGTCTTTTTAAAGGTTTCTACTTGGAAGAAGATATGAAGGATTGGTAAGAAGGGCAAGTTGAGTTCGCGGTTCATTGGGCCTTATCGGGTTTTGAAGCGAGTAGGCCCAGTGGCTTATCAATTGGAATTGCCTCCAGAGTTAGACAGGATTCACGATGTTTTTCATGTCTCCATGTTAAGGCGTTATCGTTCTGACCCTGCTCATGTCGTGCCAGTTGCAGAAATTGAAGTTCAGACTGATTTGACATTTGAGGAGGAGCCTGTACAGATATTGGTTCGAGATGTTAAGGTTCTCAGAAGAAAATCTATCCCGTTAGTGAAAGTGCTTTGGTGTAATCATGGCAGAGAGGAAGCCACTTGGGAGCTAGAAGAGGCTATTCAACAGCAATACCCTCAACTATTTGGATCAGGTAAATTTCGAGGATGAAATTTCTTTAAGGAGGGTAGAGTTGTGATAGCCCTAAATTGACCCTAGTCAAAAAGTGGTTTCGGGACCACGAAACCGAGTCTTATAAAAAAATTAAAGGTTATATTATGTGTTTATGATGTGCGTAAATGCTTGTGTGATAGTTCCATACTTTAATTTGGTCAGTGTATGTGAAATTTATTAGTAGGGACTTATGTGAGACAATTTAGAAATATGCTAGGCAAGTGTTAAAGAGGCCTATTAATATATGTGGGAAAGTGCTTGTCCTTGCATGTCAAATTAGCCAAATTAAAGCATAGTGGCCGGCCATGCTATGGGTGGAAACATGTCACAAACATGTTATGTTAGTGATGTATGTTAGGAAAAATAAAATAAGGAGCATGGTAATAAAATAATGAAAGGGAATATGATGAAAACAAAGCAAAAAAAAGTGTCCATCCTTTTTCATTTCTTTTGGCCGAAAGTTCTAAGGAAGAAGGAAGGAGCTCTTGCTTCATGTTTGGCTTGGAAGAGGATTAGGAGGAGGTTCGGCCATACTTGTGTCTAGGATAAGGTATGTTTGATGTTGTGCCATGAGACTCATGCATGTTTTTAGTTGTTAGCTTGAGTTCTAACTAGCCCATGGTTCAAATATTTGCTATGTCATGGAGATGATATTCGGCTAAGGTGGATTGGTGTTGATGTCATTTCCATGCTAAAAGTGAAGCTTTGTAATGATGCATGTGATGGTGGATTGATGACTCTTGAATCTTCTTTTTAGCATTTTTGAGTGAGACATTAAGTTCTTTGTTTAACCATGACCAAAATTGAAATGGTATGGTGTTGTGATGCATTCGGCCATGGTAGGAAGTAGAAGAGAAATGTGGTTGTTGTTCACGTTATTTAGATGAGAAATGGTAGTAAGGTGAAGTGCAAATGTTAGTGCTTGATTTACTAGTGTGTATATGTGTATTAGCCGAGTTTTGAATTTGAAACAAAATGGTATGTAGTCAATACAAGTAACCATATTTGTAGGAAGTATTAAGCATATACTCGGCCTCAACCTAGACATGTATATTCGACCACATGAGATAGGTTGGTGTTGCATGTGTTCGGTTAGAGGCAAGCATATTGATGCTTTTATCTTGGCTTAGATAATCGGCTAAAAGAGAGTGTGGGCTAAAATGTTGAGTTTGATTCATGATTTCCATATATATATGTGACTTTAATGCCTAATGTATATATGGGCTAAGTACCTTGAGGTTCTCTTTTGATGTTCAAATGAATTGTGTTAAATTGCTTAATGTGATTAAAAATGCGCATGACCATTGTGTATTTGAGCTAAAAGGTGGCCATATGACCTATCAAGCTCCTTGTCATATTCGGCCATAAGCTAGCATAATGAGACTTTAATAAGTTAAATTTGTTTGAATTAGCTCAAGAGCTTAGAGGACCACAGTTGGATAAGGGAAAGGAAAAAGTTATCGAATAGCCGCCAAAACGTTCGACCACATCCGAGGTAAGTTTTCGAGCAATGAGACTTAGTTTATGATTTGATTAAGTCATAATGTATGTGCATAGAGATCGTGTTATAAAGCAAACTAAACCATGCTGGTTGTATGTGGCTAGTGAGCCGAAATGGGAATGCTTAATACGTGACTTGTGTTTGAACTCTAATTGTGAAAATGAAATTAGATGTGTCATGATTTATTGATATGTGCATGAATGTTCGGATGATAACCGGGCTAAGTCCCGAGAGCATTTGAGCTAGTGGCTAATTCTGGGCTAAGTCCCGAAGGCATTTGTGCGAGCTACTAATTCCGGGCTAAGTCCCGAAGGCATTTGTGCAAGCTACTATATCCGGGCTAAGTCCCGAAGGCATTTGTGCTAGTTATTATACCGGGCTAAGTCCCGAAGGCATTTGTGCAAGTTACTATAACCGGACTAAGTCTCGAAGGCATTTGAGCTAGTGGCTATATCCGGCTAAACTCCGAAGGTACTTGGTTTGGGAACGAGTGATCTTGCTGTAATAATTTAAATTGATACGCTCGTAAAACCCAACGATGAGGTACGTTTCGTATATGCATTAGGGTGGTGATTCCGTTTAAATAATATTCGCTCAGTAAATTAATGAGCTTCCGGCCTTGGCTAAGTTGATCTTTTGTGTATGAATATAAGGATTGGTAATGTAAAGTAAGTATGATATTGAGAATTTGTGCATATGAGATTATCCGTTTAGCCATATGATTGCTATACTTTGGTTGTGTCTAATTTCATGGCTCAAACTTACTAAGCATTAAATGCTTACTCCGTTTCTTTGATTCTCTGTTTTATAGATTTTGGGTTTATCAGCTATCGGACTCGGGATTATTGAAGTCGAAGTCTCCCACACTATCAAAGCCCCTTTTTGGTACACTTTTGGTTGAACTTTGAAATGGCATGTATAGGACTACCTTTTTTGTTGTTGGTCATGGACCCTTTGGTTTTGTATAAATTTGGATAGCCATGCGAAAATGGCTTATATACACTTTGAGCTTAATATTATAATCGTCTTGTATGATGTTCATTAAGAGGTATGGAAATGTTTGGGAACGATTAGCCATTGGAATGGTTAATCATGATCATATTTTGTGCTATATATGCTAAAGGGCTAGTTGAATCATGGAAACTATGTAATAGGTAAAGTTTACCCTAAAGGCTGATGCTGGCAGCAGCAGTGATGTGGATGTGAAAAATCACTAAAAATAGTAGAAATGGAATTAAATAGTGAATAAATTATGTAATCGAACCTTGATGAATATATTTTCATAGGAAAGTAACGGAACGGTCATATGAACAGTATATTATGAGATGTTAAAGTTTTCGTGAAACAGGGCCAGAACGGTTTCTGGATTTCCTGTTCCGAATTTTGAAATTCATTATAAATTAACCAGAGATAATTAGAAGTCATTCCTTACATGTATAGATTCCTTGTTGAGTATAGTTTAATTAGAAACAAACGGAATCAGTATTGAAGCCCTGTACAGGGAGATATCCAAGTCGTAATGCGCAAAGGTCAGTGTAGTCAAACCCTGAAATAGGGGGGATTTTAACTAATAAACTGTACTAATTGGCTCGACCAAAAATTCTGGAAAAAAATTTGTAGATGAACATATGAGTCTAGTTTCAGGAAAAATTTACAAAACTGGTTTTCGAGTTTTGAAACTCAAGATATGATTTTTAAGGTGACAGTGACGCAGTAACCAGCTTGTCTGGAAAATTTTCAAATGGACTGTGAAAATAAATGTATTATGTCTGTTAGCACCTCGTGTTCGACTCCGGCAACGGTCTCGGGTAAGGGGTGTTACAAGAGTTGTAACGCCCCAATTTTCTGGAATTCTGTGTATGTTGGCAAAATTTAAAATTTTTGTATTCTGTCTGTTTGGCGTAGTTTTAATTATGTTAGTGGGCCTCTAGAAGACCCAAGCTTAAATTAAAACTCGGTAATTTAAGTTAATTTTAGTTCTGTAAGAAAAAGGGGTTCTGGTTAACTGCGCTTTTAAGTATTAATTGGGTAAAATAAAACACAAAGAAGCAGGTGGCAGAGTGGCATGTGACGCCACAGGGAAGGCTATAAAAGTGGCGTGTGGATGCTAGGGAGAACCAAGGTTCAAGTCACAATGGGAGCATATTAAGGGAATTATTTTTTATGTTTAGAAAGGGTAAGTAATGGAACTCAAGTAAAAGACTGTCAGGAGGAGTCTGAGTTGCTCAAGTGATTGAGTAAGGAGGGGATAAGGGAGAGGATTTAGGAGCTGATTAGGGAGAGTAGTGTTGGCCGAATGGTGGACTCTTGATGAGCAAGAGTTGGCCGACCAAGGGTTTTTCTTTAGGGGGCAAGTTTCAGCTAGGTCGAATGCCAAGGATAAGTTCGGCATTAGGGCTAAGTTGTGTCATTTTTTGACCATCATTCCTCCTCTTCTCTTCTTTTCTTTTTCTCTCCATCTATTTTCTCCTCTTCTTTTCTCCATAGCTGAATCCTTTTACCACTCTACTCTACACCACTTTCTTACTATTATTTTTAAGCCTTACAGTCGAATATCACAAAAGCCAAAATCCCGAAAGTTCATATTGTCTGTGCCGAATTCTCCTAGCAAAAACCTACTAATTTTTCTTCATCCTTTTTGATCAATTCTTTCTTTTTCTGAACCCTAAACCTCTATCGACAAAGCCACTACAAAACCCTCATCTTTTCTTCACTATTACAAAAAAAGCCGAAAACGCATAGCCATAGGGACATAGCCGAATTCTAAGATTACTAAAGGTTCGACGTTTGTTATCATTTGAGGGGTTAGATCTGCATCAGAATCGAGTAGGAGTTAATTGGAATCATTGACTGAAGGAATCGGTGGTAAGTTTTTGAACTTAATCTTTATTTCAGGTTTTAGAAAAAGCCGAAACCCCTAAAGGTTAGGGAGGCTGTCGATTTGGGTTTGTAGCTCTAAGGGTTGTTATAACTATTTTATTTTGATAATAGTGGGATCTAGAGGCTTCTGATCGAAGGCTTGGACAAGTGGAACGACTGGATCTAGACATAATCGCTAATTTCGGCAAAGGTAGAATCGCTAGTGCCTAAGGTGTTTTTGGCCGAATGTGGTAAGGGGTTAATACGTAGTTCATTTTTGATAGTTAGATTAACGTGTTTGTAATCCAATTGTAGGTAGTTCGTGTGTGGATCTCGTCAGCATATCTTCGCAAACAGGTGTGTAACTGACATCCTCTTATAGACTAGATCGGCAAAAGCTGAAAAGCCGAGATGTCGAAAAGCCGGTATTTTGAGAACTTGCGAGTGTGCGAATGCTCGTGAGATTAATAGTTTGATGTATATGGTAAAATAAAGTGATAAGATTGCAAAGTAGACGATTTCGTGCATTTCGATGTTTTTGGGCTTAATGGGCCAAAATTAGGATAATGGGCCAACAGGCCCAATTCGGTAAGAAAACGCGGTAAGTATTTCTGGTCGTACGTAAATGGATCCGTTATGCATGAAAACCTTAAGAATAGTTAAATTACTTGAATATCCCTATGTATGGGAAATTACTGTTATACCCCTAGGTGCAAAATTACCATTATACCCCTAGGGGTACTTTTGAGTGAAAAGCATGATGATTTGATTTCGTTTGATGTATGCCATGATTGTATATCAGTTGCATGGGGACATGGGTTATATTATGGAGGAAGCGTTCTGGTGGCTATGCCACAATTATCTGATTTGGTGGCTCTGCCGCATATATCTGTTCTGGTGGCTCTGCCACGATTATCTGTATCTGGTGACTCTATCACATTATCTATTCTGGCAGCCATGCTGCATATTTCTGTGGCGTGTAGCGGTCGGGTGGGTCGAGTAGTCTCCCCACATGGTGAAAGGTTGGTATGGGGGTGCATATGGTTGGATATGGGTTGGGTTTTGCATAAACATGTAATATCTGTTCTGATCTGTTATGGGCCTATGGGCAATATTCTGACTTCTGTTCTGGGCTAAGGCTAACTTATTCTGTTTCTGTGGTTTGAGCCGATATAGGCTATGGTTGGGTTAATTTACACACTGAGTTTCCCCAAACTCACCCTTTTATTTTCATCCATGCAGGTAATCCCCAACCATAGTGGGCTTGGAGCTGTGAGGGATTTCGAGTGACCACACGTTCTGCAAGTTGATTTTATTCTGGTGAACTGGACATCCTTTTTATTTACGTTTGAGGTTTTAGGTTTTTTTTAAATTGTAATAAGGCCGCTTAATTATCTTTTTTTGATGGTTTTAATATGTTTTATTAAGGTAGGTATTACTTATATTTAACTATTGGAATTGGATAGGGCGTGTTTTCAAGAACAATAATTGATTTCAAAATAACACGACAACATGCAAAGCTTTCGCAATGAAAATATTTTCCAAAATTAATCACTTTCCTAAAAAGGACTTAATCAAATTGGTTTCCTGGAAATATACATGACGTTAAGGTGTGGCAATGGCGGTGTGCATGTCTAGGATTGGATCCGAAGGGAGCTTGGTACTTAAGCAGTCCAATGGACTTACCTCCTCTTTCCCAGTTTCCTACTTGGTGCACAGGTTCCATTCACTTTAACCTGCAATGAAATTATCTTTTAAAACACTAAGTAAGTTTTTCTAGATCAACAATATAAAATGTTTTGAACGCTTCGATGTGGCACGTCAGATCCGGCCATAACGTCTAGGCCCGGTTTAGGTGTTACAAGTCCAATATGTTGTTCTCTAACACATAATCATGTATTGATTTTGATATCCCTATGTCAATGACAACACTTTGTCATCAAACAACTACACATTAGTCTAGATACATTATTGTGGTCCAAGCCCATAATAATACTTGACTAAGGACCTTTTAAGAATAATCATATTTTTTGTAGGACTGATTACAATTCAATTTATTTATATACATAGAATAAGAAACTAAAAAAATAATGGCAATGCCTTATATTAATAAACAAGGTAAAACAAGTACGTAATTACAATCATCTCATGATTGGTCTTTGGGCATACTATAAATGTAGGGACATTGTCATTGATTAAATTATGGTTAACCCAATAGTTTAGCATGAAATTTGAGAGAATCTAATTTTTTTTAGGCATTTGAATCCTAAGGGATCGAATGAACAAAGGGATAAAACTATCTTAGGTTTCATAAATAGACAAGACATTGGAGCATTATTCAATAACCGATTCAAAAAAGGGAAATCAACCTTTTGTATCGAGATTTCATCTCTCTTTAAAGGACTATCCTAAGATAGTGGAAGAAAGAGGTTAGTAGTACGAAGTCTCATGTATGCTTTGCTATGCACACACACAAATATTTGTTTCGTAGTGGGGTTGGTAAGTCGATATCAAAAGAATCCAGGACCAAGGCATTGGCAAGAAGTTAAGCATATACTCAAGTATTTATAGAGAATGATGGATTATATGCTTGTTTATTTTGAAGGAGATCTCACTTCTATCAAATATACTGATTCTGACTTCTAAATGTGTCAGCATTTGAGGAAATCAAAATTAGACCACGGTTTTGTCCTAAACGATGGGTCGATTGTGTGAATAAGTGTTAACAAGGCTTACATTGGTAACTTCATTATGAAAGGTTGAACATCAGGTATGGAAAAGCTATGACACTATAACAGTGCATACATAGCTAAACCTAAAAGAAACTATATAAGGATAAAACACATTACTGAAGACGGTAGTGTTTGACGGAATAGTGGATGTAGTCAAATATAGTATTTGAGGACAAACCCTAGGGATTTGTTTTGCCAAGACTCTTCTAGCTAGAGAGCTCTTTGGGACACATATGAAGGGACATAGGTATATAAAACATGACTGATCTACTTCACTAAGGCAAGTGGGAGACTCTGGATCTGGTGCCCTAAGTGTAGTATTATCGTCAATATACACCTGTAATTTTTTTAAATAGATTGGTTAATTAAACAACTTCATTTATTACATTAGTATATTTTGTCTAATATTTAACTAATACTAAGTAGTATTACGTGGTCAGATCGTAGTAAGGAAAGACAGTTTGTATTAATAAACGAACCTAAAAATGTCCTCAGTCTAATTGAAAATGAACAAACTGATTGAAAGACTAATATGTCGTCAACCAAGTCCAATTGGGGAGATGTCTTGTCTTGGCCATCAAAATGAATGACTCCCAGAAGATAGATGTGACTGATTGGACTAACAGTACATCGAATAGGACCCAAGCAGAATAAATCCTAATTCCATTTATGGATTTATTCACTTGTGACATTCATAGTGTGAAATACATAAATCCTAACTGGATGGTGGACTATGTACGCGTGACTCGTACACTTTGATGTAAGAAAAAACGTAAGTTAAAATAAAAAAGGAATTGAAAGTTAGTGTATTGGGTGTACGAATTCTATAGTATGTAGCATCATTCACAACAGTGGAATTCATAGCCCAAAACACGGGTAAATTATATCTTCTCATTGCTAATACATGGTTGATGAAAAGTAAACGTAGTCACGAGTCACGGGTCATCTGTCCTTGTTATAGATGACTTGATCACTATTTGATAGGGATTTACTTTTCATGAAGGAAGATTTAATAATTACTATGATATAAAATATGATTATATTGGGAGAATGGATATTATCCCTATATCACCCATAAACCATCTCTGTTGCCAGATTAAGGTTATAGAGCAGTACCGTACAATTTGAAACATTTAAACATCATATCATTCAACATATTAATAATTTCATAAACCATTCATTCATATGGATACTGTCCTTAAATCGAGCCCTTGAGGCCTTAAAAATATTTTAGAAGGAATTCGGGATAAATTTGAAACAAATTGGAAAATTTACCAAAAAGGTGCAAAAATTTCAAAATAGGGAACACACGGCTGTGTCCAAGCCTGTGTCCTCATCCATGTAACACTTTGAGTAAAGTCACACGGCCGTGTCACACGCTAGTGCGCCAGGTTGTGTAACTCTCTGATTTGCCCCACACGGGCGTGTGTCAAGCTGTGTGTTAGGCCGTGTAACTCACTGAATTGTGATCAGATGACACACGATTGTGTTGTCAGGCTGTGTGCCTCACACGACTAATCACACGCCTGTGTGCCTCACACAATTGAGTCACACGCCCGTGTCTTAGGCCATGTGAATCCAAAATTTACCTAAAATCAAGCCATCTCAAAACCATTCCATGCATAACTTTTCAACTCATTTATGCACACTTTAAAAGGACCTACACATCACTTAAGCACACATCAAAATGTCATTTCATGACCCTATTTCAACTAACCAATAAACCATTCAAAGGCACAACAAGTATACCAAAACATAACATGCCAAAACGAATCAACATTATCTTATTTCAAGCATCAAAACCTAGTTCAATTACTTACCAAAACATACCACAATTTGACCATTATCAAACCATTCCAAACATGCCATAATGAGCTTTAAAAACATGCATAATAAGGTAACTAAAATAAGATAGTTTGACAAAGTATCAAATGGTACCAAACAACCATAACTTTCAAAACTTATACATGCCAAAACACCATTAACACATTCACCAAAATACCATTACAAAACACCTTATACATGTCATTATAAACCTTGGCCAAAATGCTCAAAAACTACCGAATTAACTATTGGATAGTGTGATAGATCTCCAACGAGCTTCCAACCAAATTGAGCTTTCGATAATCTATTAAACATGGAAAACAACTACGTAAGCAATGAATGCTTAGTAAGCTCATATAAACCAAAAAATAACTTACCATTTCATTTGCATAATATAAAGCATAAGTATAATATCAAGCAAAACCATAACTTGGCATAAGACTATACAACATCATCAAATTCATAAGTTAGTACATTCGTACATGAGCCAAATGAAGTTAACCAGAAGATAAGTATATCTCCATATGAAATACATCATTGAAATCATAAATCCTTTGCATAAGATCATGTTTAATTCCATTTGAATACTTACCACTTCATTCCCATTTCTTGCCCGTTGAACCATCTAGAATTACATCAGATACATGAGAAAGCTCATATGAAGTGTGTCTTTACATATAATCGTAACCTTTCATTTACATCATTGCTTACACAAGCTGTGGGTCAGAATAAAAGTTACACAATGCTGCTCAAATGAGCTATGGAGAATCTACAACAAATAGAAGACCTCAGCCATCGATAGAACATTCAAGAGCAGCACCCGAAACATGAAATTCCAAATGACATGTCATATATATCCTAAGAATTCCTAAGGCTCAACCGGGACTCAATATCTATCAATTCGTCATAACATTGATAATTTTATATATTGATTCATTTACATTAAAAATAAAATAGTAAACATCCAATTTAAATAACACTAACTCGATAACTGTTAATATGAACTTACCTCGGTGGGTAGGGGCATAGAAGTTAGATTGACTAATCCAAAGCTTTAGCTTTTCCTCAATCTAAGTTCGAATATAGTTTGTTTTTATCTAAATGGATAATTTCAATCAACTGAATACTTCTAGTATTCAATTTAATCCACATTTCATATTTATGCAAAATTACCAATTTACCCCAAACATTTTAACTTTTCACAATTTAATCCTTAAGCTTATAACTTAAAATCTAACCATTTTAATATAAACCTATGCTAATAAAAGGTGAAAGGGACTTTGATACAACCCATATTTACCATCATTTTACAATAAAACCCTAGAATTTATATCTTTAACAAATTAATCCCTATTTCTAAAATTCATAAAAATCACTTAACAAAACTTATTTATTTTTCAACAAAGACTCATAATGTACCATTTAACATCAGCAATCATTCAAAAGCATTCATGGTAAGTCCCTCAACCTTTAACAATTTTGCAAATTAATCCTCGAGCTAGCTAGATTAAGCTAAAATGATCTCAAAAACATAAAAAAATCATTAAAAATGGGGCTCGAAATCATTTACATGTAAGAAAACAAACTTGTCCAAATGCCCTATCTATTCTTCCATGGATGAATCAGTTAAGAAGAAACAAATGTGTAGAAGATGATGATTTTAGCCTATTTGTTTTTAACTTAATTTACCATTTTACCTTTTTCCCCTTTAAAACAATCAGAATTTCAATAAAACCTTGTCCATAACTATCCAATAATTCATTAACTGGTCTATTTACCATTCCAGTCCTTTATTTTAAGGTTTCATAACCATTTGATCGTTTTAACTAATAGGACTCAACTTTTTTCACCTTTTACAATTTAGTCATTTTTACTTAATTAACTACGTAAACTTCAAAATTTATTAACGAAATTCTAATACGACCTTACTATAATCCCATTGACCTTAAATAATTAATAAAATAATAACTCACTCATTGGAATTATTGTCTCAAAACCATTGTTTTCGATATTACTGAAAACATACTATTACAACTCTCCCCCTAAATGAATTTTTGTCCCCGAAACTAGAAAATAGGTTCTGGTATTACACTTTTATAGCTTCTTCCAGTTCCCAGGTTGCTTCTTCGATTCTGTGACATTGCCAGAGAACTTTAACTAAAGCTATACTTTTATTTCTTAGCTCTTTAACTTTTTGAGCTAAAATTCTGATTGATTCTTCATTATGCGTTATATATGGCTGAATCTCAACATCTATAGGTGAAATCACATCTGAAGGATGTGATCGATACTGTCATAACATTGATACATGAAATACGTTATGAATTTTCTTTAACTCTAATGACAAAGCCAATTGATAAGGCACTCGCCCAATCCTCTCAATGACTCCCTTTTAGGCCAAATCGGAGAACTTTCCTCCAAGGTCATACTTTTAGAAATACTTTGTCACCAACTTGGAATTCTATATTCCTTTTTTTCAATTCTGCTAAGATTTCTAACGATCAAAAGTAGTTTTAAAACTGTCAGGTATCACTTTGACTTTTTCTTCAATTTTATCTAAACAAATCAATAGCAAATAACTTTTTCTCACTCAGCTAAGTCCAGTACAGCAAAGTTTGACATTTTCAACCATACAAAGCTCCATACGATGCCATTTTGATACTCGTCTGATATCTACTATTATATGCAAATTGAACCAACAGAAGAAATTTCTCTGAATTACCTTCGAATTATAAAATACAACGTAGAAGCATATCCTTGAGTACCTGAATAACTCACTAAGACTAACCATTAGTCTGTAGATGAAACGCTATACTAAAATGTAGTCAAGTCCCTAAACCTTCATGTAATTTACTCCTAAATCAAGAAGTAAACCGTGAATCCCTGTCAAAGATAATAGACACTAGCACACCGTGTAGTCTAATAATCTCAGAAACGTACAATTCTGCTAATTTCTCAAGTGAACAATCCGTACGTACTGGAATGAAATGTGCGAATTTCGTC
The DNA here is from genome assembly GCF_007990345.1 of Gossypium hirsutum. Classification (NCBI taxonomy): domain Eukaryota; kingdom Viridiplantae; phylum Streptophyta; class Magnoliopsida; order Malvales; family Malvaceae; genus Gossypium; species Gossypium hirsutum. Next base: position 58,331,118 of record NC_053427.1, read on the forward strand.
AAATGATCTATAATAACCCACACAACATCTTTCTTTCTCAGAGATAGAGGTAATCCCAATACAAAATCTGTGACAGCCCAAAATTGACCCTAGTCGGGGAGTGGTTTCGGGACCGCTAAACCGAGTCACCGAAAGGTTTGAATGTGATGTTTATTGTCTAGAATATGTAATCATGAATGTGTGAAAATTTCAAGCTTCGATTTAGTCTATTGCATGTGAATTTAGTCAATAGGACTTATATGAGAAAATTTTAAAATGTGATAGGTCAATGCATGAGGACCTATTAGTGCATGTGGAAGAAAAAGGGGACTTGCATGTCAAATTACCCCTCCCTAAATAGTAGTGGCCGGCCATGACAAAGTGGATAGGCAAATGGTGATGGGTAAAACATATTATAAAAAGTTTATGACAACATGTTGTGTTAAGAACAATAAAATATGAGGGGAGTGGGAGGAGAAACCAAAGTTGTTTCATCCTTGCTCCCCCATTTTGCCGAAACTAGAAGAAAAAAAAGGGTTCATCCTCTTTGCTCTTCTTGACCGAAAAATCAAAGGAAAAAGAAAGAGTTCTCTTGCTTATGTTCGGTTTGGATGAGGATTAAGAAGAGGTAAGTACCTTGAAACCCTTGGAAAATTTTGTATAAAGAAGATGGTTAGTTCAAGTTCTAATCATTCCATGGCTTAAGTTTTGATTGTTAGGAGGTTTGATGTTTGGCCAAGTAGGTTGATTTGAGCTTTCGGTTGTGGTTGTCAAGGGAGGAAATGAGATTTTGTTTGTCTTCAACAATTGGTTGGTAAATAAGTGTTAAATGTGAGAAAATTTCGTTTGGGTAATTGAAATAAATAATTAGAGGCTTAATTATCAAAAGGTTTCGGTTTGATATCATTTTTATAAGCATAATTAGTTCAATTTGATAATAAGGTATGAGGTGATAAGTAAAATTTTCATGGTGGTTTAGGTTTAATGACATTCGGCTATGGATTAAAAGTGTTAGCTAATTCGGCATAAGAGTATAAATGTTAATCACTTTATATTTGAAGCCTTGAAGAATAGGTTGTGGAATATTAAAGTGTTGAAGGTTAAATCTTTAAGCTTGGTTAATTTGGACATTCGGCTATTCTTATGACATTAGATACAAGGGTATGAAAGGTTATATATATATATAAGTTTAATTTATTCATGGTAACTTGGCATGTGGATTGGATATATGTTAGTTAATACATGCATTTGGAAGTGATGTGTTTAATAATTAGGTATACGGTTTGGTTTCATTATTGAGTATAAGGGTTAAGTGTTTAAAATTGCCTTTGATGTATACATGTTTATATTGAAATATTAAGGCTATGATAGCCAATTGAGGGTTTCGGCCAAAATATTCAAATAGATTGGTGTGAATGTTTGAGTGATGAATTTGACTCTTGTGTCGAGTTGGGATGATATGTGTATTTTTATAAATAACTAGCAAGGTAATTAAACTAGTTGATTTGTTTATTTAAGCTCAAGAACCTAAAGGAGAGGCGTCCAACAAGGGGAAATCGAAGGTCATCGAGTAGCCGACTCGGAATTATTTTACCCAACATAAAGTAAGTCATTAAGCATGTAGTTGGTATCATTTCAAATGGTCATAATGTTTATGTATTGATGCTGAATGGAATGAATAAATATACATATATATATGCATGTACGTATGTGATGATGAAATTGTTGAATGAAAAGAGGTAAGATGTACTGAGTTGTTGATCTCGGCACTAAACGTGCGGGTATAACCATTTATGACCATGAGATTGGCGCTAAGTGCGCGGGATTAAATTGTACAGCACTAAGTGTGCGATTTGACTATGTTGCACTAAGTGTGCGAAATGAATATGATGCACTAAGTGTGCGAATTGACCATGCGGCACTAAGTGTGCGAGTTTGACTATGTAGCACTAAGTGTGCGATTTGATTACGTAGCACTAAGTGTGCGAGTTGATTATATAGCACTGAGTGTGCGGACTCAATATACATTCGTGAATCATTATGGACACTATGTGTGCGACACTATTGAGTCGATCGCGGACAGCGGATCGGGTAAGTGTCTTGAGTACATGGCTAATAGGTGCTATGCTTATACTTGGTGTTGAGCTCGGTAAGTTTGAACCTATGTGACAAATATACTTGAAGTCACGTACATAAAATTTATCGTAGGATGGGTGAAAGGCCGTTTAGTCGTTTGATTGTAACGAAAATAAATTGATTTATGAAAATGCTTCAATGTCCTATTGATGAGTATATGGAATGTGAATGCATGAATTGATATGAAACTGAATCGATAGGTTGGAGGAACTATGGTATGGTTCGGTATGGATGGAGTAAATTGTCTCGTTCCATTTTGTTTCCTCTTGTGATAATGTTATTGATGGATGGTAGTGCATTGCTTATGACTTACTGAGTTATAAACTCACTCGGTGTTTCCTTGTCACCCATTATAGGTTGCTTGGACTCATCTATTTTTTGCGGGGTCAGGCCGTCATCGAAGTCATCACACCGGATAGCAAGTTTTGGTACTTTCTTCTTAGTTGGCTTAGAAGAACATTTTGGCATGTATAAGCTATTATGTTGTGTTCGAACTGTGGCATGTAAACTTTAAGCCATGCGAAAATGGCACGAATGTTCGATTGAGTTGGATCAAGGGTAGGCATGAAATGGACCTAGTTACTTTCGTAACAGATGCTGACAGCAGCAGTGTCATGAGATTGAAAAATCACTAAAAATAGTAGGAGTGGAATTAATTGATGAATAAATTATGTAATCGAAGCTCGATGAGTCTGTTTTCATGAGGAAGTAACGAAAAGATCATATGGGCAGTATATTAAGAGATAATCAGATTTTTGTGGGACAGGGCCAGAACGGTTTCTGGATTCCCTGTTCCGACTTTGGAAATTCATTATAAATTAACCAGAGATAATTAGGGGTCGTACCATATATGTACAGATTCCTCTTTGAGTCTAGTTTTCATAGAAACAAACGGTATCAGTATTGAGGCTTCGTGGAGGGAGATATCCAAGTCGTAATGGGAAAAGGTCAGTGTAGTCGACCCCTGCAACATGGGAGACTTTGACTAATAAACTGTACTAATTGGCCCGACCAAAAATTCTAGAAAAAAATACATAGATGGGCACATGAGTCTAGTTTCTGGGAAAAATTACGAAACTGATTTTTGAGTTACGAAACTCAAGATATGATTTTTAAAACGACTAGTACACAGATTGGGCAGTGTCTGGAAAATAAATTTTATAAGGGGTTAAAGTCAGTTAACACCTCGTGTTCGACTCCGGTGTCGGTTTCGGGTTCGGGGTGTTACATTTGATTGGTATCAGAGCTATGGTTTAGTCGGTTCTAGGACTACCATAGCGCGTATGAGTCTAGCTATACATGCCGAATGTTAATGTTTAAATGTGTGATGACTTCTGACGGTTGAAATGTTTTTGTTTTGATTAGTAAATGGACCCCGGTGAAGAAAGAACCTTAGCGGATGACGTTGAGAGCGTAGCGGCTGCTCCTGCACAAGGGACGCCGCCTGTTGAACCTCAGTCATCTGCGAATAATCAAGGTGAGGGGGCTAAACAAGCCTTCTTTACCATGATGAATGAGTGGGTTGCGCAATATGCCCGAACCAACCCGGCTGTCCAACAATTCCCAAATTTGAATAATCCACCCCAAGAGCCTGTAATGCCATCAGTCGCTGATCCTGTGAGGCTGAGTAAGCCACCTGTAGACTTGATTAGGAAGCGTGGGGCCGAGGAGTTCAAGGCCATAGTAACTGATGATGCCGAAAGGGCCGAGTTCTGGCTTGATAACACCATTCGGGTGTTCGATGAATTGTCATGCACACCCGACGAATGTCTAAAATGTGCTGTATCTTTGTTACGAGACTCAGCCTACTATTGGTGGAGGACCTTGATTTCCATAGTCCCGAACGAGCGAGTAACTTGGGACTTCTTTCAAACGGAATTCCGAAAGAAATTTATTAGCCAACGATTCATTGATTAGAAGCGTAAGGAGTTCTTGGAACTCAAGCAAGGCCGTATGACTGTATCTGAATACGAACATGAATTCGTAAGACTCAGTAGGTATGCCCGGGAGTGTGTAGCTGATGAGGTTGCTATGTGCAAAAGATTCAAGGAAGGATTGAATGAAGATTTAAAGCTACTAATGGGTATTTTGGAAATAAAAGAATTCGTAACACTAGTCGAACGAGCCTGCAAGGCGGAAGAACTTGGAAAGGAGAAGAGGAAGGCTGAATTTGAAGCTAGAGATTATCGTAAAAGATCGACGGGTAAAGCTCCGTTCTCAGCTGTAAAGAAGTTCAGGGAGGACATTAATAAGTCGAGGGCGACTGCGGGAATTTCCATCAGGGCAAGACCATCGATGGGCTCCCGAGCTACTTCGGTAGCTAGTGTGGGCAATAATCGTCACGAGAAACCTGAATGTCCCCAATGTGGAAGACGACACCTAGGTGAATGTTGGGGCAAGTCTACTAGCAGGGCCTGTTACGGATGCGGTTCGAAGGACCACTTCATTAGAGATTGCACGGAGCTGGATGAGAAGAATAAGATTCAAGGTGCAAGACCTAGTGGAGTGACATCTAGAGGTAGACCACCGAGAATTTTAGGAGGCAGGGGTGGTAGTCAGAGGGGGGCCTCTGATACGACCGATCGAGCCGAGAACCGTACTCCTGCTAGAGCATATGCCATTCGCGCACGAGAGGAGGCATCCTCCCCCGACGTCATCACTGGTACCTTCACTCTCTTTGATACTAATGTGATTGCATTGATTGACCCTGGTTCTACTCATTCATATGTATGCGAAACCTTAGCAACCAGTAAGACTCTACCTGTTGAGTCTACTGAGCTCGTAATTCGAGTATCAAACCCTTTGGGTCAATGCGTACTTGTTGATAAAGTGTGTAAGAGATGCCCTCTAATAATCCGAGAATCCTGTTTTTCGGCCGATTTGATGCTTTTGCCGTTCGACGAGTTTGATGTTATTCTTGGTTTGGATTGGTTAACCACGCATGATGCGGTTGTGAATTGCAAAAGCAAGACTATCGATTTGAGGTGCGCAAATAACGAAATAATCCGAGTTGAGTCTGCGGACTTGAGGGAGTTGCCAGCTGTAATATCAGCAATGTTGGCCCAGAAATATGTAAGGAAAGGGTGCGAAGCATACCTCGCGTATGCACTTGATGACAAGGAGTTAGAAAAGAAACCCGAATCGGTGCCGGTGGTTTGTGAATACCCGGATGTTTTTCCTGAAGAGTTACCGGGTTTGCCACCTGTTCGGGAGGTAGAGTTTGGTATTGAGCTTGTACCTGGAACTACGCCAATTTCGATCGCTCCGTATCGTATGGCACTAACCGAGTTAAAAGAGTTGAAAGCTCAGTTGCAAGAATTGACGGATAGAGGTTTCGCTCGACCGAGTTTCTCACCTTGGGGTGCACCAGTATTGTTCGTGAAAAAGAAGGACGGAACCATGAGGTTGTGCATTGACTATCGTCAACTGAATAAAGTGACGATAAGGAATAAGTATCCGTTACCGCGTATTGATGATCTGTTCGATCAATTAAAGGGAGCATCGGTGTTTTCAAAGATAGATTTGAGATCGGGTTATTATCAGTTGCGGATTCGAGATTCAGACGTACCCAAAACTGCTTTCAGAACGAGGTATGGTCACTACGAGTTCTTAGTGATGCCGTTTGGGCTCACTAATGCCCCTGCGGTGTTTATGGATTTGATGAATCGGATCTTCAGGCCGTATTTGGATCGGTTCGTAGTTGTGTTTATTGATGACATCTTGGTCTATTCAAGAGATGAGACCGAACATGCTGAGCATCTGAGGCTAGTGTTGCAAATTTTGCGGGATAAGCAGTTATATGCTAAGTTCAGTAAGTGTGAGTTCTGGTTAAGAGAGGTTAGCTTCTTGGGTCATGTGGTATCCGCATCGGGTATTCGAGTTGACCCGAGCAAAATTTCAGCCATACTTAACTGGAAGCCTCTGAGAAATGTTACCGAAGTCCGGAGCTTTCTAGGGCTCGCCGGTTATTACCGACAATTTGTCAAAGGTTTCTCGATGATAGCCACACCAATGACGAAGCTGCTTCAAAAGGATGTTAAGTTCGAATGGACGGAGAAATGTCAGAAAGGCTTCGATCAACTGAAAACTCATTTGACTGAAGCTCCAATTTTGGTGCAACCCGAATCGGGTAAAGAGTTTGTCATTTATAGTGACGCATCCCTACTTGGGTTGGGTTGCGTATTGATGCAAGAAGGTCGAGTTGTGGCCTATGCATCGAGACAATTGAAGCCACACGAGAGAAATTATCCGACCCATGATCTCGAACTAGCCGCCATTGTGTTTGCATTGAAAATATGGCGACATTATTTGTTTGGTGAGAAGTGCCATGTGTTTTCGGATCACAAAAGTCTCAAATATTTGATGACTCAACGAGACTTGAATCTGCGACAAAGACGTTGGCTTGAGTTGTTGAAAGATTACGAGCTTGTCATTGATTACCACCCGGGAAAGGCTAATGTGGTTGCGGACGCCTTAAGCCGGAAATCACTGTTTGCTTTGCGAGCGATGAATGTACACTTGTCTGTTCTACCTGACAATGTGTTAGTAGCTGAATTAAAAGCCAAACCATTATTGACTCATCAAATTCGTGAAGCTCAGAAAGTCGATGATGAATTGGTTCCAAAACGAGCTGAGTGTGTTCCGAACAAGGAATCGGAGTTTCAGATTGATGATGATGGTTGTTTGAGGTTTAGAAGTCGTTTGTGTGTTCCAAGGAATTCGGAACTCATTTCGATGATTCTGAACGAAGCCCATTGTAGCTGAATGTCAATTCACCCGGGGAGCACGAAAATGTACAACGACTTGAAATGTCGGTTTTGGTGGCATGGTATGAAACGAGACATCTCCGACTTTGTTTCGAGATGTTTAATATGTCAACAAGTGAAAGCGGAACATCAAGTGCCTTCAGGGTTACTTTAGCCGATCATGATACCCGAGTGGAAATGGGACCGAGTCACAATGGACTTTGTGTCCGGACTGCCATTGTCCGCAAGTAAGGATGCGATTTGGGTTGTTGTTGATAGGCTGACTAAGTCGGCTCACTTTATCCCCGTGCGTACGGATCTTTCATTGGATAAACTAGCCGAATTGTATGTCTCTCAGATTGTGAGATTACATGGAGTACCTATTTCTATCGTGTCGGATAGAGATCCGAGATTCACCTCACGATTTTGGAAGAAATTGCAAGAAGCTTTGGGTACCAAGCTGCAATTTAGCACCGCTTTTCACCCCCAAACCGATGGTCAATCCGAGCGGATAATTCAGATACTTGAGGATATGTTGAGAAGTTGCATCCTCGAGTTCAGTAGTTCATGGGAACGGTATTTACCTTTGATTGAATTCGCTTAGAACAATAGTTTTCAATCAAGTATTAAGATGGCACCTTATGAGGCTTTGTACGGTCGTAAATGCCGTACGCCATTGTTTTGGACCGAGCTTGGTGAAAGTAAAATTTTCGGAGTTGATTTGATTAAAGATGCCGAACAAAAAGTAAAGGTAATCCGCGAAAGTCTGAAGGTAGCCACAGATCGTCAAAAATCGTATGCGAATTTAAAACGAAAGGACATTGAATATCAGGTGGGAGATAAAGTGTTTCTTAAAGTGTCACCTTGGAAGAAGGTACTCAGATTTGGCCGTAAAGGCAAGTTGAGCCCAAGATTCATTGGGCCGTACGAAATTTCCGAACGAGTGGGGCCGGTTGCATATAGATTGATTTTGCCCCCTGAACTTGAAAGGATGCACGATGTCTTCCATGTTTCAATGCTTCGACGTTATAGATCCGATCCCTCACATGTGATTAATCCCTCAGAAGTTGAAATTCAATCTGACTTGAGCTATGAAGAAGAACCGATTCGTATCCTAGCTCGTGAAGTGAAAGAGTTGCGAAATAAAAGGGTTCCGTTGGTTAAGGTGTTGTGGCTCAAACACGGGATCGAGGAAGCAACCTGGGAACCCGAGAGCTCGATGAAAGAACGATATCCAAACCTATTTACCGGTAAGATTTCGAGGACGAAAATTTCTTAAGTGAGGGAGAGTTGTGATAGCCCAAAATTGACCCTAGTCGGGGAGTGGTTTCGGGACCGCTAAACCGAGTCACCGAAAGGTTTGAATGTGATGTTTATTGTCTAGAATATGTAATCATGAATGTGTGAAAATTTCAAGCTTCGATTTAGTCGATTGCATGTGAATTTAGTCAATAGGAGTTATATGAGAAAATTTTAAAATGTGATAGGTCAATGCATGAGGACCTATTAGTGCATGTAGAAGAAAAAGGGGACTTGCATGTCAAATTCCCCCTCCCTAAATAGTAGTGGCCGGCCATGACAAAGTGGATAGGCAAATGGTGATGGGTAAAACATATTATAAAAAGTTTATGACAACATGTTGTGTTAAGAACAATAAAATATGAGGGGAGTGGGAGGAGAAACCAAAGTTGTTTCATCCTTGCTCCCCCATTTTGCCGAAACTAGAAGAAAAAAAAGGCTTCATCCTCTTTGCTCTTCTTGACCGAAAAATCAAAGGAAGAAGAAAGAGTTCTCTTGCTTATGTTCGGTTTGGATGAGGATTAAAAAGAGGTAAGTACCTTGAAACCCTTGGAAAATTTTGTATAAAGAAGATGGTTAGTTCAAGTTCTAATCATTCCATGGCTTAAGTTTTGATTGCTAGGAGGTTTGATGTTTGGCCAAGTAGGTTGATTTGAGCTTTCGGTTGTGGTTGTCAAGGGAGGAAATGAGATTTTGTTTGTCTTCAACAATTGGTTGGTAAATAAGTGTTAAATGTGAGAAAATTTCGTTTGGGTAATTGAAATAAATAATTAGAGGCTTAATTATCAAAAGGTTTCGGTTTGATATCATTTTTATAAGCATAATTAGTTCAATTTGATAATAAGGTATGAGGTGATAAGTAAAATTTTCATGGTGGTTTAGGTTTAATGACATTCGGCTATGGATTAAAAGTGTTAGCTAATTCGGCATAAGAGTATAAATGTTAATCACTTTATATTTGAAGCCTTGAAGAATAGGTTGTGGAATATTAAAGTGTTGAAGGTTAAATCTTTAAGCTTGGTTAATTTGGACATTCGGCTATTCTTATGACATTAGATACAAGGGTATGAAAGGTTATATATATATATAAGTTTAATTTATTCATGGTAACTTGGCATGTGGATTGGATATATGTTAGTTAATACATGCATTTGGAAGTGATGTGTTTAATAATTAGGTATACGGTTTGGTTTCATTATTGAGTATAAGGGTTAAGTGTTTAAAATTGCCTTTGATGTATACATGTTTATATTGAAATATTAAGGCTATGATAGCCAATTGAGGGTTTCGGCCAAAATATTCAAATAGATTGGTGTGAATGTTTGAGTGATGAATTTGACTCTTGTGTCGAGTTGGGATGATATGTGTATTTTTATAAATAACTAGCAAGGTAATTAAACTAGTTGATTTGTTTATTTAAGCTCAAGAACCTAAAGGAGAGGCGTCCAACAAGGGGAAATCGAAGGTCATCGAGTAGCCGACTCGGAATTATTTTACCCAACATAAAGTAAGTCATTAAGCATGTAGTTGGTATCATTTCAAATGGTCATAATGTTTATGTATTGATGCTGAATGGAATGAATAAATATACATATATATATATGCATGTACGTATGTGATGATGAAATTGTTGAATGAAAAGAGGTAAGATGTACTGAGTTGTTGATCTCGGCACTAAACGTGCGGGTATAACCATTTATGACCATGAGATTGGCGCTAAGTGCGCGGGATTAAATTGTACAGCACTAAGTGTGCGATTTGACTATGTTGCACTAAGTGTGCGAAATGAATATGATGCACTAAGTGTGCGAATTGACCATGCGGCACTAAGTGTGCGAGTTTGACTATGTAGCACTAAGTGTGCGATTTGATTACGTAGCACTAAGTGTGCGAGTTGATTATATAGCACTGAGTGTGCGGACTCAATATACATTCGTGAATCATTATGGACACTATGTGTGCGACACTATTGAGTCGATCGCGGACAGCGGATCGGGTAAGTGTCTTGAGTACATGGCTAATAGGTGCTATGCTTATACTTGGTGTTGAGCTCGGTAAGTTTGAACCTATGTGACAAATATACTTGAAGTCACGTACATAAAATTTATCGTAGGATGGGTGAAAGGCCGTTTAGTCGTTTGATTGTAACGAAAATAAATTGATTTATGAAAATGCTTCAATGTCCTATTGATGAGTATATGGAATGTGAATGCATGAATTGATATGAAACTGAATCGATAGGTTGGAGGAACTATGGTATGGTTCGGTATGGATGGAGTAAATTGTCTCGTTCCATTTTGTTTCCTCTTGTGATAATGTTATTGATGGATGGTAGTGCATTGCTTATGACTTACTGAGTTATAAACTCACTCGGTGTTTCCTTGTCACCCATTATAGGTTGCTTGGACTCATCTATTTTTTGCGGGGTCAGGCCGTCATCGAAGTCATCACACCGGATAGCAAGTTTTGGTACTTTCTTCTTAGTTGGCTTAGAAGAACATTTTGGCATGTATAAGCTATTACGTTGTGTTCGAACTTTCGCATGTAAACTTTAAGCCATGCGAAAATGGCACGAATGTTCGATTGAGTTGGATCAAGGGTAGGCATGAAATGGACCTAGTTACTTTCGTAACAGATGCTGGTAGCAGCAGTGTCATGAGATTGAAAAATCACTAAAAATAGTAGGAGTGGAATTAATTGATGAATAAATTATGTAATCGAAGCTCGATGAGTCTGTTTTCATGAGGAAGTAACGAAAAGATCATATGGGCAGTATATTAAGAGCTAATCAGATTTTTGTGGGACAGGGCCAGAACGGTTTCTGGATTCCCTGCTCCGACTTTGGAAATTCATTATAAATTAACCAGAGATAATTAGGGGTCGTACCATATATGTACAGATTCCTCTTTGAGTCTAGTTTTCATAGAAACAAACGGTATCAGTATTGAAGCCCCGTGCAGGGAGATATCCAAGTCGTAATGGGCAAAGGGCAGTGTAGTCGACCCCTGCAACATGGGAGACTTTGACTAATAAACTGTACTAATTGGCCCGACCAAAAATTCTAGAAAAAAATACATAGATGGGCACATGAGTCTAGTTTCTGGGAAAAATTACGAAACTGATTTTTGAGTTACGAAACTCAAGATATGATTTTTAAAACGACTAGTACACAGATTGGGCAGTGTCTGGAAAATAAATTTTATAAGGGGTTAAAGTCAGTTAACACCTCGTGTTCGACTCCGGTGTCGGTTTCGGGTTCGGGGTGTTACAAAATCCATCAGCACACGTTCCCAATTCCACTCTGGAATCCTCACAGGTTGTAATAAACTAGAAGGTATCTTATGCACGGCTTTAACTTGCTCACAGATCAATCATTTTGATACGAACTCTAAAATCTGTCATTTCATACTTGGCCACTACTACATCAGAATTCCTCAGAACACAAATCATGTTTTCAAAGTACAAACTACTATATGAATTAACATGAAAGTCCGAACCAGGTTTTGACTCAATTTGCTCCCATTTTGCAATCAATTTAGCATCACTTTTCTGAGCATCACAAATATGTTGCAAAAACATCGATCTAGCTTTTAATTTAGCTAATATAGAACCATCATTAATCAACGTCAACAGCATGTTTAAAACTCGCAAAGCAAACAAAGATTTTCTACTTAGAGTATCAATAACGACATTAGCTTTTCCTGAATAATAGCCGATAATCAAGTTAAAATCTTTCAGCAATTCAAGCCATCTTTGTTGTCTTAAGTTCAGATCTTTCTATTACATCAAATACTTCAAGCTTTTATGATCCATGAAGATATGAAATTTCTCTCCATACAAATGATGTCGCCAAATCTTTAAAGCATAAACGATAGTTGCAAGCTCTAAATCATGAGTCGAATAATTCTTTTCATGCGGTTTTAACTATCGAGACGCATAAGCCACTACTTTGCCTTCTTGCATCAAAACCCAGCCCAAACTATTTAATAAAGTATCACTATAGATCACGAATTTCTTACCAGACTCTTGTTGAACCAACACAAGGGCTTCAGTTGACAACACTTTCAGCTGATAAAGCTTTGCTGACACTTTTCAGTTCATTCAAACTTGACGTCTTTCTAAAACAGTTTTTTCAATGGCATAGCAATCATCAAAAATCCTTTAACAATTCTCTAATAATATCTGGCTAGACCCAGAAAGCTTCTAACTTCTGAAACATTTCTCAGAGGCTTCCAGTCTACTATAGTCGATGTTTTGCTTGAATCAACTCTAATATCGTTTGCCAATACCATGTGTCCCAAAAATCCAACTCCTCAAAGCTAGAACTCACATTTGCTAAATTAGCAAATAATTGTTTTTCACACAAAGTCTACAAAACTATTCTCAAATGATGGGCATGCTCTGTTTCATCTCAAGAATAAATTAGTATAATCAATGAACACAACTACAAATCTGCCTAGATACAGGTTGAATATTTTGTTCATCAAATCCATAAACATAGCAGGTGCATTGGTCAAACCAAATGGCATAATAAGAAATTCATAATGTCTATACCTGGTTTTGAAAGCAGTCTTCGATACGTCTGAATCTTTAACCCGTAACTAATAATATCCATAAAAGATATCAACCTTTGAAAATACTATCGCACCTTTCAGCTGATCAAATAAATCACCAATATATGGCAAAGGATATTGTTCTTGATTGTGACTTTATTGATACATTGATAGTTGATACATAACCATATTGACCCATCCTTTTTTTGAACAAACAACAGGAGCACCTTGAGGGGAAAAAATAGGGTAAACAAAGCCCCTATGTATCAACTCTTGCAACTGAGCTTTTAACTCTTCAACTCTGTAAGTGCCATTCTTTACGGAGCTATCGATATCGAAGATCTTCCCGATAACCTCTCTGACCCGCGATAACCTTGGTAACTCTTCTGGAAATACATCTGTGAAATCACAAACAGTCAAAACTAACTCTAATTTCGATTCTAAAACCTTGGAATCAAATATGTAAGCTACATACGCTTCATAGCCCTTTCTAACATATTTTTGTGCCATCATAGCTGAGACGGCATTAGATGTACCATCTAATCTATCTAATTCACTTTGGATCCTTTCACCATTTTTACATTTCAACACAACATGCTTTCATCTACAGTTTACAACAGTATCATGCAGAGTTAACTAGTCCATACCCAGAATCACATCAAAGTCATCAAATGGTAACAACATCAAATCAGCTGGAAAGTTATAATTCCAAATCATCAAAGGATAGTTTTTATAGGCTTTATCGACTAACACATACTGACCTAAAGGATTCATTACTTTGACCACAAACTCAATAGACTAAAAAGGTATTTTCTTATCCAACACTAAAGTTGTGCTTACATACAAGTGTGCTGACCCCAGGTTAATCAAAGCATTAATGTTAGTATCAAAGACTAAAAATGTACCAGTGATCACATTAGGTGCTGAAGCTTCCTTTCGAGCACAAACCGCATAAGCCCTAGCTGGTGTCCATGCCTCAGATCTAATAATAGAATCTTTTGTCCACTCTGACTATTACTCGTATTTCCAGTATTTCTAGATAGTCTCCCTCTTGTAGTCATATTACTCCTATGAGTATTCTAAGCTTTCTCTTTAGCTAATCCTTTAAGACAATCTTTGAAGAAATGATTGTATGAGCCACATTGAAACACGACCTATCTTTCAATCTGCATTCTCTATAATGTCATCTATTACATTGTTGACATTCAGGCTTTTTGTTCCTGGCACTACCCACATTCGCTAAAGATGTAGCCTGACTTTTCGAGCTTGAATGTTGCTTTCCTTTGTCTCTTTCTGAGAAACCTACTGCAACCGATGAATAGCTGTGAAATTCCTTTAATTTCTTTAATGGAGATGAGAATCATTTTCCCATAGGTCGTTTACCTATGCGACGAGCCTCAGAATCTACTTTTCTTTTTTACTTTGCTGAGTTCTTTGACTTTATGTGCTCAATCAACCAAAACCAAAAATTCTTTCAGCTCAAGAATCCCAACTAGCAACTTGATATCTTCATTTAGGCTGTCCTCAAACCGGGTACACATAACAACCTCTGACGGATACACTCTTGAGCATACTTATTGAGTCGTACAAATTCTCTCTCGTACTCGGCTACTAACATACGACCCTATTTCAATTCTAGAAATTATTTTGTGTGTTTTTTTCCGATGAACTGCTGGCTAACATATTTCTTTCTAAACTTTTTTTGAAAGAATTCCCAATTTACACGAACGTGTGGGCTCACATTGGTCGTACGGTGGGCTTGGGCCCATTTGTGTTGTTTAAATGTTAAAGGTTACACAGGTCACACGAGACGACTGTAGACCTACTATTGGGTTAGAAGCGTACCTAAACCCTAATTTTCAAAATGACTATTTTACCCCTACGAGGTGAATGACCAAAATACCCCTATGTGATGTATGACTGTTTGAGCATGCAATTCTTATCGTATGTACATTTATATTATGTTGCATTGCATGGGGTGGGATATATATATTATTGGAGGAAGTATATTGAAAGGCTATAACCTCTTTATGCATCACTGTTACTGCTATTGTAATGGGCTAAGGCCCACACTGTTACTACTATAGATATGGGCTTAAGCCCAGACTATTCAAATATTGAATGTTTGTCTGTTCATTAAATAGGGATTACACACTGAGTTTCATAACTCACATTCTCTGCTTAACTGTGCAGGTAATCTTTAGGCGGGTCGGTGCTGCAAGGACTCGGTGATGGCCACTCTACTACATCTGTTTCCTTTAATTTGCTATCGGATTTCATTTTGGGTTATGTAATAAGGCCTCTTTAATTTTCTTGTTTAAATTCGGGTTTTGCTTGCTATAATGTATATCTATTGAGAACGTAGAATGTGGTTTTTCAAAATGATAACAGTTTTAAAAACACTGCATTTTTGTAACGCTTTCAACATGCTTCTGCAACAAACAGAGTTTAAAGACTAACGACAATTTAAAATGAATAACGAATAGCTAGATTGATTTTTGAACTAACAAAGAGGCTTTATATTTCCAAACGGGTTTTCAACAAAAGCAAGTTTTCAAAAAGCACTCCAATGTGATATTGCCTGATTCGGCCATAACGTCTAGGCCAGGTTTAGGGTGTTACATTTAGTGGTATCAGAGTCAAGTTGCAAAACTCGGCTGTGGATTTGAGGTTTTTCCTAAAAACGTAAATTTTAAAAGAATTGTTTCACATAGTGGGAAATATCTTGAGATGAAGTTTTGGAAGGTGTGGTCTACCGAGCTCTCCTGTGCCAATTCTGTAAGTCCTCTAAAACTACTATTTTAACTGAAATACTGAGACTGCCATAGATTGTAGATTGTACTAAAACCTTTATTAGGGTACCTAAAACTGTAGTAAGACTACGAGCTGAGAAAACGAACAACTCTGAAATTGTAGATGCTATATTTCATAAAACATCTGCTAATAACCACTAGAATTATAAAATTGATGCATAAATCTGTTAATACAGATAATACATGAATCGACTATGAGCACTAGAGGTACTCGTGGAAGAGGCGCTCGGGCTGGGTCTTCGGCATCGGGCCATATGCCTAACGTTGAGGCAAGAGAGGCACTGGCTTCACCAGTGACTGAGACTGGGTCGTATGAATGTGCAGCTGGGGATGATGCACTGTCCCAAGCTATGCTGTGGATTTTGGAAAGGTCGCTGGGCCAAATACTGGTATTTTGGGCCGTGGCTCGGTAACAGAACGACTCAAGTCTAATGGGGTTGAGATTTTTAGGGGTATCGTAGGAGTTGCCCCTAATGTGGCAGAGTATTTGATAAAGGCCATAGAGAGGATCATAGATGACCTCGACTGCACCCCAGAGCAGAAACTAAAAGGTGCAGTGTGTTGAGAGGTGAAGCTTATCAGTGGTGGCTTACTGTGAAAGAGGGTACTCAGCCCGATCGATTAACTTGGGAGTTTTTCAAGATTGCATTTTAAGGGAAATATGTGGGCACTAGCTATGTGGATGCCCTCAGAAGGGAATTTTTGAATCTGACCCAGGGAGATAAGTCTGTGGCTGAGTATAAGGTAGAATTTTTACGATTGAGCCGCTATGCATGACGCATGGTGGGCACTAAGTATGAGTGCTGTGTTCGCTTCGAGGACGGCCTTAAGGATAGTGTGCGGGTTTTGATAGCTCCTCAGAGAGAGCGAGATTTTGCAGTATTAGTAGAAAAGGTAAAGTTTGCTCGGATGTGAAGCGCGTTGAGCGCCAGAATCATGAGAAGGATAAAGGGAGAAACGAGAGGGTTTGGGAGCCCTCAGGTTTAGCTATGAGATCTGGACAAAAGACCAGAGTTAGTGGGCCAGCTAGAGCTGGGGCCCCTGTTGCTTCTTTTGGGTCACAGCCTTGTATGGTTTGTGGAAAACACCATCAGGGCGAGTACTGCATATAGAAGGGGGCATGTTTTAGATGCGGATATATGGAGCATTGTATCAGGGATTGCCCAAGGAGGCCCGATCAGATGCAAGCTACTGGTAGGGGTATTGTTCAGTCGAAGAGGGGTTTTCAACAGCCACTAAGAGGTCGTGGACTAGCCAGGGGAGGAAATAGTATGGGCCGTGGGCGTGGAGCATCGGGTAGAGGTACGGGTCATACTGAGGTGAGGCAGTCGACACTGGTTTATGCTGCACGTCATCGAGAGGATAGAGGCGCCTCAGATGTTATTACGGGTACGCTTTTTATTCATCGTGTACCTTATACTTCATTGATTGATGTTGGGTCTACACACTCTTATATAGCATGCACTGTGTCCGAGACTCTGGGAGTGATGTGGGAAAACACTGTGAGTGATGTTACGGTGTTAAGTCCATTAGGGCAGTCAGTGAGGGTGAACAAATTGTTTAAAGATGTACCCGTAGAGGCTCAACGAAAAATCTTTTTTGCCGATCTGATAGAACTTCCTTTTTGGGAATTTGAAGTAATATTGGGTATGGATTGGCTAGTTAGGTATCAGGTGAATTTGGACTGTGATTCTAAGCGGGTGGTCCTGAAAACTATAGAGGGTGACGAGGTGGTTATGATTGGGGAGCGGCGGGATTATCTTTCAAATGTGATTTCTGTACTGAGGGCTGAGAAGATGGCACGTAAGGGTTGCGAGGCATATTTAGCCTATGTCAGTGCTTCTGGAATAGAGGATGCGTCTGTTAAGGATATCAGAATAGTTAGGGAGTTTCTGGATGTTTTTGCCAATGAACTACCGGGGTTACCTCCTAATCGCGAAGTTGAGTTTGGGATCTGATGTCTATTGCCCATTATATAATGGCACCGAAGGAGCTCGTAGAGCTTAAGGCTCAAATTCAGGAGTTACTGGATCAGGGGCTCATCCGCCATAGTATGTCTCCGTGGGGAGCATCGGTTCTATTTTTAAAGAAGAAGGATGGAACTATGCACATGTGCATCGACTATCAGCAACTGAATAAATTGACTATTAAGAATAAGTACCCTCTACCGAGGATTGACGATCTTTTTGACCAATTTCGAGGAGGTTTGATTTTCTCTAAGATTGATCTTTAGTCGGGGTACCATCAACTGAGGGTCAAGGAGACGGATGTATACAAGATAGCATTTAAGACTCATTACAGTCATTACGAGTTCCTAGTGATGCCGTTTGGACTGACGAATGCACATCTTTTACAGATTTGATGAATCGAGTGTTCCAGCCTTAACTGGATCTATTCGTTATGGTGTTTAAAGACAATATTCTAGTGTATTCAAGGATAGAGGAGGAATATGACGTGCACCTTCGGGTTTTTCTGCAGATTTTAAGGGAGAAACAGTTATACGCTAAATTCAGTCAATGTGAATTCTAGCTACGTGAGGTAACTTTTCTGGGTCATGTGGTATCCGCTGAGGGGATTAGGGTGGATCCTCAAAAAATTGAAGCAGTTCTAGACTGGAAGCAACCTAAGTCGGTGTTAGAGATTCGAAGCTTTCTGGGTCAGTAGGGTATTATAGACGGTTTTTGGAAGGGTTTTCAGTAATTGCTGCACCTCTGACTAAGTTGTTGCTTAAAGGGGTACCATTTAATTGGACTGATAAGCAACATGAAAGTTTTAAGAAGCTTAAGAAAGTTCTTATTGAGGTCCCTGTCTTGGTACAGCCAGAATCTGAGAAGGAATTCACTGTCTACAGTCATGCATCACATGTTGGCTTGGGATGCGTGTTGATCCAGGAGGGTAAGGTAGTGGCTTATGCGTCTCCTCAGCTTAAGACGCATGAAGCGAATATTCGACGCATGACTTGGAGTTGGCTATGGTGGTATTCGTACTGAAGATTTAGAGACATTACTTATATGGTGAGAAGTGTATCATTTACACGGATTACAAGAGCCTCAAGTATCTCCTCACTCAGAAGGAGTTAAACCTTAGGCAACATAGATGGATAGAGTTGCTTAAGGATTATGACTGTTTGATTGAATACCATCCTGGCAAAGCTAATGTGGTGGCTGATACAATGAGCCATAGGGCTGTTACTGATTTGAGGGCGATATTTGCTCGTCTCAGTTTGTTCGATGATGGTAGTTTATTGGCTGAACTTCAAGTTAAACTAAGATGCATTGAGCAGATTAAAAGTAAGATGCATTGAGCAGATTAAAAGTAAGTAGTTAGAGGATGAGTCACTGAGTTCGCGCTTCCAATAGATAGAGAATGGGGAAGCTTTAGATTTTGGGCTGAATGGCGAAGGGGTACTTTGTTTCCATAAGAGAGTCTGTGTACCAAAAGATACCGATTTGAGACGATCTATACTGCAAGAGGTACATAGTAGCCCTTACGCAATGCATCCTAGCGGAAATAAGATGTACCGAGACCTTCGGGAATTATATTGATGGCCAGGACTTAAGCGGGAAGTTACTGATTTTATGAGTAAATGCCGGACTTGCCAGCAGGTTAAGGTAGAGCATCAGTTGCCTTTGAGGTTGCTTCATCCTATCAAGATTCCGCTTTGGAAATGGGAGAAAGTAATTATGGACTTTGTTAGTGCGCTACCCCTAACGCCTTCTAAGAAAGATGCTGTATAGGTATCTTGGATCGATTGACCAAGTCTGCTCACTTTATACCTGTTCACACTGATTTTTCCTTATAGAAGTTGGCAAGTTGTATGTATCTGAAATTGTGAGGCTGCATGGGGTACCGGTTTCAATTATATCTGACAGATATCCACGTTTTATCTCTCGATTTTGGAAGAAGTTGCATGAGGCACTGGGTACAAGGCTGGACTTTAGTACTGCATTCCATTCTCAGACAGATGGTCAGTCAGAGAGGGTGATTCAGATACTAGAGGACATGTTAAGAAGTTGTGTGATTGACTTCTGGGGCAGTTGGGAGGATTTCTTACCGTTGGCAGTGTTTGTGTATAACAATAGCTACCAGTCTAGCATACAAATGGCACCTTATGAGGCATTATCTGGTCGTAGATGTCGTACTCCTTCTTGCTGGACTGAGTTGGGTGAATGGCGTATTTTGGGCCCTGAATTGATTTCTGATACTGAGGATAAGGTTAAGTTGATTTGGGATCGGCTTAAGGAAGCTTCGGACAAACAGAAGTCTTACGCGGATTTAAAGCATAAGGAGATTGAGTTTTTAGTGGGAGACTTGGTATTTCTTAAGGTCTCGCCATGGAAAAAGGTATTGAGGTTTGGTCAGAAGGGAAAATTAAGCCCAAGGTTCATTTGGCCATATCGTACCTTAAAGCGCGTGGGACCGGTTGCCTATCAACTTGAGTTACCCCCAGAATTGGATCTGATTCATGATGTGTTCCATGTCTCTATCCTGAGGCGATATCACTCTGACCCTACGCACATTGTTTCGACTAAGGGGATAGAGGCTAGACCAGACCTGACTTTTGAGGAGGAGCCTATTCAGATTTTGGACCGTGATGTGAAAATTCTGAGGAGGAAGTCAGTTCCATTAGTTAAGGTGCTATGGCATAATCACAGCCCTGAGTAAGCTACGTGGGAACCCAAGGAGGCGATGCGATAGTAATACCCTCACCTATTTTGGTCAGGTAAATTTTGAGGCCGAAAGTTCTTTTAGGGGGTAGAGTTGTAATGCCCAAAATCTTTAGTAATTTAATTAGCGTGTTTTGTTGTATGTGGCTTGGTTGCCTTGTTGGTTAAGGGGGTTCTTAGAGGTGTAAGAAGTCCTGGGTTCAACCCTAGGCTCTAACAAAATTTGGGGTTTTTATTGAATAACCTTTGTTTTCTGCTAGTGGGCTTTTAAGTTAGTGAGGGCATGGCAAGACATGAATGACGTGTTGGTCAAGTGGCAAACACTACAGGAAAACAGACTTTTAGCGGCGTTTCTAAGCGCCGCTAAAAGTATTAGCGGCGCTTTCCCAAGCGCCGCAAAAAACGTCGCTATATGCAATGCCACAAAAGTTCACGGCGTTTTTTATAAAAGCGCCGCTAAAGACCAGGACCTTTAGCGGCGCTCTTAAAAAACACCGCCAAAGACCAGGACCTTTAGCGGCGTTTTTTATAAAACCGCCGCTAAAGACCAGGACCTTTAGCGGCGCTTTTTTAAAAAATGCCGCTATAGACCAAGAACTTTAGCGGCGCTTTTATAAAAAACGCTGCTATAGACCTGTACTTTTAGCGGCACATTTATAAAAAACGCCGCTATAGACCTGCACTTTTAGCGGCCCTTTTATAAAAAACGCCGCTATAGACGTGTACTTTTAGCGGCGCTTTTGTAAAAAAACGACCAAGAACTTTAGCGGCGCTTTTATAAAAATCGCCGCTATAGACCTGTACTTTTGTAAAAAAACGCCGCTATAGACCAAGAACTTTAGTGGCGCTTTTATAAAAAACGCCTCTAATTTGCCCAGTTTTGCAATATGTATTTTTACACCTATATCCAACCCTCTTGTAAGAAATTCAATAGAAAACAGCAAATATACCATGAAATCCAACCCAACCAAAACACGCAAATTTAAATAATAAAAAATTATACAAAAAATATATTATATAAATTGGAAATGAATATTCAAAATATTCTTAAAATAATGTTAAAAGTTACAAGAAAACATGTCTATGATGGCGGATTTTGAAATCGGTGGAACATAGTCATCATAGACTGAAGCTGCTGCTGGAGTTCATTGTATTTCCTGTTCTGCTCCGCCTCCCTCGCTGCTGCCTTCGCCTCCCTCGCTGCTGCCTCCGCTCTAAGTTGAGAAATTTGCTCATCTGTGCTAGCTTGTATCTGAACTATCCGATCTTTTAACCTCTGAACTTCAGCTTGACTTTGACTCCCGGAAGGCATGTATTGGTGCGAGGTGGATCCAAAATATTGGGTCGGGTTAACAACAGATCCTTGAAATCTAACCCGACCATACCTTTCAGGACCCAAAACTTTATTAATAATTCTATTATCAATATCCTCAAAATTAACAGAACTATCAGTCGAAGCAGTCGCTTCATACGCTGCCTTCTTATCTTTTAGTTTCTCCTAATAAATCAGTTAAAGAGTTAGAAACGAAATATACAATAAAAAGGAATACAACATAACATTATTTAAATTACACTAATAAAAACGACGAATTAAAACATTATAATTAAATATTATAAATATTTATAATGAATCAGTTTTTATTAAGTAAATATACCATAATTCTGCAGCCTCGAGATGACATCGGAGTTCCATCTTTTTTCCTGTGCGTAATGTCAAAAAGTTGAAGGCGTCTAACTTTTTAACCAGACGAGGCTTCCTACAATATAGTAGTAAAAATATTATTTAATAGTAAAAAGTTATTAATACTTGATAGATTTAATAAATCCATTGTACCTCGGCCTGAGCTACACAAGCAAAACTTTTCGACCCTGCCGTGTGCGTAAATTTTTATTTTTGCCTGCTGCTTGTTCCAACTCGCTCACGGTCCTACATAATGAAATTATTATTACGTATATAGTAAATACTATAAAATGAAAAATTTATAAGAGTTTGCAAGTACATAATACCTCTCATTTCTTCGAATTCCAAAATCGAACCGCATCTTCCCATTGGTACCTCAGCATTCCCGATGGGACATTTTGCAATTTTTCTTCGAGGCTTATGGGTTTTTTAAATTATTCTTTTTTCAAAATGCTTTTATTCTCTCTCCATTTTTTACCCAATGCCTTCTTGATATAGGCATCAGAGACCTCTAAAGCAAACCTATCCTAAAAAACACAAGTTTAGGAAGTAAATATAAATGAAACTTAAACAAAAGTATTATAACTACATTAATGTTTTGTTACCTTAAATTAGAGAGAGCTTGATTTTTATTGCTATCAGGCATGTTATGCCATGATTCGTAGTTGATGGGCAACATATTGGCATTTCGTGCTATAATGCCCAAATAGCCTGCTAAAAGTCGAGCTTCTTGTCCAACAGGCTGACCATGGCTGTTTCTAGTTACTTTGACACGCTCGACAAAATTTAAGTTATATAAATCTGTTAGGAGCGTACGTCCTCGATCTCTGCGCGTCCTACCATTTTCAGCTGAAAAATAATAAATTATTACTATATTGAAATTTAAAAATAAATCAGTAATAAAATTTAATACAATTTGTAAAATAAACTTAACATTACTTTGAATTTCCACAGACTCGTTAAGTGTCTCCAGCACGCTTGAAGATCCAACAACTGTCTGTTGTTCAGTACTTACTTCTTCCGAATTTGTAGTATTCTGTACAATACTAAGATCTCTTAATCTTCTTCTAGGCATTTTTCCTGCAACACATAAAATAGATAAAATTTTAGTAAGAAATAACAACAATAGTAAATATGAAATAGT
Source organism: Gossypium hirsutum (assembly GCF_007990345.1). NCBI lineage: Eukaryota > Viridiplantae > Streptophyta > Magnoliopsida > Malvales > Malvaceae > Gossypium > Gossypium hirsutum. The sequence continues at coordinate 58,354,135 of NC_053427.1, forward strand.
TAAATTATATAACATGACCAATGTTAATATTGTAACATTACATATAAATAAAAAATCATAAAATCTTACTACATCATAAATCGTAAATATCTTCGTCTACATCCTGACGAACCCATTGAAATTGTGTACTAGTACTAGGGATATTTTCATCTAAGTCTTGTTCTGGAAAAGGCAAAGTTTCTAATCTTTCACCAATGTCATCTCTACTTCCATTCCCCATGTCAAACAAGTCTCTAGGGGTGTTTTCGGAGTACAACGTACCAACCCTCATCAATTGGATCTTTCGAGTAAAAAACTTGTTTAACTTGAGAAGAAAACACATACGGCTCGTCTATCAAATGTTCTCCAATGTGAATTAATCGAGAGAAATTCACCATTGTAAAACCAAATTGATCATTTTTAATTCCGCGAGCAGTATTAGCATCAGCCCAATCACATCGAAATAAGACAACTTTCCATTTTCCATAATAATCCAACTCAATAATGTCGGTTAGAAGTCCATAATACTCCACATTTCCCTCGACAGGATTATTGTCCCTAGCACTAGCGTAACTTGTAATTAAAGAATTAACAACTACTCCACAATTTTGAGTTCTCCTCAATCTCTCGCGATATTTGGTATGAAATCTGAATCCATTCATGATGAAGCCACTATATCTTTTTACTACTCGATTCGGACCTTGGGAAAGCCATTTAACTTCGTCATTAACGATATTCCCACTCCAAACCTATTGAATCGAAAGTAAATTGAGTAATTATAAATGTTATGAGAAAACATTATTATTTGTCAACAAAATGTTGAGTTGCATACTATTTGGCTTAACCATTCATGAAAAGATTCTGCGAATAACCTATTAATCTCACGATGTTGTAATCTTCGTGCGCGTGGACGAGATCTTAAGATTTGTTTGTACTCACTATGTTAAACACATGTTTAATTCGTTAAAAAATAAACAAATCAAAAAAGAAGAATATTTATCATATTCTAGAACTTACTTGCGTAATTGTTCAAGTGCATCGTGGTGGAAAAGAACATATCTATGTGCTTGTATCCAAGATCGGTCATCTAATTCTACAATTTCAACTTTGCTGATTGGTTCTCCATAACTTTGAAATAAATAAGTTTTGTCCAAGTTAGGATCATTGAGTCCGGCATTTCTACTTGGTCTATTCAATCTTGTTTCAACATCTAAATATCTAGAACAGAATGTCATACACTCCTCTGCCAAGTAGCCTTCAGCAATTGATCCTTCCGGATAACGCTTGTTACGGCAATAAGACTTCAATTTGCTTAGGAACCTAAACACCATATACAACATTATCAAAACTGGTAACTATAGGTATAAAGGTGAATGCCTTTGAAATAAATTAGCACCTTTCAATTGGATACATCCAACGATAGAAAACCAGCCCACCAATTATTGCTTCACGAGGGAGATGAATGACAAGGTGCATCATAATAGTGAAGAAGGAAGGTGGAAAGATATTCTCCAAATTGCATAATGTCAAAGCAGCTCGATCTTGTACTTTTTCAAGTTTTTCAACATTCAGAACTTTGGCACAAATTGCTTTCATTATATTGGACAGCTCAATTATATAGGACGTTACCTTCTTTGACATACAGCACTGTAAAGCAACTGGAAGTAGATCTTGCATCAGGATGTGATAGTCATGTGATTTTAATGAATATAGTCTTCGATCTTTAAGACTTACACATCGAGATATATTTGATGAATACGCATCCGGAACCTTTATATCCTTCAACACCGTGCAGAACATTTCTTTCTCTTCCTTTGACATTGCAAAAATTGTAGGCGGCAACCAATATTTTCCATTAGGAAGTACTTGGGGATGAAGATCACGCTTAATTCCCATGTGAACTAAATCAAGTCGACTTTGAAGATTATCTTTTGATTTACCATCGACGTTCAAAATTGTCCGGATGATGTTCTCGCAGACATTCTTCTCAATATGCATCACATCAAGATTGTGGCGTAATATGTGATGCTCCCAATAAGGCAACTAAAAAAAAATACTTCTTTTCTTCCACAAGTCCGCCTCATTAGGGTTATTATCCTCGTCAGATTCATCATCAGATTCATCCCTCGATCGTCTATTTGTTTGCCTGTTAGATGGTTGATTCAGCTTCCCGTAACTGAAATCCATATCTTTTAACATGAATAAGATTTCAGATCCAATGGTCTGCTTAGGAGCTTTTTTCAACTCTTCAGTACCGTCAAATAAAGCCTTCTGAAATCTATATCTATGATTTTCATCTAACCACCGACGATGCCCCATATAGCAGAACTTCTTCCCATTATATAACCACTGTGAACACGTTTGAGCAACACAACAAGGACAAGCATAACGTCCTTTGGTACTCCAACCCGATAAATTTGCATATGCCGGGAAATCATTAATTGTCCACATCAAAGCAGCACATAGGTAAAAGTTCTCCTTTCTCAATACATCATACGTCTCAACACCTGCCCATAATTGTTTTAACTCTTCAATAAGTGGCTGCAGATATATGTCAATATCATTTCCGGGGCCTTTCTCTCTTGGGATAATCATAGATAATATCAAAGAAGATTGCTTCATGCAGAGCCATGGAGGCAAATTATAAGGAACAATGACCACAGGCCAAGTACTGTACGAGGTGCTCATGATTTTAAAAGGATTAAATCCGTCAGATGCTAACCTGAGCCTTACACTCCGAGGATCACTTGAAAAGCTTGGAAATTTATTGTCAAATGATTTCCATGCAAAAGAATCTGCAGGATGCCTTAATAACCCATCATCCGTTCGTTGATCATGATGCCACGTCATAAACTCAGCTGTCTTTGACGACATGAATAGCCTTTGAAGCCTTGGGATTAGCGGGAAATATCATAAAATCTTGTTCGGCTTCCTTCTTGACTGTGGCCCATATTCATCCTCATTAACATCTTTTGCATCTCTATTCATCCAACGAGATTTACCACAAACATGACAAGACTGTTGATTTCTCCGATCACCCCAATACAACATGCAATCATTTAGGCAACTATGAATTTTGTTGTACCCAAGGCCCAAATCTTTTATCACTTTCTTCATGTCTTTACATGATTGAGGGATTTTTGCAAATGGGAACATTTCTCTCAAAAGCTCTAACAGCATTGTCAAAGAGTTTCCGGTCCACCCTCCCAAACATTTTAAGTGGAAAAGGCGAATATAGAATGACATTTTCGAAAATTTTGATCCCTCATAAAGTTCTTCATTCATTTCACCAAGTAACGTGTAGAACTTCGCTGCTTCTTCATTCGGTTGTTCATCCGGTACACTTCTTCTCGTTTCCATAAAAGTATTCCCACCGATATTATAATCATCAGATGCAACATAGTTTGGTGGAAATGATTGGAAACTTTCACTCCGCATATTAAATGCATCCCGCATCATACCTTCCATGTCATCTTCTCTAACATGCTGACGGTAACCACTATAAGGATAACCCGGATTAATCGTCGAAGAGGCTCCACTAGTTGTACACTCTTCATGGAAAATCCATTTTTTATACCCCGAATGAAGCCATCAACAATTAGATGTTCGTAGACAACTTCACGATAATGCCAATAGATATTGCCACACTTCTTACGCGGGCAAAGAATCATATTCTCTTGGCTTGAATTGTGAAATGCAAAATCTAAAAAAGTTTGCACTCCATTTTGATACTCGTTGCTTGCCCTTGAGAAATTCATCCAAGTCCTATCCATTTCGTAGTTGTTGAAGTCTAAAGTTGGCAATAAGTTTCACAGGTAAGTTGTTTATTATGTAAGTCTTGATATGATATATATTTATGTTTTATGTAAGTTATGTAGATTATGTAAGTTATGAAATTTGAACTTTTAAAATATATGCTTTTAAGGAAATTATTAGATTAAACTACATGTATTAGTTAAGTTATGTAAGTTGTTATGTACGTTATGTGAGTTATGTAATTTATTTAAGTAATGATCAATATTAATACTATTTTGATAAAAATTAGTTATAATATATTTAAACAATGATCAATAATCTTATGTTGATAAAATAATTTATAATTGGCCATTCAGTCTTTGAAATTTTTAATTCTTTTTTAAGGTCAATAGAATTATTTATAAGCTCCATAGAACTTTTTTGGAAATCTTATTAATATAACAAAATTTTAAAGACATTTAAAAATATTAAATATTAAAATCAAACATGTTTAATATAACAAAATAGTAATTTGAATATAATAATATCAAGAAAGAATCGTAGTTTAATTTTTATAAGTAAATTGGAAATAAATTAAGGTTATATAAATATTCAATAGCGATAGAACTTTTTTCAATTCTTTTTGAATTTTTTAAGATTCATCATACGTGGCGTTGTTATACCTAGGGAGGATCCATTATATCTTGCAGCTCGATATAAGGCAACCCGTCAAGTTTCCAGCCTATATACTTTGAATCTTTAAAATATTTAAAATAAGGAATGGACAAGCAAGCTACATATATGGTAATAAAATTAATTCATACTTAAGTTGAATCAAATAATACTTAAGTTGAACCAAAATATAAAAACTTATTCATACTTATTCATACTTCAAATAATAATTAATAATACTATTTTGATAAAAATTAGTTATAACTTTTAAAGACATTTAAAAATATTAAATATTAAAATCAAACATGTTTAATATAACAAAATAGTAATTTGAATATAATAATATCAAGAAAGAATCGTAGTTTAATTTTTATAAGTAAATTGGAAATAAATTAAGGTTATATAAATATTCAATAGCGATAGAACTTTTTTCAATTCTTTTTGAATTTTTTAAGATTCATCATACGTGGCGTTGTTACACCTAGGGAGGATCCATTATATCTTGTAGCTCGATATAAGGCAACCCGTCAGGTTTCTAGCCTATATACTTTGAATCTTTAAAATATTTAAAATAAGGTTGGAGAGAAGGTCAGCTATTGTTGTAATTATAATGGACAAGCAAGCTACATATATGGTAATAAAATTAATTCATACTTATTCATACTTCAAATAATTAATACTATAAGGTCAGGTTTCCAGCCTATATACTTTGAATCTTTAAAATATTTAAAACGTACCTTAATAAAAAGTACCTGGTCTACTCCACTCTCACCAGCAAACAAAGGCTGGAGTCCAAAAAGTAATATTTGTTAAGTAATTTAAAGTGAAAATGCATAGAATTAAGGAAAAAAATTTAGCAACTAAACGGCCTGTACGTACCTAGAACAAATGTCAATGGCTGTGGTGTATTTAGTTGCACCAAATATTATTTCAGGTGCTCGATAGTACCTAGAACAGATGTAAGATTATAAGAGTAGCACCAAATATATTTCAGTTTAAGAAAATATAAAAACTTTATCTATATCAGTACCAAATTTTAATTCGAAGATTAAATGGCAGCTTCAGTTGAACCAATACTTGCAGGAGGAGCAGGAAGCAGTAAATGAAGCTGTACACCTCAGCAAAATCTGGCAAAACTGCACATCTTTTCAAACCATTTCTGCAAAAAAATACAAAATCTTTTATGAGCATACAAATGACTTCCATCTCTGCAAAAAAATTGTAAATACAAGGCACATAACACAATTAGAAAATCTAGTCAGCTGTTTCTTCAAACCTTGACTTTCCTAAAGTGCCCAAATCGAACACATTATCCTACATCTGAAAACAGGTTTCAGAATAAGTACAAGCAAATACTAACATGCTCATTCCCACTCACATATGAATCAGAGCATCATAGGAAATAATATCAATATTCTAAAGACAGAAAGCAAAAGAAAAAACTCCAATACTAACAATTTCGTTTAAGGACAACAGCCACCTCTTGTTCTCTTGACTCTCATTAAGAGTTTTCAGCATGGTAGGCAATTCTCTTCTTTTTGGTTCATTACCAACATTTCAGTAACATTTTTTATAAAATTTCACAACCATCATTTTTATTAAGTTCTAGGTTTGGTGAACAAAAACTTTATAATGAAAAAAATATCTTAGAACTTTTGACTTTGTCTCACAGAGCACTTCCTTTTTGGTAGTATGGAGGGTATGAAACTAAAAAGAATCCAACAGGAAACAAGTGAGGATAAAATGATTCACACAGAACTAGACATGAACAGGTTAACAACCCAATGTGTAGGTTCCCAAAAGACCATGAAAAATTACTCTCGCAAGCAAGTAAAGTGTCTTTTTCTTGCATGCTAAAATTCTTTTATTTGATTCAAAATGCATGGAAAGGAAAAATCAATATTACGCTAGACTCTGGAGACAGCCGAGGAGAAAATTAGAAAGAATCTTCACATAATTTCAAGAATGGTGAAATAGAACATAATGTCAATAAAACTGTAAATTCATCTAAACCTGGTTTTACTGCAGAGATTGAAAAACCAAACAACAGCCCAGTAAGCTCAAAACTCAAAAGGTCCCTTTCCAGGATGCAGAACAGTAAATGCAGTTTTTAACATTCAGTACCTGGCAAATAAATGCAGAACTACCCCAGGACAATTCCAATTCAAACAATAAAAAATAATAAACAAATGGATAAGAAAGCAGTCAAAGCACAACCAATTTCTTCACATAACTGAAAGAAAATGAATAGAGGAATTCAACAATATAAAACGTGAGCAACAAGACAGCAATAAACTCTTAAATCAATCTAAGTCCACACTAAACACATAAGTTGGATAGAAACATGAAAACAGACCAAAAGAACATCTAAATAACCAAAATATAACAATTTTATTATATAAAACGTGAGCAACAAGACAGCATTAAACTCTTAAATCAATCTAAGTCCACATTAAACACATAAGTTGGATAGAAACATGAAAACAGACCAAAAAAACATCTAAATAACCAAAATGGAATCACCATTATTATGTAAACATGAAAATGCACAGATTGAAACAAACCAACTTTGCATGTGCAGAATCATACTCCACAAAACTCATAAACATTAACTTCTCCTAACCAGAATACCAACTTTATGTTTACAGAGGCCTTGATGGAAACTAACATAACTGTTGATATATAACTTATCTAATAAGAATCACAGAATATGCAGAAAGTACCTGAGTATTTAGTATTAAGAGAACCATGTATTCAAAGGAAAAGAGCCAGAAATTGATCAATGTATGCAAAACTTGGTCTATATTTCAAAACTGGAATAAAGCTTTCATCTAGTACCAAATACATACATATATAGAGACAAAAACACACAGGCATACATCTTCCATTACCTAAATCTGTTTCTTGAAAATAAAAGATAAGTAAGCTTCTACAGGAAACTTAACGAAGGAAGCCAAATCGAGACAAAACACAAAAAAGAGTGGATGAAATAAGCTTAAAAATTTAGGAATGTAATTAAAATGTTAATGAAATGTTAGGAAAAACATTAAAAATTTAGGAATGTAATTAAATGTTAATTAAACATTGAAAACATAAAAGGAAAAACACGTTGAAAGAAACATAAATGTTAGGAAAAACATGTTACCTTGATTGAAATGGAAATGTTTTCTTGAGGGTTTATTTAGATATGCTTGGGATTGATCTCTAATAATGTCGAGAGACTTCCCTACTCATTGCATTTGAAGAACAAAAGTCTGTTTCTGGTCGACAAAACAATCAAATGAGTTCTAAAAATAAACAACATTTAATGATTGGTATAATATTAATTATATTGCATAATAACAGGTGGGAATAAACAAATAAAATGATTAAAAAAAACAGCCAGCAATTTGGTATAACATTAACAGGAGAAATAGGACCAAGCTCAATACCATTAAAAGACAGTAAGTTACATTGTATACATATTAAAAGACAGTAAGCTGTTGTTGCTCCAGTAAATTTGAAAGCTGTCCATATATTTGGGATCATAGTAGATCCAATATATATAAGCACTAACAATATTACTGTTAATGCCAAAGACCTTTTTTTACTCTCCGTGAGAGGAGCTGATCCCTCAAACACCAAGTTATCCACGGTTTGCCGTAGAGAAAAGTGAATAACAGGGAAAACTAGAACCAAATGAAGAGCAAATATAATTCAAAGCAGTGCTAAAATGAATTCCCAGATTCCTATCAAAATTGGTCAAAACATCACCTTCGAGCTCATTGTATATAGTTGAACATTGAAATGGCAAACATATGCATTAGTCATAATAGGGATAACTACTAGTAAATCCAAAATTGCCATTTTCGATCCAAAATCTAGGCTCCTCCTTGGAGCCTGTATCTTCCCTTCAATAAGCTTAATGAATGCAACAGCAAAGAAAACCACAACGAAAACAACAGCGAGAGCTACCGAAGCAGCCGAAGTCATGCTCAATGAATCAATCCTATCTAACACGCAAAGTGGAGCAAGAAAAACAACCATAACAACCAAAACCAATAACTTCCTATGATCCCCAAAACCAGTCCTAACCACTGATCGAGAACCCCAATATGACGAATCGAACCAGACATAACATCACCCAGACATTACGAACCGAAGCATTAATCTAAATAGCAAGGAAGTAGTTGTTCAAAATAGCAAGTTCAGTCAATTAAGCTTAATTCCAAAAAAAAATAAAAGCCAAGTAATACAGTAACTACACATTAATCTAAAGGGGACTAAAAAACTAACCATTTCAAACCCATGAAGCATCTGACCGTCGACGAGAGGAAAGGGAAAATAGTAAGGGATTTCGGGAATAGGGGAACAAATTAAGGGAAAAAAAGGGGACTTGGGGAAAATGTTAGGGATTTCGGGTTTGGGGAATTAGGGGATGATTTGAGGAAAAAGAAAGAGGTGCTTGTTTTAGGGATTTGGGGAAGGAAGACGAGATGGGGGAAAATGAATTAGCAAAAAAATGAAACTGATTTCGGGTAAAGGGCATAAACCTCAGGAGAGAAAAAACGACGCAGTTTCAAATAAGAAAAATTTTTGGCATTTTCAGCAACGCGCCGCTAATAAGACCTTTTGCGGCGTTTTCAGCAAAGCGCCAGTAACACCTATTTTATCTACACTATAAAACGACGCCGTTCTAATACGCGTTGTGGCGTTTATTATAGAAACGCCGCTAAAGCCACTACTATTCAGAGGAAACGACGCCGTTTTACTCTAATGTATAATGAAATTTTGTGGCGTTTTCTAAAAAACGCCGCTATTTTCTATCTTTTGCGGTGTTTTATGTATAAACGCCGCTAATACCTGAATATTTTATAGAAATTGATAAAAATTTAAAACTATATATTTAGAATTTCTTTTAAATTATATATAAACCCTAAAACCCTAACTATAGTTGAAACTTTAATTTTGATTTAATACACATTTTAAAATACATATTATGTATGCATATAAATTAATTAAATAAAAAACATGATGCTATTTATTATATCAATAACGTGTAAATATTTTACAAGATCTAGATCAAATTGCAGTTCATGTACACAATTGCACACTAAACCACTTTTCATATATATATTTATATATTTTAAAATAATAATTTATATATATTTATCTTATATACATTTATCTTCTAAATTAAAATCCAAAAATATACTCTAAATTTAAAACCCTAAACCTGATACTCTAAACCCTAAACCTTAGACCACAAACACAAAACCCCTCACCCCAAACTTTAAACCCCAAAACCATTCGGTAATCCCTAAACCAACCATAACTCCTAGACCATAAAGCCCAAACTATAAAGTACTCTAAAAAACTGTTAACCCTAAACCATAATAAACATATTTTTGGGAATTCGTGTGGCCAATGTTAGTGTAGTACAAATTAAAACGCACACACACACATATATATATATGTTTATATTCTTATATTAAATAATATTATGAGTACGTATATACAAAATAACATGAATCTTAGTAAAATGCAAATGTTCTTCAGTTAATTTCTAGCTAATAGTATCATTTCCTTAAACCCTTAACCTAAACTTAATTTTTAACATATTTTATTTCAGACATTCTATTTAATCTAAATATATTTAAACAAAAAAATAGATAATTAAAAATACACAATAGCATTATTATTTATACAAAGTTACATAACTTTAATAAAACAATTAATTCTCTATTGGAACACTCTAGTTATAATGTCCACTTTGTAAGATATTTCTATGTTATATAAGCTTGGAATTTATACATAGTTCAACAAATGCTAATTCCACATTCAAAATCACCCTTTCTTAATAGCATCCCAAGTAAGAATCTGGAAAGGAAATTATCTCTTAAGAAGTTAATAATTGTCCCATTCTAAACTTTAACCCTAACCTTTAAACCCTAAATCATAATCCATAAACCCCGAATTCATCATAAACCTTCAAATACTAGTTAACTCCTAAACCTTAAACCATAGTTAACGATCATAATTAAACCTGCTTAAACCATATATCTTAAACCATAAACCTTAAACTATAATGATAATTAATTCAATATTTTAAATTCAATTAATACTATCTCTTTTATGATTATATAAGAAAATATTTAATATATTGTATAATCATAAATTTTAATAATTATTGTTTTAGAGGTTAGAGATTAGTGTTTATGATTCTTTTTGAGGTTTAGGGGTTATGGGATTTTTAGCGGCGTTTTACCAAAAGCGCCGCTAATACTCTGGTTTTTAGCGGCATTTTTGTGACAGCCCTAATTTGACCCTAGTCGGAATGTGGTTTAGGGACCACAAAACCGAGTCATAAAATTTAGTTAAAATTTTATTTGCATATCTTATATGTGTGATAGTACTTGTATAAAAATTTGATGTTTTAATTTTATCTTAGGAATGTGAATTTTGCTTGAAAGGATCTAGTTGAGAGACTTAGAAAATTATGATAGGTAAATAAGTAAGGACCAAATAGTATTAAAATAGGAAAGTTTGGGTTTGCATGTCAAAGTGCCCAATTCATGTTAAGTGGCCGGCCAAGCATGGTTCCATTCCTCCAAGTTTATTTGTTTATTATTTAATATTGGTAAGTAAATTAAAATAAATTAAAGAAAGGAATTAAAAAGAAAAGATGAATAAAATAAGGAGGGAAGAGGGAGTGTTCATCTTTTTTTTTTTTGGCTATTGCCGTGAGTGAGGAGAAGGAAGGGAGATTTGGTTATTTGATTTTGGCTTGGAAGATGGCTAGAATGAGGTATGTATTGAATGATTCTTGAAAATCTATGCATGTTTGAGATGGTTAGTTCAAATTCTACTCATCCTATAGATTAGACTTAGGATTTTGAGGTTGAAATTCGGCCAAGAAGCTTGAAACTCTTAGTAGATGTGTTAATGTCATTAAAATGGATAGTAATGTAGGATATGGTGAGTGGTTAATTGCTTTTAACTTGAAAGTTGAGGTTAAAATGGGTTAAGTGATTGCTGAATCTAATTTAGAGGTGGAGGATTGTGTTCATGTTATATTGGATAGGTAGAGGTTGTAATGAGGTTGAAATTGTTGAATTGTTAGTTGGGTAACAAATGAAGCAATTGGCCATATGGGGTAAAAATGGGATGTTCATTTTAGTTGTTGTTTCATTTTTGTGAGAAATGGGTCAAGTGTTCATGAGATGAAATTTTGTGATTAGATGAATTAAAAGTAATAGTATAGTTGATATATATATATATATAGATATACATATTCGGCCATCACTTAGGAGCTTATGTGATGTTGAGTTTAAGCTTTGCATATTCGGCTATATATACATATATATGTAAGCCCATTCGTGATATTACCTTAGGACTATGTATATATATAACCGACAAAAAATGGGAAAAACTAGCAAAGGTGATTGCCGAATGCCCAAGTATGCATATGCATGTGTGATTGGATTATTGAAAGTATGGTAATTGCATAAGGTTATTAGCCGAATAGCTAAGAACATAAGGTAGCAAGATAAAAATTTTACCATGCCGTTCCGTATGTCATAAAATCATTAAAATGTGAATACCAATATATGTAGCAAAGCGGTTGAATGAGTTAATTTATTTGTTTAAGCTCAAGATCCTAAAGGAGAGGCGTCCAACAAGGGGAAATCGAAGGTCATCGAGTAGCCGACTTGGAATTATTTTACCCAACACAAGGTAAGTCATTAAGCATATAGTTGGTATTGATTTATATGATCGTAATACCTATGCAATTGTGTTTAATGAGATGAAATGTATACAAATGTATATGTATGTAGAGATGAAATTGTCGAATGTAAAAAGGAAGTGAAGCGTATAGAGTGGCTGGTTTTCGGCACTAAGTGTGCGGGCAATAAGTGTTCACGGTTGTGAGATTGGCACTAAGTGTGCGGGCTTGAAATGCATGGCACTAAGTGTGCGAGTTTAAAGTACATGGCACTAAGTGTGCGTGGTTGATTATTAAGCACTATGTGTGCGAACCCACTACATATATATATTTTCTATCAATTATTTATATTAAGGGTGCAACCTTACCGAGTCGATTTCGGACAGCGGAAAGGGTAAGTACCTTGAGTTCATGGCTAATAGGTGCTATGTTTATATTTGGAGTTGAGCGTGGTAAGTTTTGAACCTATGTGATGATTATAATTGAAGTCACGTACATGAGGTTCATCGTGGAATAGGTGAAAGTTCGTTTAGTTGTATGATTGTAACAAAAATAAAATGATGTATGGAAATGCCTCAATTATTCTATTGAATAGCGTATGAAATGTCAATGTAGGACTTGGAATGAGATTGAATCGTAAGGTCTAAGAAACTATGGCATAGTTCGGTATGGATGGAGTACTTAGCCTCATTTCGTTGTTTCCTCTTGTGAAAATTTTATTAATGGATGGTAGTGTAATGCTTATGACTTACTGAGTTATATACTCATTCGGTGTTTGCTTGTCACCTATTTTAGGTTTCTTGGACTCGACTTTTTGCGTACTCGGGACCGTCATCGAAGTCATCACACCGGCTAGCAACTTTTGTATTTTCTTCTTAGTTGGTCTAGGAGAACATTTCGGCATGTATAGGCTATTATGTTTTGTTGAAATTTGGTATGTAAACTTTTAGCCATGCGAAAATGGCATAAATGTTCGGTTGGATTTGGTTCTATGATGTTTGGACACAAGTCTTGGTAATTCGGTTTTGGTTGAGTATTGGTTGAGGCCTACTCGGTTATTATGCCATATGTCATGGCTGATTATTTTCGGTGTTAAATTCATGATTTGGTAATAGTGTAGTAGGGAGATGCTCAGTTATGATTAGCCTTTGGCATGGCTAGTCATGGTCATAAATTGTGACATGTATGATGAATTATTAGTTAGATCAAGGAAAAATCATGAAATAGGCATAGTTTGTTTTAGTAACAGATGCTGACAATAGCAGTGATGTGAGATTGAAAAATCACTAAAAATAGTAGAAATGGAATTAAATAATGAATAAATTATGAAATCGAATCTTGATGAGTCTATTTTCATATGGAAGAAACGAAACGACCATATGAGCTGTATGTTAGGATTTAATTAAATTCTTGTGAAACAGGGCCAGAGCGATTTCTGGATCCCCTATTTTGACTTAGAAAATTCACCGTAAATTTTATCGAGATAATTAGAGGTCGTGCCTTATATGTACAAATTCATTATCGAGTCTAGTTTCATTAGAGACAAACGGTATAGGCATTGAAGCCCTGTACAGGGAGATATTTAAATCGTAAGGTACAGAGGTCAGTGTAGTCGAACCTTGAAACAGGGGAGACTTTAACAAATAAACTGTACTAATTGGCCCAACCAAAAATTCTAAAAAAAATTCCCCATAAAGATATATGAGTCTAGTTTTGGGGAAAATTTACAAAATTGGATTTGGAGTTTCATAACTCAAAATATGATTTTTAAAGCGACCACGATACAGTAGCCAGCTTGCCTGGAACAAAAAAAAATAGGGGGAAATAAATGAAGTAAGCCGGTAACACCTCGTGTTCGATTTCCGGTAACGGCCATGAGTTCGGGGTGTTACATTTTTATTGGTATCAGAGCTATGGTTTAGTCGGTTCTAAGACTACCATAGCGCGTATGAGTCTAGCTATACATGCCTTAATGTTAGTGCTTAATAATGTGATGACTTCTGACGGTTAAAATTTTTGTTTTGATTAGCAAATGGAACCAGGGGTAGAGAGACCCTTAGCGGATGACGTTGAAAGTGTAGCGGTTGCTCCTGCGCAAGGGACACCGCCTGTTGAACCTCAGTCATCCGCAAATAATCAGGATGAGGGGGCAAAACAAGCCTTATTCACCATGATGAATGAGTGGGTCGCGCAATATGCCCGAACCATTCCGGCTGTCCAACCATTCCCGAATTTGAATAATCCACCCCAAGAGCCCGTAATGCCCTCAGTTACTGATCCTGTGAGGCTGAGTAAACCACCTGTAGACTTGATTAGGAAGCGCGGAGCCGAGGAGTTCAAGGCCATAGTTACTGATGATGCCGAAAGGGCCGAGTTCTGGCTTGATAACACCATTCGGGTGTTCGATGAACTGTCATGCACACCCGATGAATGTCTAAAGTGTGCTATATCCTTGTTGCGAGACTCAGCCTACTATTGGTGGAGGACCTTGATTTCCATAGTCCCAAACGAACGAGTTACTTGGGATTTCTTCCGAGCGGAATTTCGAAAGAAATATATTAGTCAACAGTTCATCGATCAAAAGCGTAAGGAATTCTTGGAACTCAAGCAAGGCCGTATGACAGTATCTGAATACGAACATGTGTTCGTAAGACTCAGTCGGTATGCCCGGGAGTGTGTGGCTGATGAGGTTGCTATGTGCAAGAGATTTGAAGAAGGATTGAATGAAGATTTAAAGCTACTAGTGGGTATTTTGGAGATAAAAGAATTCGTAACACTAGTTGAACGAGCCTGCAAGGCGGAAGAACATGGAAAGGAGAAGAAGAAGGCTGAATTTGAAGCTAGAGACTATCGTAAAAGATCGATGGGTAAAGCTCCATTCTCGTCTGTAAAGAAGTTCAGGGAGGACACTAATAAATCAAGGACGACTGCAGGAATTTCCATTAGAGCACGACCATCGATAGACTCCCGAGCTACTTCGGTAGCTAGTGTGGGCAATAATCGTCAAGAGAAACCTGAATGCCCCCAATGTGGAAGACGACACATAGGTGAATGTTGGGGTAAGTCTACTAATAGGGCCTGTTACGGATACGGTTCGAAGGACCACTTCATTAGAGATTGCACGGAGCTTGATGAGAAGAATAAGATGCTAGGTGCAAGACCTAGTGGAATGACAGCTAGAGGTAAACCACCGAGAATTTCAGGAGGTAGGGGTGGTAGTCAGAGAGGGGCCTCTGATACAGCTGTTCGAATCGAGACCTGTACTCCTGCTAGAGCATATGCCATTCGCGCACGAGAGGAGGCATCCTCCCCTGATGTTATCACTGGTACTTTCACTCTCTTTGATACTAGTGTGATTGCATTGATTGACCCTGGCTCTACTCATTCATACGTATGCGAAACCTTAGCATCCAGTAAGACTCTACCTGTCGAGTCTACTGAGTTGGTAATTCGAGTGTCAAACCCTTTGGGTCAATACGTACTTGTTGATAAAGTGTGTAAGAGATGCCCTCTAATAATCCGAGAATCCTGTTTTCCGGCTGATTTGATGCTTTTACCGTTTGACGAATTTGATGTTATTCTGGGTATGGATTGGTTGACCGTACATGATGCAGTGGTGAACTGTAAAAGGAAAACCATTGATTTGAGGAGTACAAATAATGAAGTAGTCCAAGTTGAGTCTACTGATTTGAAGGGGGTGCCAGCGATAATATCTTCAATGACCGCTCAGAGATATGTGAAAAATGGGTGTGAAACATACCTTGCGTATGTATTTGATAGCAAAGAGACGGAAAGGAAACTTGAATCAGTACCAGTGGTTTGTGAGTATTCAGATGTTTTTCCTGAGGAGTTACTAGGGTTGCCACCGGTTCGAGAGGTGGAATTCGGCATCGAGATTGTACCTGGTACCACGCCAATCTCAATAGCCCCGTATCGTATGGCATTAACGGAATTACAGAGACTCGGACATACCCAAAACCGCTTTTAGAACGAGGTACGGTCACTACGAATTCTTAGTGATACCGTTTGGGCTCACTAATGCCCCTGCGGTATTTATGGATTTAATGAATCGAGTATTCAGGCCATACTTGGATCGATTTGTGGTTGTGTTTATTGATGATATTTTAGTTTATTCACAAGGTGAAGCCGAACACACCGAGCATTTGAGGTTAGTATTACAGATTTTGCGAGACAAGCAGTTATACGCAAAATTCAGTAAATGTGAATTTTGGTTGAGAGAGGTTAGCTTTTTGGGGCACGTAGTGTCCGCATCGGGTGTTAGAGTGGATCCGAACAAAATTTCGGCCATACTCGATTGGAAACCTCCGAGGAATATTACTGAAGTTAGGAGCTTTTTGGGACTTGCCGGATACTACCGACGGTTTGTAAGGGGTTTCTCGATGATAGCTGCACCGTTGACGAAACTACTCCAAAAAGATTTTGAGTTTGAATGGACAGAAAACTGTCAGAAGAGTTTCGATCGACTAAAGACCTGTTTAACCGAAGCTCCAATGCTAGTACAACCGGAGTCCGGCAAAGAGTTTGTCATTTATAGTGATGCATCCTTACTTGGGCTAGGTTGTGTGTTGATGCAAGAAGGTCGAGTTGTGGCTTACGCGTCGAGACAATTAAAGCCGCATGAGAGAAACTATTCGACCCATGATCTTGAATTAGTAGCCATAGTGTTCGCCTTGAAAATATGGCGACATTACTTGTTTGGAGAAAGGTGTCATATTTATTCGGACCACAAGAGTCTAAAATATCTGATGACTCAAAGAGATCTAAATCTACGACAAAGACGTTGGCTTGAGTTGTTGAAGGACTACGAACTTGTTATTGATTATCACCCGGGAAAGGCTAATGTGGTTGCCGATGCTTTAAGTCGGAAAGCACTGTTTGCTTTGAGAGCGGTGAATGCTCACTTATCCGTCTCACCCGATGGGGTGCTAGTAGCTGAATTAGAGGCCAAACCATTATTGATTCGTCAAATACTTGAATCCCAGAAAGTCGATGCTGAATTGGTCACTAAACGAGCTGAATGTGCTTCGAATAAGGAATCGGAGTTCCGGATTGACGACAATGATTGCTTGACGTTCAGAGGTCGATTATGTGTTCCAAGAAATTCGGAACTTATTTCGATGATTTTGAACGAGGCTCATAGTAGTCGAATGTCAATCCACCCGGGTAGTACTAAAATGTACAATGACCTGAAACGCCAATTTTGGTGGCCCGGTATGAAACGAGACATTTCTGAATTTGTCTCAAGGTGTTTGATATGTCAACAAGTGAAAGCGGAACATCAAGTACCATCAGGATTACTTCAGCCAATCATGATACCCGAATGGAAATGGGATCGAATAACAATGGACTTTGTATCTGGGTTACCGTTGACTCAGAGTAAGAAAGACTCGGTCTGGGTCATTGTTGATAGATTGACCAAGTCTGCTCATTTTATCCCTGTCCGTACGGATTTTTCGCTCTATAAATTGGCAGAATTATATGTCTCCCAAATAGTTCGGTTGCATGGGGTACCTATTTCCATCGTGTCGGATAGAGACCCAAGATTTACCTCGCGATTTTGGAAGAAATTACAAGAAGCATTCGGTACCAAGATGCACTTTAGCACCGCATTCCATCCTCAGGCCGATGGCCAATCTGAGCGGATAATTCAGATACTCGAGGATATGTTGAGATGTTGTGTTTTAGAGTTTTGTGGTTCATGGGAAAGATATCTGCCTTTGATCGAATTCGCTTACAACAATAGTTTTCAGTCAAGCATTAAGATGGCACCTTACGAGGCTTTATACGGTCGTAAATGCCATACCCCATTATTTTGGACTGAACTTAGTGAAAGTAAGATCCTTGGGGTTGATTTGATTAAGGATGCCGAGCAGAAAGTCCAAGTAATTCGCGAAAGTTTGAAAGCCGCTTCGGATCGTCAAAAGTCGTATGCGGATTTGAAAAGAAAAGACATTGAATATCAGGTTGGAGACAAAGTATTTCTCAAAGTTTCTCTCAAAGTTTCACCCTGGAAGAAGGTGCTTAGATTTGGCCGTAAGGGCAAATTGAGTCCGAGGTTCATCGGTCCATATGAAGTATCCGAACGAGTTGGGCCAATCGCATACCGGTTAATTTTACCCCCTGAGCTGGAAAAGATTCACAACGTTTTCCATGTCTCGATGCTTCGACGATATAGGTCCGACCCGTCGCACGTAATCACTCCATCTGAGATCGAGATTCAGCCTAACTTGAGTTATGAAGAAGAGCTGGTTCGCATTTTGATGCGTGAAGTAAAAGAGTTGCGAAATAAGAAAATCCCATTAGTGAAGGTGTTGTGGCATAAACACGGAATCGAAGAAGCCACTTGGGAACTTGAGGACTCTATGAAGGATCGATATCCTAAATTTTTCACTGGTAAGATTTTCGGGGACGAAAATTCCTTATGTGGGGGAGAGTTGTGACAGCTCTAATTTGACCCTAGTCGGAATGTGGTTTCGGGACCACAAAACCGAGTCATAAAATTTAGTTAAAATTTTATTTGCATATCTTATATGTGTGATAGTACTTGTATAAAAATTTGATGTTTTAATTTTATCTTAGGAATGTGAATTTTGCTTGAAAGGATCTAGTTGAGAGACTTAGAAAATTATGATAGGTAAATAAGTAAGGACCAAATAGTATTAAAATAGGAAAGTTTGGGTTTGCATGTCAAAGTGCCCAATTCATGTTAAGTGGCCGGCCAAGCATGGTTCCATTCCTCCAAGTTTATTTGTTTATTATTTAATATTGGTAAGTAAATTAAAATAAATTAAAGAAAGGAATTAAAAAGGAAAAGATGAATAAAATAAGGAGGGAAGAGGGAGTGTTCATCTTTTTTTTCTTTGGCTATTGCCGTGAGTGAGGAGAAGGAAGGGAGATTTGGTTATTTGATTTTGGCTTGGAAGATGGCTAGAATGAGGTATGTATTGAATGATTCTTGAAAATCTATGCATGTTTGAGATGGTTAGTTCAAATTCTACTCATCCTATAGATTAGACTTAGGATTTTGAGGTTGAAATTCGGCCAAGAAGCTTGAAACTCTTAGTAGATGTGTTAATGTCATTAAAATGGATAGTAATGTAGGATATGGTGAGTGGTTAATTGCTTTTAACTTGAAAGTTGAGGTTAAAATGGGTTAAGTGACTGCCGAATCTAATTTAGGGGTGGAGGATTGTGTTCATGTTATATTGGATAGGTAGAGGTTGTAATGAGGTTGAAATTGTTGAATTGTTAGTTGGGTAACAAATGAAGCAATCGGCCATATGGGGTAAAAATGGGATGTTCATTTTAGTTGTTGTTTCATTTCTGTGAGAAATGGGTCAAGTGTTCATGAGATGAAATTTTGTGATTAGATGAATTAAAAGTAATAGTATAGTTGACATATATATATAGATATACATATTCGGCCATCACTTAGGAGCTTATGTGATGTTGAGTTTAAGCTTTGCATATTCGGCTATATATACATATATATGTAAGCCCATTCGTGATATTACCTTAGGACTATGTATATATATAACCGACAAAAAATGGGAAAAACTAGCAAAGGTGATTGCCGAATGCCCAAGTATGCATATGCATGTGTGATTGGATTATTGAAAGTATGGTAATTGCATAAGGTTATTAGCCGAATAGCTAAGAACATAAGGTAGCAAGATAAAAATTTTACCATGCCGTTCCGTATGTCATAAAATCATTAAAATGTGAATACCAATATATGTAGCAAAGCGGTTGAATGAGTTAATTTATTTGTTTAAGCTCAAGATCCTAAAGGAGAGGCGTCCAACAAGGGGAAATCGAAGGTCATCGAGTAGCCGACTTGGAATTATTTTACCCAACACAAGGTAAGTCATTAAGCATATAGTTGGTATTGATTTATATGATCGTAATACCTATGCAATTGTGTTTAATGAGATGAAGTGTATACAAATGTATATGTATGTAGAGATGAAATTGTCGAATGTAAAAAGGAAGTGAAGCGTATAGAGTGGCTGGTTTTCGGCACTAAGTGTGCGGGCAATAAGTGTTCACGGTTGTGAGATTGGCACTAAGTGTGCGGGCTTGAAATGCATGGCACTAAGTGTGCGAGTTTAAAGTACATGGTACTAAGTGTGCGTGGTTGATTATTAAGCACTATGTGTGCGAACCCACTTATATATATTTTCTATCAATTATTTATATTAAGGGTGCGACCTTACCGAGTCAATTTCGGACAGCGGAAAGGGTAAGTACCTTGAGTTCATGGCTAATAGGTGCTATGTTTATATTTGGAGTAGAGCGTGGTAAGTTTTGAACCTATGTGATGATTATAATTGAAGTCACGTACATAAGGTTCATCGTGGAATAGGTGAAAGTTTGTTTAGTTGTATGATTGTAACGAAAATAAAATGATGTATGGAAATGCCTCAATTATTCTATTGAATAGCATATGAAATGTCAATGTAGGACTTGGAATGAGATTGAATCGTAAGGTCTAAGAAACTACGGCATAGTTCGGTATGGATGGAGTACTTAGCCTCATTTCGTTGTTTCCTCTTGTGAAAATTTTATTAATGGATGGTAGTGTAATGCTTATGACTTACTGAGTTATATACTCATTCGGTGTTTGCTTGTCACCTATTTTAGGTTTCTTGAACTCGACTTTTTGCGTACTCGGGACCGTCTTCGAAGTCATCACACCGGCTAGCAACTTTTGGTATTTTCTTCTTAGTTGGTCTAGGAGAACATTTCGGCATGTATAGGCTATTATGTTTTGTTGAAATTTGGTATGTAAACTTTTAGCCATGCGAAAATGGCATAAATGTTCGGTTGGATTTGGTTCTATAATGTTTGGACACAAGTCTTGGTAATTCGGTTTTGGTTGAGTATTGGTTGAGGCCTACTCGGTTATTATGCCATTGTCATGGCTGATTATTTTCGGTGTTAAATTCATGATTTGGTAATAGTGTAGTAGGGAGATGCTCGGTGATGATTAGCCTTTGGCATGGCTAGTCATGGTCATAAATTGTGACATGTATGATGAATTATTAGTTAGATCAAGGAAAAATCATGAAATAGGCATAGTTTGTTTTAGTAACAGATGCTGACAGCAGCAGTGATGTGAGATTGAAAAATCACTAAAAATAGTAGAAATGGAATTAAATAATGAATAAATTATGAAATCGAAGCTTGATGAGTCTATTCATATGGAAGAAACGAAATGACCATATGGGCTGTATGTTAGGATTTAATTAAATTCTTGTGAAACAGGGCTAGAGCGATTTCTGGATCCCCTGTTTTGACTTAGAAAATTCACCGTAAATTTTATCGAGATAATTAGAGGTCGTGCCTTATATTTACAAATTCATTATCGAGTCTAGTTTCATTATAGACAAATGGCATAGGTATTGAAGCCCTGTACAGGGAGATATTTAAATCGTAAGGTACAGAGGTCAGTGTAGTCGAACCTTGAAACAGGGGAGACTTTAACAAATAAACTGTACTAATTGGCCCAACCAAAAATTCTAAAAAAATTCCCCCACAAAGATATATGAGTCTAGTTTCAGGGAAAATTTACGGAATTGGATTTCGAGTTTCATAACTCAAAATATGATTTTTAAAGCGACCACGATACAGTTGCCAGCTTGCCTGGAACAAAAAAAAATAGGGGGAAATAAATGAAGTAAGCCGGTAACACCTCGTGTTCGATTTCCGGTAACGGCCATGAGTTCGGGGTGTTATAGTTTTACCTAAAGCGCCGCTAATGCTCTGGTTTTTAGCGGCGTTTTACCGAAAGCGCAACTAATGCTCTGGTTTTTAGCGACGTGTAACACCCCAAACCCGGCCTAGACGTTATGACCGGATCCGGTGTGCCACATTGATGCGTACAAAACATTCCGTATTACTTAGTTTGGAAAAACTTAGTTGGTGATGTAAAAGATACTTTTAATATAGGTTAAAGTGAATGAGAGCTGTGCACCAGGTAGGAAACCAGAAAAAGAGGAGGTGAGTCTGTCGGACTGCTTAAGTACCAAGCTCCCTTCGGATCCAATCCTAGACATGCACACCGCCATTGCCACACTCTAACATTTCGTACAATTGTGAGAAAACCATTTGGTTAAGTCCATCTTAATAAAGTGATTAAGTTTGAAAACGTTTGCTTGGCGGAAATCTTACTTGTAATCATGTTATTTTGAAATCACTTAATGTTTTTGGAAACGCGTCCTAAAGCTAACCCATTTTCCTTAGTCATCATAGTTTTTTTTCATCATAGTAAAATAAAATAATAAAAGTAAAACAAAACCATAAAAATAATTAAAAGGCCATATTACACTTAAAACCCAAAACCATAGATGAAATTAAAAGGACGTCCAGTTCACCAGAAAGAAACCAGGTTCGTAGAAACATGTGGCCAGTCCAAATCCCTCACAGCTCCAAGCCCACTATGGTTGAGGATTACCTGCGAGGATGAAAATAAGGGGTGAGTTTTGGGAAACTCAGTGTGTAATTCAACCCAACCATAGCCTAAATCAGTTCTAACCACAGAGACAGAATAAGTTGGCCTCAGCCCAGAACAGATATCAGAATAAAGCCCATTGGTCCAGAACAGACCAGAACAGATATATCATGCTTATGCAGAAACCCAACCATATCCAACCACATACACCCCCATACCATCCTTTCACCATGTGGGGAGACTACTTGACCCACCCAACCGCTACACGCCACAGAAATATGCAGCATGGCTGCCTGATACAGAAAATGTGACAGAGTCACCAGATACAGATATTTTGTGGCAGTGCCACCAGAACAGATATACGTGGCAGGGCCACCAGAACAGATAATTTGTGGCATAGCCACCAGGACGCTTCCTCCATAATATAACCTATTTCCCCATGCAACAGATATACATTCATGGCATACATCATGCAGATTTAATTCATCATGCTTTTCAGACAAAATTAACCCTAGGGGTATAGAGGTCATTTTGCATACATAGGGGTATAATGGTAATTTTGCATACATAGGGGGTACTCTAGTACATCTAACTATTTCTAAGGTTTTCATGCATATCGTAGCCATTACGTTTTAGCCAGAAACACTTACCGAGTGTTCTTACCGAATTGGGCCCGTTGGCCCATTAACCTAGTTTTGGCCCATTAAGCCCAAAATATCAAAACGCACGAAATCGCGCGTACTGTAGTTTTATCACTTCCGATTACCAGTAATAATTACCCATACGTCTCACGAGCATTCGCACACTCGCAAGCACCCAAAATACCAGTTTTTCGGTATTTCAGCTTTTCGGCTTTTGCCGATCTAGCCTATGAAAGGGTGTCAGTTACACACCTGATTTGTGACAACTTGCTGACAAGATCCATGCACGAACTACCTACAATTAAGTTGCTACAATTCTTAGATTGCAAATCACAACACTAATCTCCATAATTACTTACCCATATTCGACTTTGTCCCTAAAAGCCTTTAAAACTTTACCTTCTTGCCAAAATCCGATGGCTAGATCCAAGTTTGATCGCTCCAAAGATCTAAGCCTTCAATCCAACCCTTGAGAAGACACTAATCATCAAAATAAATCATCGGTTAAAGACCCTTTATGCCCTATGCCCAAATCGATAGCCTCCCTAGATTTTAGGGACTTCGACTTTTTCCTAACTTGAAAAATAAGACTAGATTTGGAGTGATGAGCACTTACCACTTATTCCTTCCTACTTTCCACGTAGATCTGATGCAGATTCAACCTTTAAATGACGGTAAAACTTGAATCTAGAAGCTTTGAAGTTTCGGCTACACGTCCCTAACTCTATAGTAGTTTCAGTTTTTCTAGATGATATAGAAAATAATGATTTGAGGCTATAACCCTGGGTAATGTTGTCGACAGATGCTAGGGGTTTAGAGGAGAGGAATGTTGGTCAAAAAGGAAAACATATTGAGGAATATGGCTTTGGAAAAATGGCACAAGAATATAGCTTTCGGGATTTTGAGATTTGAGGTTCGGCTTTAGTCTAAGAAAATTAATGGAGGAAAGTGATGTAGAGTAGGGTGGAGATGGACAAGAGGTTTGAAAGGTTCGGCTATGGAGAAAGAGAATAAGAAGAAAGCAAAAATGGCTAAAGGGAGAAGGTGAGAAAAGCAGCAAACGGCACAACTCCCTCCCTATTGCCGAATTTATACTGGCACTTTAACCTAGCCGAATTTACCCCCTTAACGAAACCCTTGGCCGGCCACCTCTTGCTCCTCAAGAGTCCGAAATTCGGCCAACACAGCTCACCCCAATCAGCTCCTAGATTTCCTCCCTTATCTCTATCCTTATTCAATCCCCTTACCCTCTTAAACTCTTCCTGATAGACTTTTATTTCAGTTCCACTACTTCCCTTTCCTGTACATAAAAATTAATCACTTAATTTGCTGTCATTGTGACTTGAACCTGGGTCCTCCCCAAGCTTCCACACTCCACTACATCCTTCCCAGTGGCGTCACATGCCACTTTACCACTTGCTTCCTTGTGATCCATTTTTCACAAATAATTCCTAAAAGCCCAATTTATCAGAACCCCTTTCTCTTATAGAATTAAATTTAATTAAAACTACCGGGTTTTATCCTAAGCTTGGGCCTTCTAGAGGCCCACCAACATGATTAATCCTACACATAACAAACAGAACACAGAATTTTAAATTTTACAACTTTTACAGAATTCTCGAAAATTGGGGCGTTACAACTCTACACTCCTTAAAGAAATTTCGTCCTCGAAATTTACCTGATCCGAACAGATGAGGGTATTGTTGTTGCATTGCCTCCTCTGGCTCGCAAGTAGCTTCTTTTCTGCCATGGTTACGCCAAAGCACTTTCACTAATGGTACCGATTTCCTCCTTAGAACCTTAACGTCTCGATCCAATATTTGTACATGCTCCTCCTCAAAGGTCAAATCAGTTCGCACCTCAATTTCTGCAACCGGCACAACATGAGTAGGGTCAGAACGATAACGCCTTAACATGGAGACATGAAAAACATCGTGAATCCTGTCTAGCTCTGGAGGCAATTCCAACTGATAAGCCACTGGGCCTACTCGCTTCAAAACCCGATAAGGCCCAATGGACCGCGGACTCAACTTGCCCTTCTTGCCAAACCTTAGTATCTTCTTCCAAGGTGAAACCTTCAAGAAGACCATATCGCCCACTGAGTATTCAATCTCCTTACGCTTCAGATCTGCATACGACTTTTGCCTATCAGACGCTTCCTTTAACCGATCTCTAATTAACTTGACCTTATCCTCAGTATCTGCCACCAACTCAGGTCCAAGAACTTGTCGCTCCCCAAGTTCAGTCCAACAACTAGGTGTTCGACACCTTCGCCCATACAGTGCTTCATAAGGTGCCATTCGAATACTCGACTGATAACTAATATTGTATGCAAACTCTGCCAAAGGCAAGTAATCCTCCCAACTACCTCAGAAATCAATAACACATCCCCTCAACATGTCTTCCAGAATCTGAATAACTCTTTCCGATTGACCATCAGTTTGGGGATGGAAAGCCGTACTAAAGTTCAATCGCGTTCCCAATGCCTCATGCAACTTTTGCCAAAATCGAGATGTGAATCTAGGATCCCGATCAGAGATAATCGAAACCGGAACTCCATGCAGTCGCACAATCTCTGCCACATACAACTTGGCTAACTTCTGAAGAGAAAAGTCTGTTCGAACAGGTATAAAATGAGCCGACTTGGTCAACCTATCCACAATCACCCATATCGAATCTTTCTTCGATGGTGACAAGGGTAGCCCACTCACAAAGTCCATGGTTACCCTCTCCCACTTCCAAAGTGGTATTTTTACTGGCTGCAATAATCCAGAAGGTAACTGATGCTCAGCTTTCACCTGCTGGCATGTTAGACATTTCCCCACAAATTTAGTTACCTCTCGCTTAAGTCCAAGCCACCAATACAGTTCTCGCAAGTTATGGTACAACTTATTCTCTCCAGGATGCATGGCACAAAGTCCCCAAGGAGCTTCCTTCAAAATTGACTGTCTTAAGTCAGAGTCCTTCGGAACACAAATTCTTCCTCGGAAACACAGAACCCCTTCATCATTTATCCCAAACTCAGAAGTTTCCCCTTCCTTAACTTGTTGAAAACAAGGGACCAAAGACTCATCTTTCAACTGCTTCTCTTTAATCTGATCCACCCAGGTTGGCCTTACTTGCCTTGCCTGGATGATATTCGATTGAACAATCATAATCCTTAAGCAACTTTATCCATCTCCTTTGCCTAAGGTTCAGTTCCTTCTGAGTCAGCAAATACTTGAGACTCTTATGATCTGTGTATATAATACACCTTTCTCCGTACAAGTAATGTCTCCAGATTTTAAGTGCAAAGATCACTACTGCTAACTCCAAATCATGAGTGGGATAGTTCCCTTCGTGAGACTTAAGTTGCCGAGACGATAAGCAACCACCTTACTGTGACAGCCCTAATTTGACTGTAGTCAAGAAGTGGTTTCGGGACCACAAAATCGAGTCACAAGAATAATTAAATGTTATATTTTATGCCTATTATAAGTGAAAGTGTGTGAGTGAAAATTTCATGTTTTGATTTTGTCTTTTAAATGTGAAATTAATTAGAAAGGACTTATGTGTGAAACTTTGGAAATGTGATAGGTTAAATGGTAGTGGGCAAATAATGCATGGTGGAAAAAAATGTAGACTTGCATGTCAAATTCCCCACTTTAGAGGAAGTGGCCGGCCATGATGGTATGGGATAAAAAATATATGCATTTTGTATTAATATTATAATGACTACATGGTTTTATAATAGGAAATAAGTATTAGAAAAAAAAGAACGCCATACATCCTTGCCTTGTTCATGTGAATGTTTGAGAAAGAATGGAGAAAAATGCTTTGAGGATTTCGGCAATGGAGCAAGCTCAAAATCTAAGGTAGAACAAAAGGACTCTTTGATATTTGGCCTTGGTGATTCTAATTAGAGGTATGTTTAATTTTATTTCTTGATAATTTATGTGAAATTGAGTTAATTGCTAAGCTCCTTTCATAGCCCATGACTCAATTTTTGTTATTGGTTTGAAGTGATGCATTCGACTATGGGTTGTAGAGTGTCTTGGTGGGTGTTTTGATGTTTTTGTGATGAGGCATGAAGATGGTTGATTTTAAGTGTTTAATAAAAAGGATTGGATGTGAGTGTGTGTGAAATGGCAAATGATGAGTCTCGGTAACTTCATGAAGAGTTCGGCTATTGTGTTTATGTGAATATATATATGCTGAATGTAGTCTTGGATAAGTAAATTTTGATGTATTAGATTGGTAACATGGTTATGCCGATTGTGAAAATGTGATAAAGGTGCCAAGAAATATTTGTAAACATGCATGTACCGAATGTGTTCATGAATGAATAAGTTATGTGGGTTGTTTAAATGAAAGAAATGGATAAGTTAAGGTATAATTGAGTGTTCGAATATGAATTTAAGAAGAATGATACATTCGACTATGCTTTGATGTGCTTGGATTGTTGTTCATTGAGTAAGTGATTGAGGAATGGTTAGAAGAATTTGAATGCTAAACTAGTTGATTTGTTTATAATGTCCGATTATGATCATTTATAGAGATGTGAATGAATTGTTATTATGTGAATAAATATTTGTTTGATGATATATATATGTATTCGGCAATGGGATAAAATGTGTATTAAGGTAAGTTTCATGGTGATTATGCTTGTGATGTTGGGTTAATATTCGGCATTGAGTAATGTGGGGTAAGGTGATTAATCGGCTATGAAATTAGCTAAATTGAATAGGTATGTTTAATGATATGCTTAGTGTAATGTATAATCTTGTAACTCGGTTTAGTATTGAGATAAAGGTTAGATGTATGATTGGATTTTGGTATGTGTTAAATTGGTTAATCAAAGATTTAATATGACGAAATGTTAATGAATAACATAATTGGTTTGCACCTTAAATAGTTGAAATAAAGCTTGCCGATTATGATTAAATGTTTAAATTGTACTGGTCATATATAGGTATATATATGCCTTATGTATGTACCATGTACACATAAGGACATTCGGCAATATGATTAAATTCATGTATAAGGAAGCATGATAAATTAAGTGACTCCTTGCTTGTGAATGTGAATTAGATATAAATTAAATAAGCATGAAATTGAGTCATGGCATGTTTTATTAAATATGATACATATTGAAATCTATTGTTTTAGATATAGATTAAATGATATGTGATTGCCAAATGTGATTGTTAAGTGAATAATATTAGTTAAGTACTTAAGCAAATCTATTGTTTTACTTAAGCTTAAGAGCAAAGAGGATCAAAGTCGGATAGGGGAAAAGAGAAAGTAAACGAATAGCCGTGGATATCTAGTCGTCGACCACTTCCGAGGTAAGTTTTAAGTGATTAAACGTTGAGTAAATTCAATCATAATAGGACATAATGAGTTGATTTAATAAGATATGATGTGGCCATGATATGTCTTTAACTCAAATGGTAAGTTCATAAGTGCTTGGACTTGGAAATTTAAGAGCAAATTGTAATAATTTGCTTAGGACAGCAGCAGTAACGTGATTTTAGAAAATCACTATAAATTGTTGGTGTGGAATTATAGGCTGAATAAAATATGTAATCAAAGCTTAATTAGTCTAGTTTCTTATAAAAGAGACCGTGTAAGCAAAGAAATTTCCTATAAAGAGATATTTAAAGTTGTGTGAGACAGTGTCAGAATGACTCCGAAATCCCCTGTTCTGTTTTTAGAAAATCATTATAATTTGTTCAAAAATGGTTATAAGATAAAATTTATATTCTTAGACTCCTTAATGAGTCTAGTTTCAAATGAAATCAAATAGAACATATTTTGAATTCTGTAAAATGAGAAATTTGATTCGTAGTGAAGAGTAGTCAGATTAGTCAAACAGTGAAATAGGGGAAACTTTAAGAAAAATCTGGTATTGATTGGCCAAACCTAAAATTCTGAAAATTTTATGGATGGAAGATATATGAGTCTATATTCAGGGAAAATTAATGGAAATTGATTTTGAGTTTTTTAGCTCCAGTTATAAATAATTTAGTGACTATTGCTCAGGAAAACAGCTTGTAGTGAATATGTGATTTTGTTGTAAACATTGATGAAACTATTTGAGTTGCTTATAAGCTATTGCTGAAATTGATGTAGAAGATAAATATATATGTGTGTGGTAAAGCCGAATGGCTAGTGTGAAATATGTATGAGATATGTATATGTGGTAAAGCCGAATGGCTAACGTGAAATATATATGAGATATGTATATGTGGTAAAGCCGAATGGCTAATGTGAAATATGTATGAGATATGTATATGTGGTAAAGCCAAATGGCTAATGTGAAATATATATGAGATATATATATGTGGTAAAGCCGAATGGCTAATGTGAACTATATATGAGATATGTATATGTGGTAAAGCCGAATGGCTAGTGTGAAATATGTATGAGATATGTATATGTGGTAAAGCCGAATGGCTAATATGAAATATGTATGAGATATATATATGTGGTAAAGCCGAATGGCTAATGTGAAATATATATGAGATATGTATATGTGGTAAAGCCGAATGGCTAATGTGAAATATGTATGAGATATATATATGTGGTAAAGCCAAATGGCTAATGTGAAATATATATGAGATATGTATATGTGGTAAAGCCGAATGGCTAACATGAAATATGTATGAGATATATATATGTGGTAAATCCGAATGGCTAATGTGAAATATGTATGAGATATGTATATGTGAAATATGTATGAGATATGTATATTTGGTAAAGTCGAATGGCTAATGTGAAATATGTAGGAGATGTGTGTATATTGTGGCCGAATGACCAAATGTGAAAGGTGTGTATTATTAGATATTTGATGAGGCAAATGAATTACAAATATGACAGTCGATGTGAATGTTGTAACATGTGATTAAATGTACATGAAACTTGGAGGTATATTCCGGGTAAGACCCGATGACTACGTGTGGAGATTATGTCTGGGTAAGACCCGATGACTACGTGTGGAGATTATGTCCGGGTAAGACCCGATGACTACGTGTGGAGATTTTGTCCAGGTAAGACCCGATAACTACGTGTGGGGACTATTCGAGCTAAAGATTTCGCTGAAGATTCGAGTAAAGCATAAGATTATATGACTTCACAGTAACAATTGGTAATAAATACGTTCAATGCGTTAAGTTGGTTAGGTATGTATTTTGAGATTATATTTAAGCTTGATTTGGACTAAATCACAAGGTCGTTATGTGATGCATATGTGAGTAAAGCAATAAGACTGTTCTATGATTATTGTGCGTTTGGTCAATGTGGAAAGTTAGGTGAAAATATGTAATGTACCTATGTTTATAAGAGATCACTATCAAATGAGAATTTATCTGCCTATTATATATGATGAGATGTGCATATTCGGTAAAGGGATGGTATGCCCGAAGGAAGAGTGAAATAAAAATACGAACAACTATGTTATAATTTGATTGTTATCTGTTGACACTGCTTAAAACTTACTAAGCATTGTAATGCTTACTCCGTTTACTTTGTTTCCTCTGTTTTATAGATCTCATTTGGAAGCTACAGGCTCGGGGATCGTCGGCAACTAGTCACACTATCACTATCCACTGTTTGGTACTGCTATGTTTTGGATTATCTTATGGCATGTATAGAATAGACTAGTAGTGGGAGGATATTTTGGTTAATGTATATAAGCTATGCGAATATGACATCTTTTGAATGTTTACTTTTATAAGTTTTTTTTTTAAATTTTATCCCTGGTTGTGTCTAGCAATTATTCAATTGAATGATCTTTACTTCCAGAAAATGTTCAAAATTTTACTAATCTGGCATGAGTTACAAGTCCGGTAATGCCCCTTACCTATTCCAGCGACGATTACGGGATAGGGGTGTTACACTTACCCTCTTGCATCAACACACAACCCAAACCTACGTGTGATGCATCACTGTACACAGTAAAATCTTTCCCAAACTCTGGTTGAATTAACACAGGTGCTTCAGTCAGAACTTTCTTCAACCTCTCAAAAGCTTCTTGCTGCTTCTCCGTCCATACAAACGGTACTCCTTTCCTTATGAGTTTTGTGAGAGGTGCTGCCATCACAGAAAAACCTTCCACAAACCTTCTGTAGTATCCTGCCAACCCTAGGAAAATTCGAATTTCTGAAACCAACCTAGGTGGCTTCCATTCCAAAATTGCTTCAATCTTTCGAGGATCCACTCTAATCCCTCTGCAGAGACCACATGCCCCAAAAAGGTTACCTCCCTCAACCAGAACTCACACTTGCTGAACTTCGCATAAAGTTCTTTCTCCCTTAACACTTGTAACACAGTGCGGAGATGCTCATCATGTTTTGCTTCGGTCTCAAAATATACCAGAATATCGTCAATAAAGACGACCACGAACCGATCCAGAAATGGTTGGAACACATGATTCATCAGATCCATAAACGCTGCAGGAGCGTTTGTTAGTCCAAATGGCATAACCAGAAACTCATAATGACCATAATGAGTCCTAAATGCTGTCTTATGAATATCTGCCTCCTTGACCCTTAACTGATGATACCCAGATCGAAGATCGATCTTGGAAAATACAAAAGCTCCTTTAAGCTAGTCGAATAGATCGTCAATCCTTGGCAGAGGGTACTTATTCTTAATCGTCAGTTTGTTCAACTGGCGATAGTCAATGCACATGCGCATCGTCCCATCCTTCTTCTTCACGAATAGCACCGGTGCTCCCCATGGAGACACACTTGGCCTAATAAAGCCCCTATCCAACAATTCCTGAATTTGCGCCTTTAACTCTACTAACTCCTTCGGTGCCATCCTATATGGTGCAATGGACACTGGTGCTGTCCCAGGCAACAGGTCGATTCCAAATTCGACTTCCCGATTTGGAGGCAATCCCGGAAGCTCCTTCGGAAAGACATCTTGGAACTCTTTTACAGTTCTAACCTTATCCACTATCAGCCCCTCTACATCTGTTTGACTTACAAATGCCAAATAGGCCTCACAACCTTTCCGAATCCACTTTTCAGCCGTCAATGCCGATATTACATTAGACAAATAATCCCTTCGTTCACCTATCACCATAACCTCATCCCCTTCCGTGGTCCTTAGCACCATTCGCTTAGCAGCACAGTCCAGAGTCGCCTTATGCCTAACAAGCCAGTCCATTCCCAGAATGAGATCAAACTCTCCAAACGGCAACTCCAATCGCCAGGAAAGATCCTACCTTGAGTTTCTAAGGGTACATCCTTATACAGCTTGTCTACCCTAACCGAGTGACCCAAGGGACTTAGTACAGATACCCCACTCACTATCTTCTCAGAATGCACTCCCAAAGACCCAGATATGGCACACGCAACATAAGAATGAGTAGATCCAATATCCACCAAGGCAGTATACGGCATATTAGAAACTAAGAACGTACCAGTTATGACATCAGGTGCGTCGCCCTCCTCTCGATGACGAGCTGCATACACCAACACTGGCTGTCGACCCTCAGCATTTCTGGCTCCCCTGCCAGGCGCTCCTCGACCTCGACCATTTCCTACCTTGTCCACGTTCTCTCGGTGGTTATGGTCCACCTCTCATGGGTTGAACAACCCTCTGTACAGCAACCTGAGCCTGATCAGCTCTCTGTGGACAGTCCTTAACTCTGTGCTCCATAGATCCGCATCGGAAACAAGCACCAGAACGTTTCCTACACTCACCCAGGTGTACCTTACCACAGTCCCCATAGATTGGCGGCCGAACCACATTCATCGGAATGGCTCGAACTGGCTCCTCCACTCTCGCCCTTTTGGCATTCTTGTTTGCTCCACCCGAAGGTCCAGAATCCCTCCGGAAATAGTTTCGATCTTTCTCACGGTTCTGCCTCTCAGTACGCTTTACCTCCTTAGCGATCTTAGCTTTTTCCACCAGAACTGCGAAGTCACGCTCCCTCTGCGGAGCAATCAGCACCTTAAGGTCATCTCTGAGTCCATCCTCAAAGCGAATGCTACGCTCATACTCCGTAGCAACTATTCCCACAGTATACCTACTCAGCCTCAGAAATTCAGCCTCGTACTCAACAACAGTTTTGCCTCCTTGGACCAGATTCAGGAATTCTTTCCTACGGGCGTCCACATAACTTGCCCCGACGTACTTTCCTTTAAAGGCTATCTTAAATAGCTCCCAAGTAACCCTATCAGCTGGGGTTCCATCCCTCACGGTGAGCCACCACTGATAAGCCTCATCTCGTAGCAACGATACGGCCCCTTTCAGCTTCTGCTCCACAGAACAGTCCAAGTCATCCATGATTCGTTCCGTGGCCTCCAACCAATATTCTGCTACATTCGGGGCTACACCAGATACACCCCTAAAGATCTCCGCTCCGTTAGCCCGGAGTCGTTCAGAAATTGATCCTCGAATTCCATTGCCCGAACTTACCCCGGCAACCCTTTCTAGAACTCGAAGCATAGCCTGCGACAGGGCGTCATCCCCGGCACCATGATCATGTGATTCCACTTCCGTTGCTGATGGTACCGGTGCTTCTGCCGCTGGCATATGTCCTGAGGACGAAGATCCCACTCGAGCTCTTCCTCGGCCTCGTCCACGGCCTCTACCTCGAGCTGCTCGCGTACTCATATCGTATTATCTGATTATGAATTTTATGCATTAATATCATTCCAATGTTTATTACAGATGTTTTATGATTCAGACAGTAATTCAGAATTGGTTTTCGCAGAATCGATGTCTAGCTACAGTCTCAGTCTTCTAGCAAGCTTTTCTAGGGTTTCAGTAGCATCCTATCTAGAGTATTCTCGTAAAGTTTCAGTACAGACAGATAATATATATTCAAAAGAGAAAAAAAATTCAAACTACTTAGAGACTTGGGCCGGAGATTCGGAATGCCACTCCCTGTTCTAGATTTTGAAAACAGAGTTTTACAGTCCAAAAAAACTTTTTTTTTAAAAACTTTGTTATTGTAAACCCAATCCACAGCCGAGTTGTTGCAACCTAGGCTCTGATACCACTAAATGTAACACCCCAAACCCGGCCTAGATGTTATGACCGGATCCGGTGCGCCACATTGATGCGTACAAAACATTCCGTATTACTTAGTTTGGAAAAACTTAGTTGGTGATGTAAAAGATACTTTTAATATAGGTTAAAGTGAATGAGAGCTGTGCACCAGGTAGGAAACCAGAAAAAGAGGAGGTGAGTCTGTCAGACTACTTAAGTACCAAGCTCCCTTCGGATCCAATCCTAGACATGCACACCGCCATTGCCACACTCTAACATTTCGTACAATTGTGAGAAAACCATTTGGTTAAGTCCATCTTAATAAAGTGATTAAGTTTGAAAACGTTTGCTTGCCAGAAATCTTATTTGTAATCGTGTTATTTTGAAATCACTTAATGTTTTTGGAAACGCGTCCTAAAGCTAACCCATTTTCCTTAGTCATCATAGTTTTTTTTCATCATAGTAAAATAAAATAATAAAAGTAAAACAAAACCATAAAAATAATTAAAAGGCCTTATTACACTTAAAACCCAAAACCATAGATGAAATTAAAAGGACATCCAGTTCACCAGAAAGAAACCAGGTTCGTAGAAACATGTGGCCAGTCCGAATCCCTCACAGCTCCAAGCCCACTATGGTTGAGGATTACCTGCGAGGATGAAAATAAGGGGTGAGTTTTGGGAAACTCAGTGTGTAATTCAACCCAACCATAGCCTAAATCAGTTCTAACCACAGAGACAGAATAAGTTGGCCTCAACCTAGAACATATATCAGAATAAAGCCCATAGGCCCAGAACAGACAAGAACAGATATATCATGCTTATGCAGAAACCCAACCATATCCAACCACATACACCCCCATACCATCCTTTCACCATGTGGGGAGACTACTCGACCCACCCAACCGCTACACGCTACAGAAATATGCAGCATGGCTACCAGGTACAGAAAATGTGATAGAGTCACCAGATACAGATATTTTGTGTTAATGCCACCATTACAGATATACGTGGCAGGGCAACCAGAACAGATAATTTGTGGCATAGCCACTAGGACGCTTCCTCCATAATATAACCCATGTCCCCATGCAACAGATATACATTCATGGCATACATCATGCAGATTTAATTCATCATGCTTTTCAGACAAAATTAACCCTAGGGGTATAGAGGTCATTTTGCATACATAAGGGTATAATGGTAATTTTGCATACATAGGGGTACTCTAGTACATCTAACTATTTCTAAGGTTTTCATGCATATCGTAGCCATTACGTTTTAGCCAGAAACACTTACCGAGTGTTCTTACCGAATTGGGCCCGTTGGCCCATTAACCTAGTTTTGGCCCATAAGCCCAAAATATCAAAACGCACGAAATCGCGAGTACTGTAGTTTTATCACTTCCAATTACCAGTAATAATTACCCATACGTCTCATGAGCATTTGAACACTCGCAAGCGCCCAAAATACCAGTTTTTCGGTATTTCAGCTTTTCGGCTTTTGCCGATCTAGCCTATGAAAGGGTGTCAGTTACACACCTGATTTGTGACGACTTGCTGACAAGATCCATGCACGAACTTCCTACAATTACGTTGCTACAATTCTTAGATTGCAAATCACAACACTAATCTCCATAATTACTTACCCATATTCGACTTTGTCCCTAAAAGCCTTTAAAACTTTACCTTCTTGCCGAAATCCGATGGCTAGATCCAAGTCTGATCGCTCCAAAGATTTAAGCCTTCGATCCAACCCTTGAGAAGACACTAATCATCAAAATAAATCATCGGTTAAAGACCCTTTATGCCCTATGCCCAAATCGATAGCCTCCCTAGATTTTAGGGACTTCGGCTTTTTCCTAACTTGAAAAATAAGACTAGATTTGGAGTGATGAGCACTTACCACTTATTCCTTCCTGCTTTCCATGTAGATCTGATGCAGATTCAACCTTTAAACGACGGTAAAACTTGAATCTAGAAGCTTTGAAGTTTCGGCTACACGTCCCTAACTCTATAGTAGTTTCGGTTTTTCTAGGTGATATAGAAAATAATGATTTGAGGCTATAACCTTGGGTCATGTTGTCGACAGATGCTAGGGGTTTAGAGGAGAGGAATGTTGGTCAAAAAGGAAAACATATTGAGGAATATGGCTTTGGAAAAACGGCACAAGAATATAGCTTTCGGGATTTTGAGATTTGAGGTTCGGCTTTAGTCTAAGAAAATTAATGGAGGAAAGTGATGTAGAGTAGGGTGGAGATGGACAAGAGGTTTGAAAGGTTCGGCTATGGAGAAAGAGAATAAAAAGAAAGCAAAAATGGCTAAAGGGAGAAGGTGAGAAAAGCAGCAAACGACACAACTCCCTCCCTATTGCCGAATTTATACTGGCATTTTAACCTAGCCGAATTTACCCCCTAAAGAAACCCTTGGCCGGCCACCTCTTGCTCCTCAAGAGTCCAAAATTCGGCCAACACAGCTCACCCTAATCAGCTCCTAGATTTCCTCCCTTATCTCTATCCTTATTCAATCCCCTTACCCTCTTAAACTCTTCCTGATAGACTTTTATTTCAGTTCCACTACTTCCCTTTCCTGTACATAAAAATTAATAACTTAATTTGCTGTCATTGTGACTTGAACCTGGGTCCTCCCCAAGCTTCCACACTCCACTACATCCTTCCCAGTGGCGTCACATGCCACTTTACCACTTGCTTCCTTGTGATCCATTTTTCACAAATAATTCCTAAAAGCCCAATTTATCAGAACCCCTTTCTCTTATAGAATTAAATTTAATTAAAACTACCGGGTTTTATCCTAAGCTTGGGCCTTCTAGAGGCCCACCAACATGATTAATCCTACACATAACAAACAGAACACAGAATTTTAAAATTTACAACTTTTACAGAATTCCCGAAAATTGGGGCGTTACACGGCGTTTTACCGAAAGCGCCACTAAGGCCCTGTTTTTAGCTGCGTTTTATAGAAAGCGCCGCTAATGCTCTGGTTTTTAGCGGCGTTATACCTAAAGTGCCGCTAATGCTCTGGTTTTTAGCGGCGTTTTACTGAAAGCGCTGCTAATGCTCTGGTTTTTAGTGGCGTTTTACCGAAAGCGCCGCTAATGCTCTATTTTTAACGGCGTTTTAGTGAAAAACGCCACTGTTGTTCTATTTTTACCGGCGTTTTTTTAGAACGCCGCTATTGCTCTAAATTTTAAAATTTTGGCAGCATTTTTTAATAAAACGCCACTAAAAATGCCGCTAAAGCCCTATTTTCCTGTAGTGAAAGGGTGTGTGGAGTGTCCTTGTGGTCTTGATTTCGAGCCATGTTGTGCACAAGGATGTTCTTTTTGCTGGTGCCGTGCAGGTGTCCTAGGTTGACCAAAATTAGAGTGTTTGAATGAGTTTGAATGGGTGGTTGAGAGAGAGAATCTAGGAGATAATTGAGGGATTGAGACATGGATCAAGTTGAGTGTTGTATGGAGTGAGTTTAGGAGAACGCGGTTTTTCAAAATGATAACAGTTTTAAAAACACTACATTTTCACAACGTTTTCGAAATGCTACCGCAACAAATATTGTTTAAAGAGTAACGACAATTTAAAATGAATAAGGAATAGCTAGAATGATTTGTGAACTAACAAAGAGGCTTTATATTTCCAAACGGGTTTTCAACAAAAGTAAGTTTTCAAAAAGCACTCCAATGTGACACCGCCTGATTCGGCCATAACATCTAGGCCGGGTTTGGGGTGTTACATTTGATGAACAGAATTTTTAGACTGTATTTAGATCGATTTGTTGTCATATTCATTGATGAAATTTTGATTTATTCACATGATGAAACTAAACATGCCGAACATCTGAGAATAGTGTTACAGACTTTGCGAGATAAGCAATTGTATGCGAAGTTTAGCAAATGTGAATTCTGGTTACGAGAAGTCAGTTTTCTAGGACATGTTGTGTTTGCATTTGGTAACCAAGTTGATCCAAGCAAGATTTTGGTTATTTTGGATTGGAAGCCCACGAGAAATGTTTCTGAAGTCCGCAGTTTCCTGGGACTTGCTGGTTATTATCAGCAGTTCATAAAAGGCTTTTCTATGATTGCGACACCGTTGACAAAATTGCTTCAAAAAAGAACTGAAATTTGAATGGTCTGAAAAGTGTCAAAAAAGCTTGATCAGTTGAAAGCCCTATTGACTGTAGCTCCAGTGTTAGTACAACCAGAATTGGTTAAAGAATTTGTTATCTATAGCGATGCATCTTTGAATGGTATAGGTTGTGTTTTGATGCAGAAAGGCAAAGTCATAACTTATGCCTCGAGACAGTTAAAGCCTGACGAAAAGAATTATCCAACTCATGATCTAGAATTGGTAGCTATTGTGTTCGCGTTGAAGATTTGGTGCCACTACCTATTCAGTGAGAAATTTCACATTTATTCCAATCACAAAAGCTTAAAATATTTGATGACAAAGAAAGATTTGAATCTGCGACAGCGAAGATGGTTAGAATTGTTAAAAGATTATTAGCTTGTTATCGATTATCATCTGGGAAATGAAAATGTTATTGCTGATGCTTTGAGCCAAAAATCATTGTTTGCATTGCACGTGATGAATACTCAGTTAACTTTGTCTGATGATGGTTCGATTTTAGTTGAGTTAAAAGTGAGACCGTTATTTATTCAGCAGATTTACGAAGCTCAGAAGGTTGATAATGAATTATTAGCAAAATGAGCTCAATCTGATTTGAATGCTGATTCAGAATTCCGAGTTGATGATAATGATTGTTTGAGATTCTAAGGTCGGATTTGTGTTCCAAAAAATTTAGAGTTATTTCAGATGATTTTAAATTAAGCTTATAACAGTTGTCTATCTGTTCATCCGGGAAGTACTAAAATGTATAATGATCTAAAATAGCTTTAATGGTGGCATGGTATGGAACGAGATATATCAGAATTTGTTTCGAAATGCTTAATTTGTCAGCAAGTTAAAATTGAGCATCAAGATCCATCTGGGTTACTTCAACCGATTATGATTCCTGAGTTGAAATGGGACAAAATCATAATGGATTTTGTATTGATTTTACCTCTGACACAGACTAAGAAAGAAGCAATCTAGGTTGTTGTTGATAGCTTGACTAAATCGACTCATTTCATTCCAGTTCGCACAGATTATTCACTTGACAAGCTTGTTGAGTTGAACATTTCTCAGATTGTGAGATTGCACGGAGTACCTATTTCTGTTGTTTTGGATAGAGATCCGAGGTTCATATCATGATTTTGGAAGAAACTACAAGATGTATTAGGTACGAAACTGCACTTTAGCACAGCTTTTCACCTACAGACGGATGGTCAATCCGAGCGAATTATTCAGATACTCGAGGATATGTTGAGATGTTGTATTCTTGAGTTTGAAAGTATGTGGGAACGATATTTACCACTGATTGAATTTACATATAATAATAGCTTTCAATCGAGTATCAAAACGGCTTCCTATGAAGCTTTGGACAGAGCTTAGTGAGAATAAGATTCACGGGGTTGATTTGATTAGAGAAATAAAAGAAAAAGTGAAAGTAATACGACATAGTTTGAAAGCAGCAGCGGATCGTCAGAATTCGTATGCCGATTTAAAAAGAAAATATATTGAATTTCAAATCAG
The DNA here is from genome assembly GCF_007990345.1 of Gossypium hirsutum. Classification (NCBI taxonomy): domain Eukaryota; kingdom Viridiplantae; phylum Streptophyta; class Magnoliopsida; order Malvales; family Malvaceae; genus Gossypium; species Gossypium hirsutum. Next base: position 58,393,970 of record NC_053427.1, read on the forward strand.
AGACAAAGTGTTTTTGAAAGTATCTCCGTGGAAGAAAATACTTCGATTCAGTCGTAAAGGAAAATTGAGTTTGAGATTCATCAGGCCGTACGAGGTTATAGAATTTATCTGGCCGGTTGTTTATAGATTAATGTTGCCACCAGAATTGGAAAGGATCCACAACGCATTTCACGTATTGATGCTACGAAGATACAAATCAGATCTTTCGCATGTTATTTCCCCGACTGAGGTTTAAATTCATCCTGATATGTCTTATGAAGAAGAACCAATCCGTATCTTAGCTCGTGAGGTTAAAGAACTGCGAAACAAGAAAATTCCATTAGTAAAAGTAATGTGGCATCGTCACGATGTTGAAGAGGCTACGTGGGAGCCCGAAGATACCATGAGACAGCAGTATCCAAATCTGTTCAACGGTAAGATTTTCAGGGACGAAAATCCCTAATGGGAGAGAGTTGTTGTGACAGCTTTAAAGTGACCCTAGTGGGAAAGCGGTTTCGAGATCGCTAAACCGAGTCACCAAATTATTTGAATATGATATTTATTGTCTAAAATATGTGAATATGAATGTGTGAAAGTTTTAAGCTTCGATTTAGTAAATCGCATGTGAATTTAGTCAATATGACTTATGTGTGACACTTTTGAAATGTGGTAGGTCAAAACATAAGGATCTATTAGTGCATGTAATAAAAAGGGTGGACTTGCATGTCAATTTCCCCCTAATTACTAGTGGCCGGCAATGACAAAGGGTGATGGGAAAAACATGTCATAAAACATGTTGTGATAATGGTTTATGTTAGAAAAAATAAAATAAGGAGTATGGGCAATAAAATAATAATGGAAAGGTAAATGATGACAAAAAAAATGTGTGTGGTTGCCCCCCCCATTGCCGTGAATTGAAAAAAAAAGAAAGAAGTTCTCATGTTGTTCTTGGCCGAATGGGAGAAAGAGAAGAAGGGGGAAGAGCTTTGAGAAAATCGGCTATGGTGGGTTGCTAGACTAAGGTATGTTTGATGTTGTCCATGAGATTCATGCATGTTTTTAGTTGTTAGTTTGAGTTCTACCTAGCCCATGGTTTAAATCTTTGCTATGAGATGGAGATGATATTCGGCCATGGGTGTTGTCTTCTTGGTTGATGTTTGATGTTGTGGTGATGAGGCATGAAGATGAGTCAAGTTTCGGCTAAGGTGGATTTGTGTTGATGTCATTTGCATGCTAAGTGTGAAGCTTTGTAATGATACATGTGATGGTGATTGATGACTCTTGGATTTTCTTTTTGGCATTTTTGAGTTAGACATTAAGTTCCTTGTGTAACCCATGACCAAAATTGAATGGTGTGGTGTCTTGATGCATTCGGCCATGGTAGAAAGTAGATGTGAAATGGTAGTAAGGTGAAGTGCAAAATGTTAGTATTTGATTACTAGTGTATATATGCGTATTAGCCGAGTTTTGAACTTGAAATAAGATGATATATAATCAATACAAGTAACCATACTTGTAGGAAGTATTAAGCATATAATCGGCCTCAACATAGACATGCATATTCGGCCATAGGAAGAAGATTAGTGTTGCATGTATTCGGTTAGAGGCAAGCATATTGATGCTTTTATCTTGGCTTAGACAATCGGCTAAAAGGAAGTGTGGGTTAATATGTGAGTTGATTCATGATTTCATATGTATGTGATTTTAATGTCTAATGTATATATATATGGGCTAAGTACCTTGAGTTCCTCTTTTCGATGCTCAAATGATTAAATCAATTTATTTGTTAAATTAAGCTCAAGAGCAAAGGGGGACTAAATCCGATAAAGGGAAGGAAAAAATGGTCGAATAGCCATCGAAATCGTTCGACAACATCTGAGGTAAGTTTTCGAGCAATGAGACTTAGTTTATGATTTGATTAAGTCATGATGTATGAGCATAACAAATATACGGTGATATGATGATTCTACTTGAATTATATGATGAGTTAATTAGTCTATACGTATGACGGGTAGCCGTGTGTGCATAGAGATCGTGTCATAAAGCAAACTAAACCATGCTGTTTGTATGTGGCTAGTGAGCCAAAAATGGGAGTGCTTAATACGTGACTTGTGTTTGAACTCTAATTATGAAAATGAGATATAAATGTGTCATGATTTATTGATATGTGCATGAATATTCAGATGATAACCGGGCTAAGACCCGAAAGCATTTGCGCTAGTGACTAGTTCCGGGCTAAGTCCCGAAGGCATTTGTGCGAGTTATTACATCCGGGCTAAGTCCCGAAGGCATTTGTGCGAGTTATTACATCCGGGCTAAGTCCCGAAGGCATTTGTGCGAGTTACTATATCCGGGCTAAGTCCCGAAGGCATTGGTACGAGTTACTATATCCGGGCTACGTCCCGAAGGCATTCGAGCGAGTAGCTATATCCGGTTAAACTCCGAAGGTACGTGATTTGGGAATGAGCGATCTTGCTATAATAATTTCAATTAATACGCTCGTAAAATCCCAACAATGAGGTATGTTTCGTATGTGCATTGGAATAGTTGATTTCTTTCGAATATTATTCGCTCAGTCGAGTAATGAGCTTCTGGCCTTTGACTAAGATGATCCCTTATGTATGAATATAGGGGTTGGAATGTGAAGTAGGAATGATTTGAGAATATGTATATATGGAATTATCCGTTTAGTTATATGAATGCCATACTTCAATTGTGCTTAATTTCATTGCTCAAAACTTACTAAGCATTAAATGCTTACTCTGTTCTATGAATTTTTGTTTTATAGATTTTGGTTCGTCAACTATCGGACTCGGGATTATTGAAGTCGAAGTCTCCCACACTATCAAAGCCCCTTTTGGTACACTTTTGGTTGAACTTTGAAATGGCATGTATAGGACTACCCCTTTTTGTTGTTGGTCATGGACCCTTTGGTTTTCTATAAATTTGGATAGCCATGCGAAAATGGCTTATATACACTTTAAGGTAGTATTATAATCGTTTTGTATGTTGTTCATTAAGAGGTATGGAAATGTTTGGAAACGATTAGCCATTGGAATGGTTAATCATAATCATATTTTGTGCTATATATGCTAAAAGGGCTAGTTGAAACATGAAAACTATGAAATAGGTAAAGTCTACCTTAAAGGCAGATGCTGACAGCAGTAGTGATGTAAATTTGAAAATCTCTAAAACTAGTAGGAATGGAATTAAATAGTGAATAAATTATGTAATCGAACCTTGATGAATCTACTTTCATATGGAAGAAACGAAACGATCATATAAGTCATATGTTAAGAGATATTTAAGTTTTCGTGAAACAGGGCCAGAACGGTTTCTGGATTCTCTGTTCCGACTTTGTAAATTCATTATAAATTAACCAGAGATAATTAGAAGTCATGCCATATATGTATAGATTCCTTTTCTAGTCTAGTTTCTATAGAAACAAACAGCATCAGTATTGAAGCCCTGTACAGGGAGATATCCAAGTCGTAGTGCGTGAAGGTTAGAGTAGTCGAACCCTGAAACAGGGAAAACTTTAACTAATAAACTGTACTAATTGGCTCGACCAAAAATTCTAGAAAAATATTTGTAGATGGATATATGAGTCTAGTTTCAGGAAAAATTTACGAAACTGGTTTTCGAGTTTTGAAACTCAAGATATGATTTTTAAGGCGACAGTGATGTAGTAACCAGCTTGTCTGGAAATTTTTAAATGGACTGTAAAAATAAGTGAATTTAGTCTGTGAACCCCTCGTGTCTGACTCCGGCAACGGTCTAGGGTACGGAGTGTTACAGTTGTAACAACCCGGTTTGGGCCATAGTCAGAATAGTGGTTTTGGGGACCACAAATATAAATTAGAAAAAAAATATTTTAATATTATTTTCTGTGTTTATAATATGCAAATTGATATCTGTGAAAGTTTTGTATGAAAATTTAATTGTTTGTATGCCGATTTGATAAAAAGAACTTAATCTCGTAAATTGTAAAAGTGGCCTTTTGTTTTATGAAGGCGTCTATTTGTCATGGCTTACTAAAGCAAAGGTCTTTGTGTTGTTATTAACCCATTGATAATGTTAAAGGACAATAATGGGTATTATATCATGAATTTTTGGTGGTTTTAATTAAGGTTAAAGTTGTAATTTGGTATTTAAGTTATAATTAAATAAAAAAATGAAAATAAAGGCCATTACCACCATTCATAGCTGAAAATAGAAGAAAATAATAGGGTTTGGAGGCTTTGAACATTCAGCACTTATAAGGCTTAATTGGTATGTGATTTTTGCTCAGTTTTTTATAATTTCTATGTTTTGAGATCGTTGCTCTGTATACTATCATGCCAATGTATGAATTTTGGAACTTTTTGATGAATTTGAGTTGAGCTGTTGTTTATAATGTGAGTTTTATGAAGTTTGATGTTAGGAAATGGAAGATATGTGTTAGATTACTATGTTTTGTATTGGGATTTTTGATAAATTTGAGTATTTTGGACTAAATTATGAAAATGAGAAATTGAGGGACTAAAATGTGAAATAAATGATAAATATGGGCTGATAGGGACCATAGGAAAATTCGGATAAGGCATGGTCTTGATGAATTTTATATATTTGATGTTTTGTGTAATAAAGACTATAATGTCAAAATGTGTAATTTTAGGGCCTAAAGTGAAAAAATTCCCAAAGATGTGTTTTTGTATTACATTGAATATGTTGGTGATTAAAAGGGTTAATTTTGAATACGTATAGATCAAGAAAAGAGGAATTCTGATTTAGATCGAGGAAAATCAAAGATTATTGAGTAAACGATTTGAATCGTCAATTCTGAGTACGAGGTAAGTTCGTACGTGATAAATGGTGTTATAGTTATTGATAAACCATAATTTATACATATTTTTACCCCATGTTTAACGTATTTTATGGATGATTTTCCATTAGAATTGGTGAATTCGATGCTCCTAATGCTTTAATTTCATGTTTTACTCTTATGAGAGCATAGGAGAGTGAAAGGAACGAGAAACGGGCCAAAAACGGAGAAAATGGGCCAAAGTACAAAATCAACATGGCCTGGACCTCCTCACACGGGCAGACCACAAGGCCGTGTCAATTTGGCAGGCTCAAGCACGGCCTGTAGTAATCGCACACGGGCGTGCCCCTACAGAGCCCAAGTTGAGTCCAATTCGGGAAAGGCTAATTTTGAGGGCTTTTAGGCATTCCAAAGCCTATAAATACACCCTATAGGAGGAAGAAACGAATGAGAGAGTAGGGGGTAAGGAATTACTCTAAGAAAGCCGATTGATTCATCTCAGAAGCCGGATTCATCATCAAGACTTAAAATCTCTCCTCAATTCCCCTTTAAGAGTTTTGGGTTTTCTTTATGTTTTGTATTCTTTATTATTCTGAGATGTTTTCTTATTTAGTTATGAACTAAATCCCCTAAATACCTAAGAGGAATGAAACCTAAGACGAATCTTGTTATTATTTTCTGAATTGTATGATAAATATTTGACTTGTTTTTAATTATGTGTTCTTAATTCTTGTTTTGATATCCCAGGATACCGATTCAAGATAAGCTCTTATTCAGAGGAGGAATAGACCCTGTTTAAGAGTACATTTTTCATAATTAAGCGGAGTTGATTGCACGCCTAGATATAGGGTGACAAGATTTTTTCGGATTAAGGTGAAACCTAATAAGGGGATCCATAGATCGAGTTAATGCAACCCTAGAGTGTTAATTAAAGAAAAGTCTCGGTTTTTCAATCTAGGGATTAGACGTTATTAGTCTTGAATAGGGATAATAACATAACTTAGGGATCTCTACGGAACATGTTAAATGAATAAATCGTTCAATTCGGAGCCAGAATAACAAGTACAGTCTAGGTGGATTTTTCCTTAGGTATTGTCTTCATTCAATTGATTTTTCCAAAAGCAATTCCCCAATTCCATTCTCTGTGTGTTCTTAGTTTAGATAATTACTTAGTTAAAACAAAAACCTCTTTATTCTTAGGTTAGATAATAAAAAGACAGTCATTACTAGTACTTTTAGTTCCTTTGGGTTCGACAATCTGGTCTTGCTAAAACTATACTACTATTCAATAGGTACACTTGCCTACATCGTGATAATAGTTAGTTCAAGAACGAGGAATTATAAATATTTAAAACCTATCACGAAATCACGCGATCAAGTTTTTAGCGCCGTTTATTTTTATTACTTTAGCCATTTATTTTTCGTGCACTTTAATTTATTATTATTATTTATTAATTCATTTTTTCCTTCTCTTGGCAGGTTTTTATAGTTTATGAGTAGAAGAAATTCGTCAGGACCATTACTTTTTGATGAAGAAATCGATCGTACAGTTCACAGAAATCAAAGAGAAATAAGGCGAAGCTTAAGATACATAGTGAACGAGCAAGAAGATGATACTCAACCCCCAACCAAAGAGATGGCTGAAAACCAAGGCAATCAGCTACCTCCTGCAATTGCGATTAATCAAAATCCTGCTCCACTCACTATGTATGATTATGCTAAACCTTCTATAACAGGAACTGAATCGAGCATAGTTAGACCTACTGTAGCTGCAAATACTTTTGAATTAAAACCTAACACTATTCAAATGATACAGCAATTTTTTCAGTTTGATGGTTTGCAAGATGAGGATCCCAACGCTCATTTAGCAACTTCTTAGAACTATGCGATACATTTAAAATTAATTGTCTCTGATGATGCCATTCATCTTCGGTTATTCCCTTTTTCATTGAGGAATAAAGCTAAACAGTGGTTAAACTCGTTACCACGAGGGTCAATTACTACTTGGGAACAAATGACTGAAAAATTTTTACTAAAATATTTTCTGCTAGCTAAAACGGCTAAATTACATAATGATATCTCTTCTTTTGTGCAGATGGATTTAGAAACACTCTACAATGCATGGGAGAGATACAATGACCTTTTGAGAAGGTGCCCTCACCATGGGTTACCGCTTTGGCTACAGGTTCAAACGTTCCATAATTGCCTGAATGCTTCGACTTGACAAATGGTTGATGCAGCTGCTGGCGAAACCATCAATAATAAAATACCTAATGATGCCAATATGTTTATAGAGGAGATGTCACTGAATAACTATCAGTGGCAAGTCATGAGGACAAAGCCAACAAAAACAGCCAGTGTTTATAACGTCGATTCGGTCACCATGCTCTCTAATTAGGTAGAACTCTTAAATAAAAAGATTGATGGTTTTCTTAGTTCTTCACAGGTTCACCCAGTAATGCAGTGCAAAGCAAGTGGAGGTGGAACAAGCCATTCAGAATACCAACCCTATGGCCACAACATGGATAACGAGCAATTAAACTACATGGGTAATAATCCTCGACCTCAAAACAATCCATATAGTAACACTTACAATACAGGTTGGAGGAACCACCCCAATTTCTCGTGGAGCGATCAAGGAAATCAAAGACCACAACCACCCTACCAACAAGAAAATAAGTCGAACCTTGAAGAGATGCTCTCAAAGTTTATTTCGGTGTCAGAAACTCATTTCCAGAACACTGAAACAGCACTTAAAAATCAACAAGCGTCGATTCAAGGGCTCGAAACTCAGATAGGCCATCTTTCCAAACTAATTTCCGAACAACCACAAGGTAGCTTGCCAAGTAATACTGAACCCAACCCAAGGGAACAGCTAAACGCAATTAATATTCAAGATGAAGGAGTTGTTGAGCCTGAACCAGAACTGAGGCAAGAAACTATGGTAAGCAAAGGTCAAGGTGAGGTAGATAACAATAAAAACAAAATGGTGAATGTTGAATATAAACCTTGTGTGCCATACCCCAAAACACGACAAGGAAAGACCGCTCAGATGAACAATTTGGTAAATTCCTTAAACTCTTAAAAAATTACATATTAACTTATCGTTTATTGAAGACCTATCGCAGATGCCAAACGCAATGAAATTTTTAAAGGAACTTTTAGCAAATAAGAGGAAGTTGGACGAGGCATCGCACGTGGAGCTAAATGCAGTTTGCTCAGCTATTCTCCAAAATAGACTACCGAACAAACTAAAAAATCCAAGGAGTTTTACAATTCCTTGCTTAATTGGTAGTTTAGATATTAATAATGCATTAGCTGATTTAGGGGCTAGTATTAACGTCATGCCCTACAAAATGTTTAAGCAATTAGGTCTCGGGAAACCCAAACAAACTAGGATGAGCATTCAATTAGCAGATAAAACTATAAGGTTCCCTAGGTGTATTATTGAAGATGTACTAGTTAAAATCGATAAATTTATATTTCCTATTGACTTTATTGTTTTATATATAGAGGAGGATAGCAACACTCCTTTAATTCTAGGAAGGCCCTTTTTAGCAACTGCTAAAACGATTATTGATGTTGGCACAGGTGAACTCACACTCCATGTGGGAGACGAAACAATCACCCCTCAAGCTCTCAATTCTGACAACACATCAGGAATTGAAGGTGATCGTTTAACCCATTCTCCTAGAACTGACAATATGGTACAACCTACTTTACAGGAAATGAGTTTGAAGGAAGCACACGAGTCATTCTCAAGCAATAGTAGAGGACATGTTCATGAAGATCGAAGATTACACATCAAGGAACTGATGAATGGTGGACGCATAAACCAAGAACACTCGACAAACCGAATTTACAACAGAACGAGCTCAATATCTTTCCAAATCAACTTAAGATTGGAGATAGAGTCTTATTAGATGCCGCATATCCCCACATTGTCGTTACCACACCGAATGAAGAAATCTCTCTTACGGTACTTAGTATCTTTCCATTCGGTATGGTTGAGGTAAGCCACTCCAAGTTCGGCACTTTTAAGGTAAACAACACCCGTTTAAAACCTTCTTTTGATGAGATTGATGACAGGAATGAGGAGTATAAACTCCTCAAACCACCATGATTATTCAATGGAGAGGTAAGTCAAGCTTAGACTATAAATAAGCGCTTCTCGGGAGGCAACCCAAGCATTAACTGTATTAACTTCTTTAAAAATTTAGTCTTCAACATCTAACTTACTAACGAAGCTCTTGAATACAGGTTTTTCACAGGGACACGGCCTAGAGCATGGGCGTGCTTAGGGCCATGTGAAAATAGGGCAAAGATTTCCCCAAACACGGGCTGCGATAAAATGCCACTACCGTGCGACATAGCCGTGGTCGAGCCTGCCGAAACAACACAGGCGTGTGACACGCCCATGTGGAAGAACCGTGGGCGAACCTGTTAAAATAGCACGGGTGTGCAACACGCCCGTGTCTAACAACCGTGGTCGAACCTGTTAGATTGACACAAGCGTGGGGATTTCCTACACAGGCGTGGGAGAAGCGAACAATGCCAGACACGACTGTGCGACACGACCGTGTGCACCCACACACCCAAGGAGCACGGGCATGTACTAAATGTCAAGCGCGCCCAAATTCGAAATTCACGAATCACACGGGCTGAAATTGGGTAACACGGGCATGTGCCCTGGCGTATGGCCCAAAATCTATAAATACCATGCACTATTCACTTTCTTCCCCATTCAAAAACCCTAACCCTAGCCGCTGCAACTCCACATAGCCTCCCTGCCATGCCCGTGCACCGCTTCCCACTTTATTTTTTACGCTCAATCTCTTTCCTTTAGCATTTGTTAACTCCTTTCACTTCTATTTTACTTATTTCTAATGCTTATTATCAACATAATCTTCATATCTTTTGAACTATTTTTCATTTTTCTATCATTATATTTGCATTCTTAGGTTAGTTATCATACATTTCGTGTTAAATCAAGTTATTAGGAACACCTCATACCCATGACATTACTATGCTTATTCTCATGCTATTACCATGCCGATGTCTATCATTTAATTTGCATTCCTAGGTTAGTTATCATACATTTTATGTTAAAATAAGATTAGGAAAACCTTATACCCATTATATTTTGTCACCCTAAACCTTAAACCCTAAACCCTAAACCCTAAACCACAAAAATTCATCACCCTCTCCTGCAGTTCCCCCGAAGGCCCCAAGAAGAGCTTTTCCAAATACTTCAGGCCCGACCCTTAATTGTGGGCCGCTGCATTGACTGGGCTACCATAGAACAAGTTTAGATGGATGATGCAATTCGGGCCCTCTTAACCACCGACCCTTGGAAGCTATTCTTTGGGATCATCGAACCAACATACCTCGAGCTCACGATGGAACTATGCTTAACATTCGATCTTCAGACCGTAATGACAAATTACAATGATCCCGGCACGGTCCTGTTTCACCTAGGTGGGTTAGTCCGCCAGCTAAGCGTCCCAGAGTTCAGTGCTACACTAGGCTTATATACGGAGGAGTTTAAGGAGGAAAATGAACTACATGCTCTCACTCGCCACATACATTTTTCTCCCTCAAAGTGCTGGCACACTTTGGCCCCTGGCGCAGCCTCCTACAATCCTAGCCGCTCCAAGGCATCAGTTCTCCCACCATCCCTGAGGTACCTACACGCTATTTTTAGCTCACACAATTACAGGGAAGCGAGAGAGCACTGGTGACTCGACTGGTGCAACACTTCGGGCTCCTCAACACCGCGGCCCAAGAATCATCCCTCACCCTCATCGGCCAGATGTCTCCACAAGGCATCTCGAGCATGCTTAGCATGAGGATGATCGAGAGGCACCGAGGAACCTACCCTCCCCAGTATCGTCTCACCTAATCTACCGACGAGGAGGCCTACGAGGACATTCCTGATGATGTCCCCTCACAGCACGAGGACACACCGACTCAGCCACCACCACCCTCTTGTCCAGTTCATGCGGCGGCTTCATATGCTGACATCTCTGAGCGCCTCACTCGATTCGAGTAGCAGTTTTTTCAATGATTTGGCAACATTGATGCTACTCTACAGTAGATTTGTCAGCACCTCCACATCTCATCGCCAGTCCCACCTTGCGAACCACCCAGCGATGAACATGTTTTAAAACATTTATTTATTATTTTATGTTTTTAATTTTTATTAAAAGTACTTTTTATTTTTGTTAGATTTTAGAAATTTTATTTTTAATTATTAATTTCGGTTATTTCTTTTTGACTAATTATTCTTCCTAATATCCCCTAAAAAGTTCCTGGTTTTATCACAGTTATATAGAGCTCTTAAGCTCATCATCACATAGGAAATAAAACTCCACAGGGAAAGGTTCTCCACGACTCCCATGTCCTGCTCGCCCACAACCATAGCTACCACTAGAGATAATATCCTTTTGGCGTAGGACTTCTGGCCTAATAAACCCCTATGACCGTCGAAGTGTCCTCCTCCACTCTCGAACCGATTACTCTCCAGAACTCCAGTTCGAGGAATTCATCATACAGGAAGTTTCACTTCTCTCCCTATATTATTTTTATACTCTAATATCTATCTTTGTACATTGAGGGCAATGTACATCTTAAGTGTGGGGGGTATTTATTTCATTACTAGAAAAATCCCTGAATAACTGCCTTGTTCTCTTGAAAAGCTCTCATATCATATTTAGGATAAATTTTGATTGATTTATGATTTTAATTGATATATCTTGAATTAAAACATAGGCATTTATGCATTGATTTTTTAAACTTTAAGACATTAGAGGATCAAGCATGATAAGTTAATTTTTAAGAATATAAAATTTTAGGTTGTTTCCCCAAAATTTAGGTATTACTTTGAGTTGGGATTCACAAGTTTTAAACATCAAAAAGCCATAATTTTTGTGAGATTTTTGAGCCTTTTGAGCATCAATTAATTCTTTCATGCTCACTTTTATTATTGCTTTGAGTGCGTCAGTAGTGAACTGTTATTCTAGAACTTGCTTGATTATTCATGTTGAGACCACACCATTTGATTTGATATGTCAAAATGATTAAGGCACTTAGGATTAACCCACTCATGCCATGAAAAGCCTACCTCCACAATTAACCCCTAGTGAACCCCCTTGAGCCTAACAATCCATTTCTTATATTACCCTTAATATTAACCTTTAACCCATTATTGTTGAAATCCCCTAAATTAATTTAAGCCCCATTTTTGTCGAGATTTGAATTGAAATAGTTTCTTAGCTATGTTTTATTCTACTCTGTAATTTGACTTGTTCTAAAAAAAATGTATACATATTAGTAGTGATCTTCTATTTGTAAGCTTTAGAAGTTAAATTCCTTAGTCTGAGAAGAAGCTCTGTTGTAAGCAAGTGATGATTAACTCTTTTTCTAGTTAGGTAATATTTCAATTCAATCTAGATTCTAACCCTTTCTTTTGGCTTGTGACCACCCCCTATCCAAACCTCATTCAACCCTCTAAAGACCTTTTGATTGATGTATCATCTTAAATTATAGTGGTGGAGATTTGATTTTCATGCAAGCCTATGGTAATGGCTTTTCATTATTGACTATTAAGTGCTTCATTTATTGTCCTTAAACACCTCGATTGATTTGAGTGAATCTATAGTAAGGATGTGAAACTCTGTGGTATTTTTGAATCAAAGGTAATTACTTAAATGAGGAGAGACACCTATGTTTGCATGATTAAAGACTCAACTTGGAATGTTTGAAACTTTTATGTTCTTTCAGTTGAATTCTCAATGTATGATTACCTATGGATTATTCTGAGATATTAACGATAGAAAATATAAGTTGAGAAGAATTTATTTTGATTACGAGTTGAGAATTTTGCTTGAGGACAACCAAATGCCTAAGTGTGAGGGTATTTGATAAACCTAATTTATACATATTTTTACCTCATGTTTAACGCATTTTATGGATGATTTTCCATTAGAATTGGTGAATTCGATGCTCCTAATGCTTTAATTTCATGTTTTACACTTAGTAGAGCATAGGATAGCGAAAGGAATGAGAAACGGGCCAAAAACGGAGAAAATGGGCCAAAGTACGAAATCAACATGGCCTGGACCTCCTCACACGGGCAGACCACACAGCCGTGTCAATTTGGCAGGCTCGAGCACGGCCTGAAGTAATAGCACACGGGTGTGTCCCTGCCGAGCCCAAGTTTAGTCCAATTCAGAAAAGGCTAATTTTGAGGGCTTTTAGGCATTCCAAAGCCTATAAATGCACCCTAGAGGAGGAAGAAATGGAGGGGAGAGTAGGGGGTAAGGAATTACTCCAAGAAAGCTGATTGATTCATCTTAGAAGCCAGATTTATCATCAAGACTGAAGATCTCTCCTCAATTCCCCTTCAGGAGTTTTGGGTTTTCTTTATGTTTTGTATTCTTTATTATTCTGAGATGTTTTCTTATTTAGTTATGAACTAAATCCCCTAAAAACCTAAGGGGAATGAAACTTAAGACGAATCTTGTTATTATTTTCTGAATTGTATGATAAATATTTGACTTGTTTTTAATTATGTGTTCTTAATTCTTGTTTTGATATCCCAAGATACTGATTCAAGATAAGCTCTTACTCAGAGGAGGAATAGACCCTGTTTAAAAGTACATTTGTCATAATTAAGCGGAGTTGATTGCATGCCTAGACATAGGGTGACAAGATTTTGCTAGATTAGGGTGAAACCTAATAAGGGGATTCATAGATCGAGTTCATGCAACCCTAAAGTGTTAATTAGAGAAAATTCTCGGTTTTTCAATCTAGGGATTAGACGTTATTAGTCTTGAATAGGTATAATAACATAACTTAGGGATCTCTACAGAACAAGTTAATTGAATAAATAGTCCGATTCGGAGCCAGAATAACAAGTACAGTCTAGGTTGATTTTTCCTTAGGTATTGTCTTCATTCAATCGATTTTTCCAAAAGAAATTCCCCAATTCCATTCTCAGTGCGTTCTTAGTTTTGATAATTAGTTAGTTAAAACAAAAACCTCTTTATTCTTAGGCTAGATAATAAAAAGATAGTCATTACTAGTACCTTTAGTTCCTTTGGGTTCGACAATCCGGTCTTGCTGAAACTATACTACTGTTCAATAGGTACACTTGCCTACATCGCGATAATAGTTAGTTCAAGAACGAGTAATTATAAATATTTAAAACCTATCACGAAATCACGCGATCAGTTATGTTTTAATGCTTTGATAATGTATAAATTGTATAGATATTTGATTATGGTTTGAGCATGATGATAATCGACTATGTTCGGCACTAAGTGTGCGGTTCGAAATAGCTTTGGCTACAAATGGCACTAAGTGTGCGAGTTGGAATAGCTTCAGCTATATGAGGCACTAAGTGTGCAATACCGAGATAGCCTCGGTTTATTGAAATGGCACTAAGTGTGTGAGATTGTTACAATTTCAAAAAAAACACTGATTCACTAAGTGTGCGAATTCTTAAAGCAGGAAAGACTTCCAAATGAATTAATGTATTTGAACGAGAGGTGAGAATGAAATCAATAAATACGAGAAAGTTCAGGTATGTTTGATACCTATGTTGTAGATGATATTATTTGTATGAAGCTTGATGAATTCATATGAACATATTAAATGAGATAGAATAGAATTGATGGATGAATTTTGAATTACTAAGTGTTTATTAGTTGATGTTTCGTAGATTATTAAACTGTTGATTATTTATGGTACGAACTTACTAAGCTTTAAAGCTTACTGTGTGAAATGTTCTTTGTTTTATAGTGTTATAAAGCTAGCTTGGATCTGGGGATCCTCAGCAACATTAATCACACTATCAGGCCTCTATTGTGGTACCATTAAGAGTTGTATATATGGTATATGGCATGTATAGGCTAGTGTCATTTTGGTATGTTTTGTGTTGTGATTAGCCATGAGACTTGGCTTGTAAATTTTAGTAAGTATGGCCTCTTAAGTTGGCCTAAATGATGTGTTTGATAGGTAAGTCGTATGGTGTATATAATGTTCATGTGATGGTTTAAATATGGAATGTTGAATTGGTAAATTTTGTGGTATGAAGTATGTGATAAAATAATGAGTTTATGTATTGGAAACTTATGTAAGTTGTGATGATTTTATGTATACTAATTTAGTATGTTTTGGATGTGAAATTGAGTAGTGAATTGGATGGTATTTGAATGGCATGTAATATATACAAAATGGTTGAATTGGTTGCTTATGAATGTATACAAATAATGCTAAAATGTTGTGTTTTTGGCATGCTTAAGATAGGTGGGAAATGTGGCTTAAACCAAGCCTAATTCCCCCCCCCACACGAATGAGCACATGGGCATGTGTCTCAACCGTGTGTCTGTTATAACTTAGTTATACAAGTCAGTCTTAAGCATAGCCTAGACACATAGGCGTGTCTGGTGGCCGTGTGAGGCACACAGCCTTGGCACATGGGCGTGTGTGGTCATTTCGAAGGGTACACGGGCTAAACACATGGGCGTGTGGTTGGCTGTGTGACCCAAGTCAGTTTTGACCATGGCCAAGGCACATGGGTGTGTCTTGTGGCCGTGTGGTTAAGTCAGTATGTATGCCCTGTTTTGCCACGATTTATACACACGGGGGTGTCTAAAGCCGTGTGAAGCACATGGGCTATTCACATGGGCGTGTGACCTTTGAAACTTTGAAAATTTTGTTAAGTTTTTGAGAAAATTTGTATATGCTCGGTTTAGTCCTGACCCCTTTTTAAAGCATGTTTAAGGTCTCAGTGACCTATGTAAGGGACTTTATAATGATGTGTGGCGATGATGCTATGATGATTGAGAAATGAATGTGAGATGTTTAGATTTGTCCAGTAACGCCTTTGACCCTAGTACGGTAATGGATACGGGTTAGGGGTGTTACATTTTAAGCATTCAACTGATGTACAACATAACTCATCAAAGACCCTCACAGTATTTTATAACCAAAACTCGGCCTTTTCTGGATTGTCTTCGACTGTATCATGGAACTCTTTAGCCTCATATTTTAGGATTTTATCAACTGGAGGTTTGCTTGCATGCATTGGTTCCAAACCCTGTGGAACAATAGGGACAAGTTGGGGTACAAGAGGGGGTGGAGGTCGTTGAGCCAAAGGGTCTAGACTCACGAATTCTATGAACCATTTAGACATCATCTGGAATAAGGCTTCTTTAGCCTCACCTCCCCAACCATTCGCTCACATGCATATTGTCCCAAAATCGAGCCCTCGAGGCCCTAAAAATAGTTTAGAAGCAATTAGGGACTAATCTGAAACAAATTGGAATGTTTAGGAAAAAGATGCAAAAATTTGAAAACATGGGACACACGGTCATGTGGAATCACCTCAGGCCATGTAACTTTCAAACAAGGGACACATGACTATGTCCCAACTCGTGTCCTCACCCGTGTAATTCTTTGTGTAGGGTCACACAGTAGTGTCACTCGCATGTGTGCCAAGCTGTGCAACTCTCTAAGTTGCCCCACATGTCCATGTGCCAGATCGCGTGTTAGGCTATGTAACTCACTGACTTGTACTCTAAAAAAATTATCAAATGACACAGGGCCATGTCGCCAGGCCTATGCCTCACACGACTGAGTTACACGCTCGTGTCTCAAGCCGTGTGAACCCAAAATTTACCTTAAATCAGACCATCTCAAAACCATTCCATGCATAACTTTTCAACCCATTTATGTATACTTTAAAGGGACCTAAACATCACCTAAACACACATCAAAATGCCAATTGAAGACCCTATTTCAACTAGCCAATATGCCAGTCAAAGGCACCACAATTATACCAAAGCATAACATGCCAAAACAAATCAACATTATATTATTTCAAGCATCAAAACCTAGTTCAATTACTTACCAAAACATACCACAATTTGAACATTATCAAACCATTCCAAATATGCCATAATGAGCTTTAAAAGCATGCATAATAAGGTAACCAAAATGACATAGTTTGACAAAGTATCAAATGGTACTAAACCAACATAACTTTCAAAACTTATACATGCCAAAACACCATTAACACATTCACCAAAATACCATCACAAAACACTCTATACATGCCATTTAAACCTTGGCCAAAATGCTCAAAAACTACCGAATTGACTGCTAGATAGCGTGATAGGTCTCCATTTAGCTTCCAACAAAATCGAGCTTCCGATAATCTATAAAACAAGGAAAACAACTACGTAGCAATGAATGCTAAGTAAGCTCGTATAAACCAAAACATAACTTACCATTTCATTTGCATAATATAAAGCATAAGTATAATATCAACTAAAACCATAAGCTTGGCATAAGCCTATACAACATCATCGAATTCATAAGTTCGTACATTTGTACATGAGTCAAATGAATTTAACCACAATATAAGTAGATTTCCAGATGAAATACATTATTGAAATCATAAATCATTTCCATAAGATCATGTTTAATTCCATTTGAATACTTACCATTTCATTCCATTTCTTGCCTGTTGAACCATCTAGAATTACATCGGATAACCTTTCATTTACACCATTGCTCACACGAGCTGTGGGTCAAAATGTAAGCTACACGATACTGCTAAAATGAGTTGCAGAGAATTCACAACAAATGCAAGACCTCAGCCATCGGTAAAACATTCAAGACCAGCACCCGAAACATGAAATCCCTAATGACATGTCATTTATATCTTAATAATTCATAAGGTTCAACCGGGACTCAATATCCACCAATTCGTCATAACATTGATATGTTTATATATAGATTCGTTTACATTGAAAACAACATAGTAAACATTCAATTTAAATAACATTAACACGATAACCATTGATATGAACTTACCTCGATTACTAGGGACGTAGAAGTTAAATTGGTTAATTCGAAGCTTTAGCTTTTTCTCGATCTAAGTCTGAACGTGGTTTACCTTGATCTAAGTGGATAATTTCAATCAATTAAATACTTCTAATATTCAATTTAATCCACATTTCATATTTATACAAAATTACCAATTTGCCCCTAACATTTTAACTTTTTACAATTTAGTCCTTAACCTTATAACTTAAAATCTGACCATTTTAATCAAAATCCATGTTAACCAAAGGTGAAAGGGACTTTGATACAACCCATATTTACCATCATTTCACAATAAAACCCTAGAATTTATATCTTGAACAAATTAATCCCTATTTCCAAAATTCATCAAAAATCACTTAACAAAACTTGTTTATTTTTCAACAAAGATTCATAATCTATCATTTAACATAAAAAATCATTCAAAATCATTCATGGGAAGTCCTTCAACCTTTAACAGTTTTGCAAATTAATCCCTGGGCTAGCTAGATTAAGCTAAAACGATCTCAAAAACATAAAAATCATTAAAAACGGGGCTCGAAATCACTTACATACAAGAAATCAAGCTTAGCCAAATGCCCTAAATATTCTTCCATGGATGAATCGGTTAAGAAGAAACAAATGTGAAGAAGATGAGGATTTTAGCCTATTTGTTTTAAACTTAATTTACCATTTTACCCTTTAAAAATAATCAAAATTTTAATAAAACCTTATCCATAACTATCCATTAATTCATTAAATGGTATATTTACCATTCAAGTCCTTTAGTTTAAAGTTTCATAGCCATTTGACCCTTTTAACTAATAGAACTCAACTTTTTCACCTTTTACGATTTAGTCCTTTTTTCTTAATTAACTAAGTAAACTTCAAAGTTTATTAACGAAATTCTAATACGACCTTACCATAATCCCATAGACCTTAAATAATTAATAAAATAATAACTTGCTTGTTGAAATTGTGGTCCCAAAACCACTATTTTTTATGTCACTGAAAATGGGCTGTTACAATCCCAAATAGATCAAGGATATCCTATAAGGGTAACACACTTATGAAAATGTCATTGGACGAGCACTAAGTAGTTTCTTTCATAATGGTATGTCATTGAGGAGAGCTCAGTCAAAATATTATAGTGGAATGACTTCGTGACCAAATGAGCTTATATTTAATATGTGAAAAACTAAAACTTAATTATAAATCATTTGACCCTCAACCACAAATGTCAAATCAATCCCTCCGCTAGCTTGTTGAAACCAAAAATGAATTGCGTGTTTGACTAGAAATGAATAGAATGAGTAGAAAAATATAAATTCGAAACATTCAGGAATAATTATAGTTTTCTTCAAAATGTAGAAATGGAATCATTTGTAAATTAATGTAGGTTTCCAGAAATGAAAATAAAAATGAAATTGAAAATGGAAACTTGTAATCCTATATAGGATAACTTAAAAATGATGGAAGAATGAGTTTATGTTTTTGGACTACTTTGATGGCTAAAAATTAAAATAAATCATTTAGTCATAGTAAACATGTGGATTCATGACATATTGAATGAATTTTCTTAAAATTTTATCAGGGAAATTTGGGACGAGAAAATCATTTAATATGTAGATATTAAATTTTATTTTGGGAAATAAAAAAATTCAATCGAGTTGGATCAATTACAGAGTGCTGAGTCAAAAAGGCCTAGGAAGTACTCGTAATTGTGTCTGACATAAGAGAGACTCAAAATCCCTCATGTAATGTGAAGGGAGTGGCAACCCTTGTAATACCCCGAATTAGGGCCTAATCGGAATAGTGGTTCCGTGACCATAAATCTGAGATAGAAATAATTATTTTATGATTATTTTTAGGTCTATGATATGATTTCATGATTGTGTGAAAATTTCGTGAAGAAATTCTATGCATAAAGTGCTTAATTTGAAGTTAGGGACTAAATTGAATAAGTTGCAAAACATGCATTCTAGAAGTTTCTAGTATGAAATTGCTTTGAAATATTAATTAGAAGGTCTTAAATAGCAATTTGACCAATTTCAAAGTTTATGGACAAATATTGGACATGAATGGAATTTTTGGAAAGTTTAGTAGTAAGGGCATTTTGGTCATTTAAGGGTAAAATGAATTAAAATACAAAATTAAAAGCCAATTTTGCTCATCTTCTTCACCATGGACGTGTATACCAAGGGAGACTCCATGGATAGGGTTTCCAAGCTTCCAAGCTCGATTATAAGTTCGTTCTAGCCTCGTTTTAATGATTTTTACGTTTTTGGAGTCCCGGTAACTTGATTTAGCTTATGCTAGCAATAATTCAACCTAGGGTTCATATTTGGAAAAATACCCATAGGTGAAATTTGTGTATTTTGGTGTTTTATGATAGAATATGAGGTTTTAAATTATGTTAGACAACTTGTGCTACTCGGTTTTAAGTGAAAACGAGCGAAAGGGCTTAATCGATAAAAATACCTAATAGTCATAAGTACATGTTAGAGTGAGACTTTGATGTTGCCATAGAAGGGAAAAATGATCAGCATGTCATAAAACATAAGAAAATAGGATGAAGTTTAATTTCCGAACCTTGGGGAAAAAGTGCAAATATGCAAAAGTTTAGGGGTCAAAATGAAAATTTTTAAAAATATGATTTTTGGACCCATATGAATAGTGTGACTAATTATTAGGCTAAATGTGATATTATAGATGAAGGATATCGAGATTCGGGCTTAAATCGGGAAAATACAAGTTTATGGACTAAAATGGTAAATTGCTGTTTCTGGATCGAGGTAAGTTCGTATGATAATAATAATGCAATGTTATGTTTGAATTATATTTCTTACTATTATTGCATATATTTTATGACTTAATATATTGGAAAAGTTGATGGAATGGTGTTTATGATGTGGGAATATGACATGAAAGAATGTTACATGAAATGCAAGAAAATGAAGATACATGACAAGTGATATATTAAATATGTGATATATGTTATGTAAATTCTTAAAAGCTGATTTGATATTTGAGTTGTGTCTTATTATACTATGAATGGACAATTGGTACTATGGATAGTGAGATCGACACTTCGAGTAAATTCGTACATAAATAATCTATCGATTCTTTTTATGTTATTATATTTTAGTGGTAAAACAGTGTTGGACAGCAGTAGTTGCATGACTTTGAAAATTCACTAAAAATTGTGAAAGTTGAATAAAAATGCAAATGATATATAAAAATAAATCTTAATGAGTATATTTTCACATGAAAGAAACAGGGGAAGAAAAGAATTCTATATTGTGTGATATTTGGATTCTTGTGAAACAGGGTCTGAATGAATTCGAGATTCCCTGTTCTGACTTTAGAAATTCATCATAAATAGTAAAAACATTATTAAGGGTCATACCTTACATGGATTGATTCTTTATTGAGTCTATTTTTAAGGGAAATAAACTGCATGGTCGTTGAAATTCTGTACAGGGATAAATTTTGTTCGTAGTGCACAGAGGTCAGAGTAGTCATACTCTAAAATAGGGGAGACTTTAACTAATAAACTGTACTAATTGGATAAACTAAAAATTCTGGAAATTTTATGGGAGAAATATATATGAATCTAGTTTCATGGAAAATTAACGAAACTAAATTTGGAGTTTTGTAGCTTCAGATATGAATGATTTAGTAACTGTAACTCGATAACACATCTTAACCTGAATATATGTAATTGTACAATTATAGTGTTTTATCTTGAAAAGCATGGTAGTAATTGCTTATTATTTTCATATGAACTTACTAAGCGTAAAGCTTACCCATCCTCTCCATTTCTTTAGTATTGGCAGGTCGGCTCGGGGTTGGAGATTGTCGGAGGCAAAATCACACTATCAAACTATCATTTTTGGGAAAATTAATTCGAATATTAGAAATATCAAGTGAGTGGCATGTATAGGAAGTTGGTTTGTGATATGTATTTTTATTATGATTTTGACCTTACGTATCAGTCTGTATTGAGTTATCGTATATGATCATAAGATGTGGTCCTTATCCATTATGGTTTATAAGTTTAATTAATCGTGCCATGTCCTACGTTTTGATGTGATGATATAGTTAGCTTTGTTTGTTATGCATGTGTTCGAAAAGTTTTGAATTAAATGAAATTTTATGGCCCCGTTTTCGTCTATGTGTATTGTTAAGTCTGGTAATGCCTCGTACTCTGTTCCGACCTTGGATACGGGTAAGGGGTGTTACATTTAGTGGTATCAGAGCTATGGCTTAGTCGGTTCTCGGACTAACCTAGCATGTGTAAAAGTCCAGCTATACATGCCACTGATCCGTGATAGTGTGATGTCTTCCGACGCGTATGAGCACCATCTTGCTTAGACAGAGGTACTCTCCAACCGAGCTGCACTAACCATGTTCAACGTGATGTCGAAGGTGTTTGAATAAAATTACGATTATGATGAGTCTCAATTTAGAAAAGTATTAATAAAAATTTATGATATATATAAGTGATAACACGTGAGATGAAAGGTCATGTTGTGATAAATATCCATACTTACTTGATGCTCATATGATGTAGTGCACTTGGCTTACTTGATAAGTTGAACAGGATAAATAGAAATTTGTAGAAGTATGAGTAAAAGTTCCTAATATCATGATATGAATGAAAATGTCATTCCCTTGATTGCACGTTGAATGTTGATGAATGTCAATGATATTTTTTATGAGATAAATGATTATAATGAAATGAATTTATCTATGTTAAATTGTTTGGACTGAATTATGTGATTGTAATGATATGTATATGATGATGCACGAAATGAAAGTTGTGATTGTGATGCAAATATCTATGTTTGTTTAACCCTTATATGATGTCATGAGTATGATTTGTTCGAGTAGATGAATGGATAAGTCAAGCTATCCAGAAAACATAGGATACATGCATAATTATACTTGACTAAATGAGATAACTAGAAAGTAGGCATTAAACCAATATGAATGTTAGTTACACGAAATGAATGACATGATTGAGATATGATTGCTATGATGAAAACTGTGTTACATGTATATGTATATGGGAGTTGAGTCAGAGGCCCTACGACCCCTTCCCCCTTACCAAAGTGGTGTTTTATAATGGAATTTCATGAGATTTGTACTGAATAAGTTTCCGATTGAGAAACCAAAGAGTTTAGTGCTAGAATAATTATAAATATGATTAGAGATTGAAGAATGAGTTGGTAAGTAAAGTTAAAGCTAGAAAAGTATCAGATTGGCATAAGGATTATTGGAGCTATGCACTATCCCAGTTAAAGAATGAATTTACTTTGGTAAATTGAATTACTCATATACAAGGTCGAGAAAAGTGTAAATAAAAATTTATTCAAAACTAGTCTTCTTTAGTGATAAGTAATATGAAATTTGTGATGGCAGAAATAGTTGGGGAAATGATATCTGAAATGTGTAATATCTGAGTGTGACAGTTACGGCTAGACAGATTTTAGTAGTTTCTTCTAAGATGTTCTATGTGTTTATCCGTTCCCAGAAATATTTCTATGGTTATTGATCTTTTGAAGAAATTTTTGTTATATAGGGATGTTTTCTAATCCTGATGTTAGACGAAAACATTGGTAGCCTGACTGGTTTATAATTTGTATTACTCTATTCCTTCGATCATTCCATTATATTCTGCCTGATAAAAAAATTGGTGAGAGAATATGTATGATACTATGATTCTGTTTCTTCTACTTGATACTCCATTTGATAAGTATATATATGGGAAGATACATTGTTCTTGTTGCATTTGATTCCAGTGAGATTAAATGATGTTTTCTATTGGATTTCTTTTCTCTGAGGAATTATCGGGATCTTCTATATTTTCCTATCAGTTTGGTTTTCGATTTTCTGGCATAGTATCATATCTTGGGTTTCTTTACTCTGAGTTTCTTTATTCTGGGTTTCTCTATCTTGGATTTCTTTATTCAGTTTTCTTGTTATCTTTATTCCGTAATTTGTCAACTATGACTCATGTTCGGAGTGCATTCTTCAGCTCATGATAATCATGTCAAGTATGGCTATACTTCTGATTTGATTTGGGTGATGTGGTAATTTCAGTATTGGGATTTTTCTAATTTTTGTGTAAGGTTTGACAACAGTAAAGGTATAGGTGATAAAAGTGCGAGTTTCAATCGGTATGGTGGATTACTTTTCTCAAGTAAGTCAATTATAGTTAATGTCTTCAATTGAGATATTTTGGAACTTGAGCAAATGCAATTGAGACGGTTTTAATTAACGTAATGAATGAATAGTAAAGGATGGCATGATGAATTAGTTTTGTAACTAGAAGAAAGGATTATTTTCGAGGTTATATCAGAATTATTTCCGTAGCGAAAAGAGGAAAATGTGATAGTGAGTAGCAAACTAAAAGAGTACAGTGAGGATCGACTTCTGATAATGAATTTCAGAATATATGAGAAATTAAAGAGATATATTGGAGGCACCGTTTGAGTGAAAGTTCTTCAACACTGAATATGAAATTGAGGAATCTAAGTGAAGACCACTTTTCTGGTTAAGATTTTTGGGGACGAAAATCCCTAAAGGGGGGAGAATTGAATACCCCGAATTAGGGCCTAATCGGAATAGTGGTTTCATGACCACAAATCTGAGATAGAAATAATTATTTTATGATTATTTTGAGGTCTATGATATGATTTCATGATTGTGTGAAAATTTCGTGAAGAAATTCTATGCATAAAGTGCTTAATTTGAAGTTAGGGACTAAATTGAATAAGTTGCAAAACATGCATTCTAGAAGTTTCTAGTATGAAATTACTTTGAAATATTAATTAAGAGGTCTTAAATAGCAATTTGACCAATTTCAAAGTTTATGGACAAATATTGGACATGAATGGAATTTTTGGAAAGTTTAGTAGTAAGGGCATTTTGGTCATTTAGGGGTAAAATGAATTAAAATACAAAATTAAAAGTCAATTTTGCTCATCTTCTTCACCATGGACGTGTATCCCAAGGGAGACTCCATGGATAGGGTTTCCAAGCTTCCAAGCTTGATTATAAGTCCGTTCTAGCCTCATTTTTAATGATTTTTACGTTTTTGGAGTCCCGGTAACTTGATTTAGCTTATGCTAGCAATAATTCAACCTAGGGTTCATATTTGGAAAAATACCCATAGGTGAAATTTGTGTATTTTGGTGTTTTATGATAGAATATGAGGTTTTAAATTATGTTAGACAACTTGTGCTACTCGGTTTTAAGTGAAAACGAGCGAAAGGGCTTAATCGATAAAAATACCTAATAGTCATAAGTACATGTTAGAGTGAGACTTTGATGTTGCCATAGAAGGGAAAAATGATCAGCATGTCATAAAACATAAGAAAATAGGATGAAGTTTAATTTCCGAACCTTGGGGAAAAAGTGCAAATATGCAAAAGTTTAGGGTCAAAATGAAAATTTTTAAAAATATGATTTTTGGACCCATATGAATAGTGTGACTAATTATTAGGCTAAATGTGACTAATTATAGATGAAGGATATCGAGATTCGGGCTTAAATCGGGAAAATACAAGTTTATGGACTAAAATGGTAAATTGTTGTTTCTGGATCGAGGTAAGTTCGTATGATAATAATAATGCAATGTTATGTTTGAATTATATTTCTTACTATTATTGCATATATTTTATGACTTAATATATTGGAAAAGTTGATGGAATGGTGTTTATGATGTGGGAATATGACATGAAAGAATGTTACATGAAATGCAAGAAAATGAAGATACATGACAAGTGATATATTAAATATGTGATATATGTTATGTAAATTCTTAAAAGCTGATTTGATATTTGAGTTGTGTCTTATTATACTATGAATGTACAATTGGTACTATGGATAGTGAGATCGACACTTCGAGTAAATTCATACATAAATAATCTATCGATTCTTTTTATGTTATTATATTTTGATATCATATGAAATGTGGCTGCCTATCAAATGGTTATTTGATGCAAATTATGAATTTAAATTGATTACGGACAATTTAGTAAAATGTTGAAAAGTGAGGAATTTCCCGATTGAACCTTCGGAATAAAAACGATACGAATGATCTATTGTGAGGTCGCATGTGTAGTACTAAGTGCAGGTTACTACGTGTATCAGATGGTTAGGTCACGTGTGTAGTACTAAGTGCAGGCTACTACGTGTACCGGATAATTGGTCACGTGTGTAGTACTAAGTGCAGGCTACTACGTGTACCAGATAATTGGTCGCATGTGTAGTACTATGTGCAGGCTACTATGCGTACCAGATAGCTTTGGCTACAAGTGTGAAAATATGTGCAGGCAATTGAGTATCAGTTATTATTCCGAAGAGTTCAACGGGAAAATTGATCAAGTAAAAATAAAATTGAACATGATTATATGATGAATAAGTGTAGGTATATGTTTATGAAAAATTATGAGCAATGTGCTGGATAATTGGGTGAAATTCGATAAGACAAAATAGATTAAGTGGAATTATGTAAGAATGAATTTTAGTGGTAAAACAGTGTTGGACAGCAGAAGTTGCATGACTTTGAAAATTCACTAAAAATTGTGGAAGTTGAATAAAAATGCAAATGATATATGAAAATAAAGCTTAATGAGTCTATTTTCACATGAAAGAAACATCGGAAAAAGAATTCTATATTTTGTGATATTTGAATTCTTGTGAAACAGGGTCTGAATGAATTCAAGATTCCCTGTTTTGACTTTATAAATTCATCATAAATTGTAAAAAAATTATTAAGACTCATAACTTACATGGATGGATTCCTTATTGTGTCTATTTTTAAGGGAAACAAACTGCATGGTTGTTGGAATTCTGTACAGAGAGAAATTTGGTTCGTAGTGCACAGAGGTCAGAGTAGTCTTAAAATCTGAAACAGGGGAGACTTTAACTAATAAACTGTACTAATTGGCTAAACCAAAAATTCTGGAAATTTTATGGGAGAAATATATATGAATCTAGTTTCAAGGAAAATTAACAAAAATTTGGAGTTTTGTAGCTTCAAATATGAATGATTTAGTAACTGTAACTCGATAACACATCTTAACCTGAATATATGTAATTGTACAATTATAGTGTTTTATCTTGAAAAACATGGTAGTAATTGCTTATTATTTTCATATGAACTTACTAAGCATAAAGCTTACCCATCCTCTCCATTTCTTTAGTATTGGCAGGTCGGCTCGGGGTTGGAGATCGTCGGAGGCAAAATCACACTATCAAACTATCATTTTGGGGAAAATTAATTCAAATATTAGAAATATCAAGTGAGTGGCATGTATAGGAAGTTGGTTTGTGATATGTATTTTTATTATGATTTTGACCTTATGTATCAGTCTGCATTGAGTTATCGTATATGATCATGAGATGTGGTCCTTATCCATTATGGTTTATAAGTTTAATTAATCGTGCCATGTCCTATGTTTTGATGTGATGATATAGTTAGCTTTGTTTGTTATGCATGTGTTCGAAAAGTTTTGAATTAAATGAAATTTTATGGCCCCGTTTTCATCTATGTGTATTGTTAAGTCTGGTAATGCCTCGTACTCTGTTCCGGCCTTGGATACCGGTAAGGGGTGTTACAACCCTAGTAGGAATACTAGGGTACCCCTCTTTTACTCTAAGTAGGAAGTAAATTTTTCTATTTAAAATAAACCACTACAACTCAACAAGGGTTATACCTTCTTCTCCTATAAATAGATGGCACTAGTAGAGTTATTGACACAACCTTTAAGAGATTGTTATTCT
The DNA here is from genome assembly GCF_007990345.1 of Gossypium hirsutum. Classification (NCBI taxonomy): domain Eukaryota; kingdom Viridiplantae; phylum Streptophyta; class Magnoliopsida; order Malvales; family Malvaceae; genus Gossypium; species Gossypium hirsutum. The sequence goes on from NC_053427.1 coordinate 58,421,424, forward strand.
GCTGAAAAATAGAGAAAATTCATTCTCAACTTATAAACATATTTTTTAGAATAAATTTTTTACTAGTTTTTATTAAAGAAGAGAGAATTTTTGTTTTCACCCCAAAAGGAAATTTTTTTCTAGTTATGTGTTTTAGTTCAATTGATTCAAGCCCACACTCGAAGAAGTTCATGGTACGAGAATAGCAGAGAAGATCATTTGATTAAAAGTAAAACAAAACATCAAGGATCTGCTTATCGGAAAGTATAGGTACTTATTCGGTTAAGGTTTATTGCTCTAAATATCACAAACCAAGTTAGTTTTCAAAATTTTAATTGTCCCCTATGCAAGAAAACAATTTTCAAACCAGATTTTTTCCAACACTTTGCACTTTGGTGTCATGGTGTGGTGAGTTTAAGCTCTTACTGTAACACCCTTAACCCATATCCATCGCCGAAATAAGGTTACAGAGTATTAACAAAGCTTTCAGAACATTTACAGATAATTTATATCAATTATTATTTATCCTTCAAAAATTATTCGTAACATCCCTTAAATGGACCCTCGAGGCCCAATATGAGCTTTAAAATTGAATCGAGACTTAATCAGAAGCTCTAAGAATTTTTTGCAACATTTTAAAAGTTTTTCGAGGTACAGCGCTCGCACGCCCGTCTGGTCCAAGGGACACACCCGTGTGACCCTAGGACACGCCCGTGCTGTAGCCCATGTTGAACCCCGTGTAACTCTTTGACTTGTACCACGCGGCCGGCCACACACTCGTGTGCTAGACCTTGTGGTTAATTAGTTTTCTTTGAAATTAGTTGCAGGTTTCACACGGCCAAGACGCACGCCTGTGTCTCAATTCTGAGCATTATGTTTCTTAAATTAAAGGTGTAGGGGACACACTGCCTGACCACACACCTATGTACCAGGCCATGTATCACACACTGTCTAGACTCACGCTCGTGTGGAAAAAATGAAGCCATTTCTAGCTTCATTTCTAACCCAAAATCACACCAATGACCTGCACTTAAACTCACATCCAAATACCAACCATTTTAAGTATTCAAAATTAAGCAAACTCTATCATTCAACATTGCATATCATTACATGCATACATGTTTATAATCTTACCTTGGTATACTCCATATGTTAGGCATAATTTGAACAACCATTAACATGGATGTAGCTACCATAGTATGATATTACAAGTATATCAAAAACAACCATTACTAGCCATTTGACATTACAAGTATACCAAAAATAACCATTACTAGCCATTCTAATGGCTAGATTACAAACCACATATTTCAGCCATCTATGGCTAAGTTAGCCTATACATGCTATTATACGAAAATGATTTTTACTATATATACCCAAAATAAGCTAGTGGATAGTGTGATAATGCTCCAATGATCTTCAACCTTCGCGAGCTTCCAAGCACTATAAAATAGGGAAAATAAAATCTAGTAAGCATTACATGCTTAGTAAGTTCGTATAATAGAAACTAAACTTACCAATCCCTTTTATTAAATCTAAGCATACAATATCATGCTTTCCATCAACTTGGCAAAAATTTCCTAAACACATGTATTCAATAAAACATGTTAGTCACAAAATTTTCATATACATCAAGTAAACATAGATGAGCTCAACATGCAATATTCCTTCAATACATTTTCATTCCATATCATAATTCCCTCATCATGCCAAGAGTTTTTCCCTTCGAATCATTAAAATTATGATAGATACTCAAGTAGTACACTCAAGGTGTACAATTCAATAACTCGTCAATTCTTATTCAAGAGTACCCATTAAGGCATTTAATCAAAGAACACACTCTCGAGCCACATATCGTAATTACAGAATTGCCAGTCTAGGCTAAATCCTTTATGTAACGTATGCTCAAAAGAGCTCAATTAGGATTACCAGTCCAGGCTAAATCCTAATTGTAATATATGCTCAAGAGGAATTATGAAACAGCCCGTTTTTAGTCAAATCAGAACAGTGGTTTTGGGACCACAAATCTGAAGTCAAAATATTTATTTTATGATTATTTTAATGTCTGTGGCATGATAATATGTTTGTGTGAAAATTTCGTTAAGAAAATTTATCATTTGATTAGTTAATTAGATAAAAATGACTAAATCACGTAAAGTACAAAAGTGTTCTTTTAATAGTTAAAGGTGTCTAATAGCTATAGAACCTTAAAGTGGAAGTCTTTATGTGGTAATTATCCCATTTATGGATAGTGGATGATATTGGAGTGGTATTTGGTGTAATTACTAATGTTTTTAAAGGTTAAGTTTGGAAATTGATTATTAAAGATAAAATAAATAAAATCAAAACATTTTATCATCTTTTAGTTTCTTCTCCAATCGAAAATAATAGGGCAAACTCCTTTGTTGAATGCTCAACATTTGGACAAGGCATTTATGCTCAATTAGGTATGATTTTTGTCCCATTTTTAATGATTCCTAGGTTTTTGATATCGTTGCAACTAGGTCTAGCTAGCCCAGGGACTAATTTGCAAAACTATTGAAGATTTTGAATGTTTCCATTGATGAATAAGCATGTATTTTGGAGTTTCTTGATAGATTATGAATGCTTGTTGATAGATATACAAGATTTGTTAAGTGATTTTTAATGAAAATGCAAATTAGAAGTTAAATTCTGAAATGTGTAAATTTTTAAAATGTGAAATAAATGAAAATTTTGGGCTGCTATAAGCATGATAAATATTTTGCTAGGCTTGGGTTGTGATGAAATTGAATGAATTTTATTTTACTAGCCTAGGGACTAAATTGTAAAAATGTTGAAATATTAGGGGCAAAAGAGTAAATGTACTTTAATACGTGTTTGGATTAAATTGAATAGAGAGATAATTAAATAAGCTGACTTTGATATTAGATAGATCAAGAAAAGTGAAATACAGACTTAGATCAGGGAAAGAACAAAGTCTCGGATTAGTTGACCCATGTCGTTGTTTCTACGTCCAAGGTAAGTTCGTATTTAATAAGCATTGATATAATTATGTTTTAAATGCTTTTATACTATATGAATTGTGAATTTTGACTCTACGAATACGTTCAACAATAATTCGGCATTGAAAATCCCGATTGAACCTTAGGAATAGATTAGGATACTAGTGACATGTCATTAGGAGATACATTTTTTTGGCTTCGGGCCATGATATTAGCACTTTGGGTACGAGATACATTGAGTTGCCTTCGGGCCATGATATTGGCACTTAGTGTACGAGACTCCTAAATATCCAACTTCTATTTCGAATGGTTCAACAGGTATATTGAATATGTGAATTGATGAGAAATAGATACGTATCGGTACAAGTATGTACGTGAAACTATTCGAACAATGAGTTAAAGGAAGTTGAGATCTTACGATCATTTATGTAGTTGTGTAACACCCCTAACCCGTATTCGTAACGGGAATAGGGTCATGAGGCATTACAGAATAGAACACGATCTCAAACAATTACTTATAATATATATAATTATTCACATACACAAGTCTCGAATGTTAATCAAAATTTATTTCATAAATTAATACATCTCTTAAATTTGAATATTTCACATCATATGTATATATAGTCATATCGTTCACATGTAACAATATAAAATATAATACATCAACAATTTCATATATATACGACATTAGCATGGTAATCTATACGGACCTTATATGTTTTATATATTAATATTACTAAAAGCAAGCATTTGATTATAAGTTAACTCACTTCATTTCTTCGTCTGATTGGCTAACCTATATATATATTTATTTATATTTCATTATACACATTCATTACTTACACTTATTTAGCAAGTTCCTATAACCATATGTACACAGGTAATAAGCACCTATAAATATGAACACTTTACACATATACAAGGCACATAAAAACTTAATTAATATAACAAATCCGAATGTCATGTACGCATGTCTTAACTTAATGCATAAATGAGCATCAAAATTTGTATCATGCATATACCTTTCTCTTTACCTACTATTTTCATAATTTATATTAATCCAATGTCATTCATAATGAACTAGATGTCCGAATATATATTACATCAAGACAAATCTTATATATTATGATTACGCCCTTGCTATAGACTCAATAAAAAACTAAACATATAAATATATAACTTAATCATCATATATGCATGCAAGGTGTGCATTTACCCAAAAGCCAAGGCCATACTTAACATTAAAGCATCAAACACATATCAAATAGTCGACTAGATTAATCATAAACCACATACATTATTTATCACTTAATAATCGAACTAACCAAGCTAGAACATAATCACCCATCATTGAAACAATGCCGCATTTTACACTTTCCATCACGTGATAATAAACATAACAAACACACATTATACCAATACTCTTTCATAGCCGAATCTTGCTGCTAAAAACTCACGTAGCATCCAAACTTCCATCATCAATTACCAATAGACAAGTTCATTAAACATTTGACTAGGAATTTACAAGGCCAAGTTTAACATAATACGCAAGCCATTTTCAAAACATATAGTGCTCATCACATATATCTTGCATTCAAGGCACACAACTTCGTAATCAAGATTAATATAAACCTTAGCTATCATATCCAAACACTAATATAATAATTTAGCCATTTTCGCATGGCTTATGTACATAACTAACTTTCGGCATTTTCAAAATATGATCAAGCCTATACATGCCATAAGTCAAACTCAAATATTTAAGTACCGAAGCTGTAGATAGTGTGATAAACTTTGCTGATGATCCTCGAGCTTGTAACTTGAATCCAAAATCTATAAAACAAAGTAACATGAATACACAAAGTAAGCTACATAGCTTAGTAAGTCAAAAGCAAATAAACAATTTCAAGATATATTCGATTCATTTTGTGTTTAACCGAATAATATTAACATTGTCAAATTTAACTTCGACCTTAGAAGTGAAATAAATAATTACATTTTCATGCATAATTCTACCATGGCCGAATGCTTCCACAATCATATTTACCAAATGTCAATTAACTTTCTAAGTTAAAATATCATTATACAATCAAACACATATTTACTTATTCACATAAGCTCAAGAATCCAACTATAATATCATGTACATATACTACTTGTATGGCTGAACACATATATGATCACATATATATATACATATCCAAAATTAATTCCATAATATTCAAACCATTTGTTCAAACCGAATATACTTGCTTAATTCATATATATATTTATCCTTTGCATCACATAAAACTTATCAACTTTCAAGTCTCACACATACCTTATTACCAATAGCTAACAAGCTAAACCATACCTGGCCTTTTAGCTCATACACATTCGATCACGATTTACCTTTGCCTGATGAACCATTTGGAATTGGATAGGACACTCGGATAAACACACAAGTTGTACAATGCCAACGTCCCAGACGTGGTCTTACATGTAGTCACATATCGATGCCTCTATCCCAGACAGGGTCTTACTCGTAAACACATATCGGAATCACATATCAATTCCATGGTCTTACTCGCACAAATATATCGGAATCCTATGTCATGACATATGTATCCTAACTATTCCTAAGGTTCATACGGGGCTTTCGGAAGCCGTAACTCGGTCGAACAAATGCTTGGACATGATTACCAAGCTTCTTCACATTCGGCAAAAGCATGTATAAATTCATATTTTAACTACCAGCATATAATTTTAGCATTTAACTACAATTAAACACATCTATTTTCTTATGGACTTACCTCGGACGTTATAAAACGAGACAGGGCTGCTAGTCGACAACTTTCATTTTTCCCCGATCCAAATCTAATTTCTTTGGTTCTTGAACTAAATATATTCAAATTAAGCTTATTCAAACATGTTTTCATTCAATTTAGTCCAAAAACACATATATGGGAAAATTACCATTTTACCCCTAACATTTACAATTTTTACAATTTAGTCCCTATTGCACAAAACACAAAATATTCAAAATTTCAAGGTACCCATGTTTGGTCAAATATTTCTAGTGTTCAACCCCATATATTTCATTTATTTCACTTTTAGTCCCTAAAATTATTATTTTTGCAATTTAGTCCTAATTACTCAAAATCATCAAAAATTCCAATACAAAATATGTTAATCTAAAACATATCTTTCATATTTCATCATCAAATAACAAAAATCACAAGCTGTCAACAATGGCATAACTCAAAATATTCATCAAAATCAAAAATTAAAGCTTGGGTCTTGAAGATTACTAAGCAACGATCTCAAAAACGTAGAAATTATCAAAAAACAAAATAAAAAAGAACCTTGATTGAGCTTGAATATATGCTAAACCCTAGCTCTTGTTCTTTCTTTTTCATTTGTTTATATTCGGCAAGATGATGAAGAAATAAAATATTATTTTTACTTATCATATAATATAACATATATACTAACTTATTATTATTTCATGTTTTACATTTTTAACCTTATTTATCAAATTATAAAACCATTACACTATGGCCACTACCGTCCACTTTACTTAGTAATGGGAAAATTGCAACATAAAGGCTTCCATTTTAAAAGCCAAGTACAATTGAGCCCATTTTAGAAACAACCACCTAATTTTTATTTTACGCGATTAAGTCCTTTTATTTAATCAGACACTCAAACGACAAAATTAAATCACGAAAATTTCACAGATATAAATTTACACAAAATAAACACAGAAAATAATTTTTAAATTTTTTTGACTCAAATTCGTGGTCCTAAAACCACCGTTCCGATTAGGGTCTAAATTGGGTTGTTACAAGTTAAATTCTATGTTAACTTGGTGATTAATGTTTAAATGCAAGATATGCTGTTTATTTTGAAATTTAAATGAATGGTGATATTTATTTCTTATTTTCATACGAGCTTAGTAAGCTATAAAGCTTACATTGTTTATTTTCCCATGTTTTATAGTAATTTCTAAGATAGCTTGGATTTGGGGATCGTCAGAGACTATATCACACTATCAAGCTATAAATTTGGTACTTTTCAGTTTATGTTTTGAGTATATGGCATGTATAGGTATTTTGATTCATTTTGATTATGGGTTGTTGATGATTTTGGTCATGTGAATGGTTTGTAAATGTATATGTTTTGACTTGTAAATATAGCCATGAGAGTTGGTTTAATTTGGTTTTTTTTGTTATGTATATATATGTGCATATATGTTTTGTGTTGTGAGTTTATGGATGAATATATAATGCTTGGGAATTATAAATATTAGGATGTTAAGTGGCTGATTTTAGAGTAGATACATGCTCGTGGTTTTGATGCAAAATGATGCAAGTTTAGAAGTGTATAACCAGTTGATTTATAAATGTAAATTGGTAGAAATGGTATAGCATGTATTTGTGATTTATGTGCATGGAGAATGAGAGATTAGAATGTGCATGAGGAATGGCTGAATTGGTTGATTAAAATACCTTTTAACCATATGTTTTGGTGCCATTTGGGTTAATATTGGTGTGCACAAGTTTGGGTGGCAAAATGGCTTGGTAAATAGCCTATTTTTGTCCACACGAGTAAAGACACGGGCATGTGTCTTGGGCATGTGTGATACACGGTCATTTACACAGCCGTGTGTCCCATAGTGTTGAGATTAAAATCAAGTCAGTATGCTCCACACAGCCTCACACACGGGCGTGTGACTTGGTTGTGTGGCATAAGTCAGTATACCCTACAGGTTTGGCATGGCCTAGCACACGGGCTGGCACACAAGCGTGTATGGCCATTTTTAGGGCACATGGGCTAGTCACACGGGTGTGTGTGTTGGCCGTGTGACCTAAGTCAGAGAGTTACATAGGGTCAGACACAGGCTAAGACACGGCCATTTGCTCTCATTTCGAATGCCCACACGGCCTGTGACACGGGCATGTTTGTGGCCGTGTGAGATACATGGACGGGCCACACGAGCGTGTGTCCCCTATTTTGTGAAAAAAATTTTAAGTGTTGAAAAATTTCTTGAGTTACCGGTTTAGTCCTTAACCACTCCCAATGCATGTTTAGGGCCTCGTAAGCCCATATTAGGGACAAGATGTTTAGTTGTGAATGGAATGTATATGATTTGATTAATTATATGTGAAATGTATGTTTAAAATGTGTTATAAGTCTGGAAAAGCTCCGTAATCCTATTTCGACATTGAATACGGGTGAGAGTTGTTACAGTTATTGGTATCAGGGCTACGGTTTAGACGATTCTCGGACTAACGTAGGGTGTGCAAGAGTCTAGCTATACATGCCATATATAAACAGTGATAGTGTGATGACTCTTGACAATTTAAAATGTATTTTCGTATAGTAAATGGATCCCGATCGTGTGACAGCCCTAATTTGGCCCTAGTCAGAAAGTGGTTTCGGGATCACAAAATCGAGTCACAAAAATAATTAAATGTTATATTCTGTGTTTATTATATGTGAAAGTGCATGTGTGAAAATTTCATGCTTTGATTTTGTCATTTGAGAGTAAAATTATGAAATAGGACCTATGTGAAAATTTCTGAAAATGCTATAGGCCAAATTGTAGTGGCCAAATAATTTGTAGTGTAAAATAGGAGGATTTGCATGTCAAACCTCCCATTTTACATGTAGTGGCCGGCCAGTACTATGATTAGTAGGTGTGAAATTTGAATATATATATTATATTTTGAAAGTGATGCTTGAATAGTCGAATAATGACTAGTTTAAAATCTTTAAATTTTAAGCTCAAGAGCATAGAGGGGCAAATTCGGATAAGAGAAAAGAGAAAGTAATCGAATAGCTGTTGTAATCATTCGACAACATTCGAGGTAAGTTCTAAGTGTTTAACCTTGATTCCTTTTTATATGCCCAAGAGTTAAATTAATATGGTAAAGGGAATGTAAATTTTATTTAGTTAATGTGCCGAATATGTAATGATTTAAGGCTATAAGCCGATTATGGCTATTATGCTTAACTTGAATTGGATTTGGAAATTTGATGCACTAAATGAGTATTACAATGAATAAACTATGTCGTATATGTGCTGGTGGAGATATCACGATTTGTGATTATTAAATACCTAAAGGAAACCATGATGTGTATAAAATTATTATTATTAGTCCTTTGTGATAGCCGAATATCGCTTGGCACTAAAGTGATTAAATGTGAACTTCGATGAGGTAAACCATTAAAAGTGTGGTGCTACAAGACTATGGGCTAATACGATATGTGGATTCGTTCTGTAAAGTAAATTATTCAGGTATGCGATATGTACTTAGGCATGTTAAATCGATTGGAATTGAATCATGAATGTGAATTGAGCAGCATAGGTAAAAATGCCTATGACATATATGTGAGTAAGGGTAAAACCATCGTAAATTATCGATAAGGATGGGCTATGTGCAGAACCATCTTATAATTGCTAATTTGAAAGGTTGTGTGCGAATCAGTGAGGAATATGTATATATTAGATGAATCGTGACCTTTTGGTTCAACTTGAACTAAGTTGCGCGATAAATAATTTATGCATATGACTTATAGTCGAATGGTCACTATGGGTTAAGTTTGAATGGTGAAATGGAAATGTGATATGTTGAATGAGATGTGTTAATATATAATTAAATATGCATGATATTTGATGTGTATCCGGGCTTAATGACCCGCAGGCTTCGTGCTGGTAAAATATCCGGGTTAAATCCCGCAGGCTTCGTGCTAGTATTATATTTGGGCCTTCGTGCCTAGCAGGCTTCGTGCTGGTGATGTGTATTCGGGCCTTCGTGCCTAGCAGGCTTCGTGTCCGTGATGTGTATTCGGGCCTTCGTGCCTAGCAGGCGTAATGCCGGTGAAATGATATGTTATGTGAATTCGGTGTTCCTTGTAAGATAAGGGTTTAGCCGAATGTTAAAGATGAAATGATAGTGTATTGTATCATGCTTATATGGCCTAATGGCAAGTATAACATGTTGGTAAATATGCAATGTGCTTTTATAATCGAATGATGAGTTTGAAATGAATGTGAGTGAAATGTTATGCATAAGCTATCAAATGTTAAGTATGAAAATGAGATGAAAGAAAAGTGTTTGAGATGTATAATTATATATACGTTCGAATGATGTTAGTACTCAATTAATATGAATATGTTATATGGAACTTGTTGATTTGATTATTCGGGCCTTTGAGCTTAGCAGACTATAATGTCAGTAAGATACTATTTGGCCTTTCGAGCGTAGCAGGCTATAAAGCCGGTGAAATGATATCGGGCCTCGAACCTAGCAGGCGAAATCCTGGTGATTTGAGAAAAGCCTATGACTAAGGTACCTCGTGCTAGATTGTCAAATGAATACATTTAATACGTAAAGTGGGCCAGGTACGCAGTATGTACTCATATGTGAGTTTGATTTGAAGTGAATCATAAGGGAGTAATGTGATACGTACGTGAATAAATGTTAAAACTATACCTATAATCATGATACACCTGGTCAAGGTGTGAAAGTATGTGAGGGTATTTGATAAAAATATGTTATATGAATTCAGATTAAGCGTGATAAGAATGCTGAACATGCATTATGTGCTTGTGTATATTCAGCCAGATGGCAATATCCCTCGAATTTGGCCTCTTAAGAAATTAAATAATCGAAGTATAATTGTGTTTATTTGTTTGCATTGTTTAAGACTTACTAAGCTTATGAAAGCTTACTCCGTTGTTACATTTCTCTGTTTTATAGATTGTTGACTTCAGTTACCTACTCGGGTTGGAGTTCGCCGGAGATATTATCACACTGTCGAGCTCACATTATCGGTGTAAGTAAATCCTAGTATTTCAAGTCTATGGCATGTATAGGGTTTTAATGTTTTGGACCTCGTAAGCTCATATATGGGATAGATTGCACGTGAAAAGAAAATTTTTAAATTGATTGAAAGTTTTCAGCACGGTTTTTGTGTGATTGACTGAGTTTAAGTCGGGTAACACCTCGAACCCTATTCCGGTGAGGGATACGGGCGAGGGGTATTACATTTAGTGGTATCAGAGCTATCGTTTAGTCGGTTCTCGGACTAACATAGCAAGTATAAGAGTCTAACTATACATGCCATAAGTAAAGCGTGATAGTGTGATATCTCCCGGCTCTTATAAATTATTTTTCTCAGGTAATGATGTGTTCCAACCGAGCTATTATTAATTGATCCCAAAATGCTATTGAACTGATTGGATATATTGTGATATGACGGAATTGAAAGGGAATGAGTACGATCGTTCACTAATGAATTGACGGAAAAGACCATGGTTGGACCATGGCAATACATGAGACAGATGAACTAGTGTAAGATCCATCGGGGACGTGGCATCAGCTCGACTTATGCTAAGCGTAAGACCTATCTGGGATAGGCATCGGCACAGCCCAGTGAGTTCTAGTGTAAGACCTATAGGGAATAGGCACCAGCACGGGTAGAGCAGAGCTAGTATAAGACCATAGTTGGACTATGGCATCAAGTAAGCGATGTACTCAAAACCGTAAGACGTTTTTTGATTTGATAAATATTGAAAAGTGATCAATACTAAATGTGGAAACTTAATAAGACATTATTGGTAATTTGAGTAAGAGAAATGAAAGTGTGAATTGTGATAAATTCACTTATGTTTCGCTAATATTCACTTGAAATAAAGTTGCGTGTATTATTGAGATATGTGAAATTGTATCTGTAACGAATTGGAAATTTGAAATGTTTGAATCAATGTGCATAATATTATGATGAGTGATAAAGTTATCTGTGTATACAAATATGAAGGTTCCTTTCGAGGATTAACGACCCCACCCCCTTATCAGTGTTATTATTATAAGATTTCATTGTAGTATGATCGGAATAAATTCAGGGATAAATTCATACTATGTTATTCTTCTGTTTCTATTAAATGGTATTCCATCTTACAAAAGTATATGAAATGTGATAGTTCAAAATGAGTTCAGAGTAACAGTTATTTGATTTTGGATATCTGGACATATAAGATTTCTGTTGATGTTATTATTGTTCTGATATGGAATAAGTATACAGATGGGTTAAAGGTTATGTAAAGGATCTTTATATGAACTCCGATTGTGAAATGTTTGTTTATCTGAGTTGTAATAGATTATACAAGTATATGGAATAAAAGAAATCAGTGGTATTATAAAAGTGGTTGTGAGATAGAATTTCTATCCAAATTGAATAAAAAAATTTATTATTTTCTAAGAGAGAAATCTTATTGGATTATGATTTATCATCTGACGAGAAAAGATCGGTAAGATGGGGTTTGCATGTGCAAGGTTTTATTTGATGAAGTGACTAAAGTATCTATGATGTGATCTGTTGGTGTAGACCAAAGTTCTGGATTTTTGGTAAAAAGAGATACATGTGAAGAATGGAAAAATTGTGATTTCGAGAATTTGGCGAAAACATTTTTAGAGTGGAAACTATTTCTTCTGGTAAGATTTTCGGGGACAAAAATTCCTAAGGGGGGAGAGTTGTGACAGTCCTAATTTGGCCCTAGTCGAAAAGTGGTTTCGGGATCACAAAATCGAGTCACAAAAATAATTAAATGTTATATTCTGTGTTTATTATATGTGAAAGTGCATATGTGAAAATTTCATGCTTTGATTTTGTCATTTGAGAGTAAAATTATGAAATAGGACCTATGTGAAAATTTCTGAAAATGCTATAGGCCAAATTGTAGTGGCCAAATAATTTGTAGTGTAAAATAGGAGGATTTGCATGTCAAACCTCCCATTTTACATGTAGTGGCCGGCCATCATGTTGGTGGTAGACAACATGTACAAATTTTTTTATTGAAATTATGGCATGAGTATGGCACAAATATTATATGCCATTTTGTGTCATAAATTGTTAGGTAATTAGAATAATAAGAGTAACAAAAGGAAGTGAAGGAAAAGTTTTGTCCATCCTTGTTCATGGTAGCCGAAAATGGAAGAGAAAGGAGAGGAAAAGAGCTCTTGAATGTTCGGTCACTTGGGGAAGAAAATCCAAGGTAAGTTCATGGTGCTTTGCTTCTATTTTGATGTTCATGGGTTTTTCTTGTTTCTACCTTAACCCATGAAGCATATTTTTGATATTTGGTTGTGTTGTGAGCATTCGATAATGAATGGAAATGAGAGAAATGATTGTTGTTTCATGTTCTTTTGATGAAAAATGGAGAATAGATGAAGTTGAGCCAAGCAAATGAGCATGCATGTGCCTTAGATGCTAAGAGGAAAAATCGGCTAACATGTTGTGTGTATTATGGCCGAATGTGAACTTGGATAATATTGAGTAATGTTGTGCTTTAAAATGATGAAAGGAAGATTATGCTTAAGTGAAGTTATAGGTATGTGATGATTGATTTGTGATATGCATGTTTAAATAACATGCATGCAAGGTATGTGTGAAAGAGTGAATTGGTAATAAATCTGCTTGGGACAGCAGCAGTAACGTGATTTTGGAAAATCACCATAAATTTTGGGAGATGAGTTATAAGCTGAATAAATTATGTAATTAAATCTTAATGAGTCTAGTTTCTTATAAAAGAAACCGTGTAAGCAAAATAATTTCCAATGATGAGATATTTGAAGTGATGTGGGACAGGGTCAGAATGACTTCTAGATCCTCTGTTCTATTTTTATAAAATCATTATAAATTGTAAAAAAATGGTTATAAGATGAATTTTATATTGTTAGACTCCTTAATGAGTCTAGTTTAAAATAAAATAAACTAGAACATATTTTGAATTTTGTACAATGAGAAATTTGATTTGTGGTGAAGAGTGGTCAGATTAGTCAAACAGTGAAATAAGGGAAACTTTAAGAAAACTTTGGTATTGATTGGCCAAACCAAAAATCCTGAACATTTAATGGGTAAAAGATATATGGGTATATTTTCAGAGAAAATTAACAGAACTTGATTTGGAGTTTCGTAGCTCCAGTTATAAATGATTTAATGACTATTGCTCAGGAAGACAGCTTGCAGTGAAATTATGATTATGTGGTAAACATTGACAAAAATTTGTTAATGAGTTGCTTATTGATTTCTTATAAGCTTACTATGATCAGTAGGTGTGAAAGTTGAATATATATATTATATTTTGAAAGTGATGCTTGAATAATCGAATAATGACTAGTTTAAAATCTTTAAATTTTAAGCTCAAGAGCATAGAGGGGCAAATTCGGATAAGAGAAAAGAGAAAGTAATCGAATAGCCGTTGTAATCATTCGACAACATTCGAGGTAAGTTCTTAAGTGTTTAACCTTGATTCCTTTTTATATGCCCAAGAGTTAAATTAATATGGTAAATGGAATGTAAATTTTATTTAGTTAATGTGCCGAATATGTAATGATTTAATGCTATAAGCTGATTATGGCTATTATGCTTAAGTTGAATTGGATTTGGAAATTTGATGCACTAAATGAGTGTTACAATGAATAAACTATGCCGTATATGTGCTGGTGGAGATATCACGATTTGTGATTATTAAATACCTAAAGGAAACCATGATGTGTATAAAATTATTATTATTATTAGTCCTTTGTGATAGCCGAATATGGCTTGGCACTAAAGTGATTAAATGTGAACTTCGATGAGGTAAACCATTAAAAGTGTGGTGCTATAAGACTATGGGCTAATACGATATGTGGATTCATTCCGTAAAGTAAATTATTCAGGTATGCGATATGTACTTAGGCATGTTAAATCGATTGGAATTGAATCATGAATGTGAATTGAGAAGCATAGGTAAAAATGCCTATGACATATATGTGAGTAAGGGTAAAACCATTGTAAATTATCGATAAGGATGGGCTATGTGCGGAACCATCTTATAATTGCTAATTTGAAAGGTTGTGTGCGAATCAGTGAGCAATATGTATATATTAGATGAATCGTGACCTTTTGGTTCTACTTGAACCCGCGCTACAACCAATCCAAATTATCTCCGGATCGATATATGATGATGCTAAACTAAGTTGCGCGATAAATAATTTATGCATATTACTTATAGTCGAATGGTCACTATGGGTTAAGTTTGAATGGTGAAATGGAAATGTGATATGCTGAATGAGATGTGTTAATATATAATTAAATATGCATGATATTTGATGTGTATCCTAGCTTAAAGACCCGCAGGCTTCGTACTGGTAAAATATCCAGGTTAAATCCCGCAAGCTTCGTGCTGGTATTATATCCGGGATAAATCCCGCAGGCCTAGTGCTGGTATTATATTCGGGCCTTTGTGCCTAGCAGGCTTCGTGCTGGTGATGTGTATTCGGGCCTTCGTGCCTAGCAGGCTTCGTGCCTAGCAGGCGTAATGCCGGTGAAATGATATGTTATGTTAATTCGGTGTTCCTTGTAAGATAAGGGTTTAGCCGAATGTTAAAGATGAAATGATAGTGTATTGTATCATGCTTATATGGCCTAATGGCAAGTATAACATGCTGGTAAATATGCAATGTGCTTTTATAATCGAATGATAAGTTTGAAATGAATGTGAGTGAAATGTTATGCATAAGCTATCAAATGTTAAGTGTGAAAATGAGATGAAAGAAAAGTGTTTGAGATGTATAATTATATATACGTTCGAATGATGTTAGTACTCAATTGATATGAATATGTTATATGGAACTTGTTGATTTGATTATTCGGGCCTTTGAGCTTAGTAGACTATAATGTCAGTAAGATACTATTCGGGCTTTCGAGCCTAGCAGGCTATAAAGCCGGTGAAATGATATCGGGCCTCGAGCCTAGCAGGCGAAATGCCGATGATTTGAGAAAAGCCTATGACTAAGGTACCTCGTGCTAGATTGTCAAATGAATACATTTAATACGTAAAGTGGGCCAGGTACGCAGTATGTACTCATATGTGAGTTTGATTTGAAGTGAATCATAAGGGAGTAATGTGATACATACGTGAATAAATGTTAAAACTATACCTATGATCATGATACACCTGGTCAGGGTGTGAATGTATGTGAGGGTATTTGATAAAAATATGTTATATGAATTCAGATTAAGTGTGATAAGAATGCTGAACGTGCATTATGTGCTTGTGTATATTTGGCCAGATGGCAATATCCCTAGAATTTTGCCTCTTAAGAAATTAAATAATGGAAGTATAATTGCGTTTATTTGTTTGCATTGCTTAAGACTTACTAAGCTTATGAAAGCTTACTCCGTTGTTACATTTCTCTGTTTTATAGATTGTTGACTTCAGTTACCTGCTCGGGTTGGAGTTCACCGGAGATATTATCACACTGTCGAGCTCACGTTATCCGTGTAAGTAAATCCTAGTATTTCAAGTCTATGGCATGTATAGGGTTTTAATGTTTTGGACCTCGTAAGCTCATATATGGTATAGATTGCACGTGAAAAGAAAAGTTTTAAATTGATTGAAATTTTTTAGCACGATTTTTGTGTGATTGACTGAGTTTAAGTCGGGTAACACCTTGAACCCTGTTCCGGTGAGGGATACGGGCGAGGGGTGTTACAGATCGAGCTGTAGCTATTGATGTAGAGAGTAATGTACCACCTCCCACTCAAGGGGCAGCGCCATCTGATTCTAGACCTATGTCATGTAGTCACGGGGGAGAGGCTAAAGAAGCCTTTTTTCCAAATGATGAATGAATGGTTCACGCAATTTGTTAGAACCAATCCAGTTGCTCAACAAACTCTACCCCACCTAATCCCCAACCTGTTCTCGTAGTTCCTCAAGTTGTGGAACTTCAACAAATAAATAAGTCGCCAGTAGATAAATTTTGAAAACACGGGGCAGAAGAGTTTAGAGCTACCGTTGATGATGATAACAAGCGAGCTGAATTTTGGCTTAAAAATACTATTTGGGTATTTGATGAACTGTCTTGTACTCCAGCTGAGTGTTTAAAATGTGCCATATCATTATTGAGAGACACTGCGTACCAATGGTGGAATACTTTGACATCTGTAGTGCCGAGAGACAAAGTTACTTGGGATTTCTTTCAAGCTGAGTTCAGAAGGAAATATATCAGTCAGAGATTCCTTGATCAAAAGCATAAGGAATGTTTTGAACTAAACAGGGTCGTATGACTGTGACTGAGTACGATAGAGAATTTGTACAGTTGAGGAAGTATGCTCTAGAGTATGTTTCCACTGAAGAAATTATGTACAAGTGATTTGTTGATAGGTTGAATGAGGATATTAAACTTTTAGTGAGAATCCTAGAACTGAAAGAATTTGTTGCCTTGGTTGATAGAGCTTACAAATCTGAGGAGCTTAGGAAAGAAAAGAGAAATGTAGATTCAAAGGCAAGAGACTCAAGAAAAAGATCGACGAATATGCCATATCAGTCTTTGTCAAAGAAATCCAGAGATTCATTCACTCGACCAAATGCTTCAATCGGGTATTCGAGTAGAGATCATGGAAAACAATACCCAAGTCCTAAAACTCAAGCTACTTCAGTATTGAGCATTAGCAGTGTGAGAAATAATAAACCCGAGGGTCAACAGTGTGGGAGACAACATTTTGGAGAATACTGGAATAAAAGTAATAAAGCTTGTTACAAATGTGGTTCACCAGATCATTTTATTCGGGATTATCCTGAGTTATTTGAGAAAGATCAATTTCAAAATGCAAGACCCGGTAATACAGCCAACAAGTGGGAGGGCACCAAGAAATGCGGGAAATGTGACCAGTAATAAAGGTACGATAAAAGACTCTCCTATGAGATCTGAGGCTAAAGCACCTGCTAGAGCTTACGCTATTCGCGCTCACGAAGAAGCGTCGTCACCTGATGTTGTAATCGTTACCTTTTCTGTTTATGACACTAATGTGATTGCTTTAATTGATCTTAGATCGACACATTCATATGTTTGTGAGAATTTAAGGTCTAGTAAGAAATTGCCTATTGAATTTACTGAGTTTATGATTAAAGTATCGAACCCCTTAGGCAAGTATATCTCTTAATGCAAGAACTGTTTGCAAGAACTATCCTTTAATGACTCGGGGTTACTATTTTCTGGCTGATTTAATGCTATTGCCATTTGATGAATTTGACATAATTTTGGGTATAAATTGGTTGACTCTACATGATGCCGTCGTAAATTGTAGATGAAAGATTATTGAACTGAAATGTCAAAATGGTGAAATCCTTCGAATTGAATCAGATGAGTAAAGTGGATTACCTGAAGTGATTTCATCTATGTCAACTCAGAGATGTGTAGGAAAAGGTTGCGAAGCTTATCTTGCTTATGTTTCAGATACAAAAGTGTCTGAATCAAAAATTGAATCAGTGCCAGTAGTATGTGAATTTTCGGATGTGTTTCCAAAAGAATTTTTGGGGTTAACACCGATCACAGAGGTTGTATTTGCTATTGAATGGCTCCAAAAAAATTAAAAAAGTTGAAATCTCAGTTGCAGGAGTTAACTGATAGAGGATTTTCACAACCTAGTTTTTCACCCTAGGGTGTGCCAGTATTGTTCGTAAAGAAGAAAGACGGGTCAATGAGAATGTGTATTGACTATCGACATTTCAACAAGGTTACAATAAACAACAAGTATCCATTGCCGAGAGTAGATGATTTATTTGATCAGTTGAAAGGGGCAACAGTGTTTTTGAAAATTGATTTGGGATCTGCAAATTATCAGTTACAAGTGAAAGATTTAGATGTGCCAAAAACTACATTCAGGACGAGGTACGAACATTATGAATTCCTTGTTATGCCTTCCGGATTAACTAATGCTCCTACAGTCTTTATGGACTTGATGAACCGGATATTTAGACCGTATTTAGATAGATTCATTGTTGTGTTCATTGCTGATATTCTGATCTATTCACGAGACGAGTCTGAGCACACTGAGCATTTGAGAATTGTGCTACAAACTTTGAGGGATAAGTAATTGTTCACTAAATTCAGCAAATGTGAATTCTAGCTCTAAGAAGTTCGATTTTTAGGACATATTGTTTCAGCAAAAGGTATAAAGTTGATCCGAACAAAATTTCAGCAGTCGTTGACTGGAAACCTCCGAGGAATGTATCCAAAGTTAGAAGTTTTTTGGGGTTAGCTGGTTATTATCGATGATTTCTCAAAGGATTCTCAATGATTGCTACACCGATGACCAGACTATTACAAAAAGATATGAAGTTTGAGTGATCACAGAAATGTCAACAGAGTTTTGATCAGTTGAAAGCATTGCTAACTAAGGCACCTGTTTTAGTTCAATTTGTGATTTACAGCGACGTGCCATTGAACGGTTTAGGTTGTGTATTGAGGCAAGAATGAAAAGTTATAGTTTATGCCTCCAAATAGTTGAAGCCACATAAAAAGAATTATCCGACGCATGATTTAGAGTTAGCCGCTATTGGTTTCCTATTGAAAATTTGGTAACATCATTTATACGGTGAGAAGTGTCATATATTTACAGATCACAAGAGTTTGAAGTATTTAATGACTTAGAAAGATTTGAATTTGTGACAAGAAGATGGCTTGAGTTGCTAAAAGATTATGAGTTAGTGATTGATTACCATCTAGGGAAAGCGAACGTAGTTGCAGATATTTTGAGTAGAAAATATCTATTTGCTTTGAGAGCAATAAATATGAGACTAACTTTGTCCATTGATGGTTTGATTCTAGCAAAGTTTAAAGATAAACCGATTTTTCTTCATCAAATTTGTGAAGATCAAAAGTGTAATAATGAATTGCAAGCCAAAAGAAAGCAGTGTGGGTAAACTAATGATTTAGAATATCAGATCGGATCCGATGATTGTTTAATGTTCCGAAATAGAATTTGCATACCAAAGAATTCTGAGCTCAATCAGAAAATTTTGCATGAAGCACACAGTAGTTGCTTATCTATTCACCCTGGGAGTACTAAAATGTACAATGATTTGAAGCAATTTTATTGGTGGTCAGGCATGAAATGAGACATTTTAGAATTCATATCGAGATGTTTAGTGTGTTAGCATTGAAGCCGAACATTAAGTGCCTTCGGGATTGCTACAACCAGTGATGATACTAGAATGGAAATGGGATAGAGTTACGATGGATTTTGTATCGTGATTATCCCTGTCTTCGAAGAAGAAAGATGTTATTTAGGTTGTCGTTGATTGACTGACGAAATCTACACATTTCATTCCAGTACGTACTGATTATACACTTGACAAATTGGCTGAGTTGTATGTTTCTGAAGTCGTTAGATTGTACGGGGTGCCAGTTTCGATTATTTTGGATAAAGATCGCAAGTTTACATCGCTGTTTTGGAAGAAATTGCAAGAAGCTCTAGGTACGAGATTGAATTTTAGTACAACATTTCATCCGAAAACCGACGGTCAGTCTAAGAGAGTAATACAAGTTCTCGAAGATATGCTCAAATGTTGTGTTTTAGAGTTTGAAGGTAACTGGGAAAAATATTTATCGTTGGTTGAATTTGTATATAACAACAGCTATCAATCGAGCATAAAAATGGCACCATACGAAGCTTTGTATGGTCACAAATGCCGAAATCCATTGTACCGGACTGAACTTAGTGAGAAAAAGATTCAACGGGTTGATTTAATCCGGGAGACTGAAGAAAAAGTGAAAGTAATTTGTAACAGTTTAAAAGTAGCTTCAGATCGACAGAAATCGTACGCAGATTTTAAATGAAAAGATTTAGATTAGTGATAAAGTATTTCTAAAAGTTTCTCCGTGGAAGAAAATCCTTAGATTTGGTCGTAAAGGTAAACTAAGTCTACATTTCACCGGGCCGTACGAAATCATAGAAAGAATAGGACTAGTGGCTTATCGATTGGCTTTACCAATTGAGTTAGAGAAAATCCACAATGTGTTTCATGTGTCAAAGTTGCATCGATATAGATCAGATCCTTCACATATAATTTCTCCGATAGAGATAGAATTCAGCCCAACATGACATACAACGCAGAACCGATCAGAATTTTAACTCGATAGGTTAAAGAGTTGAGAAATAAACACATGGCATTACTGAAAGTTTTATGGCAACGACATGGTGTCGAAGAGGCTACGTGGGAACCCAAGGAAGCTATGAGAAAATAGTACCCTAACCTATTTACTGGTAAGATTTTCGAGGACGAAAATCCCTTAGGGGGAGAGTTCTAACAGCCCATTCTTAGTCAAGTCAAAATAGTGGTTTTAGGACCACAAATCTGAAGTTGAAATATGTATTTTAATATTATTTTAATGTCCGTGGCATGATAATATGTTTGTGAGAAAATTTTGTTAAGAAATTGTATCATTTGATTAGTTAATTTGATAAAAAGGATTAAATCGTGTAAAGTACAAAAGTGCTCTTTTAATAGTTAAAGGTGTCTAATAGCTATAGAACCTTAAAGTGGAAGTCCTTATGTGGTAATTAACCCATTTATGAGATAGTAGATGATATTGGAGTGGTTTTTGGTACGGTATTTGGTGCAATTACTAATGCTTTTAAAGGTTAATTTTGGAAATTGATAATTCAAGATAAAATAAATAAAATCAAAACATTTTATCATCTTTTAGTTTCTTCTCCAACCGAAAATAATAGGGTAAACTCCATTTTTGAACACTCAACATTTGACCAAGGCATTTATGCTCAATTAGGTATGGTTTTTGTCCCATTTTTAATGATTTTTATGTTCTTGAGATCGTCGCAACTAGGTCTAGCTAGCCCAGGGACTAATTTATAAACGTGAATTGGTAGAAAATGTATAGAATGTATTTGTGATTTGTGTGAATGGAGAATGAGAGATTAGAATGTGCATGTCGTATGGCTGAATTGGTTGATTAAAATGCCTTTTAATGATGTGTTTTGGTGCCATTTGGGTTAATATAGGTGTGCACAAGTTTGGGTGGCAAAATGGTTTGGTAAATAGCCTATTTTTGTCCACACAGGTAGAGATACGAGCGTGTGTCTCAACCGTGTGTGATACATGGTCATGTACACGGTCGTGTGGCTATTGGTGTTGAGATTAAAATCAATTCAATATGCTCCACACGGCCTCGCACATAGGCGTGTGACTTGGTCGTGTGGCATAAGTTAGTATACCCTACAAGTTTGGCACAGCCTAGTACACGCCAGCCATTTTTAGGGCACATGGGTTAGTCACACGGGCGTGTGTGTTGGCCGTGTGACCCAAGTTAGAGGGTTACAAGGGATTGAACACAGGCTAGGACACGGCCATGTGCTCCCGTTTCGAATGTCCACACGGCCTGTGACACGGGCATGTTTGTGGCCGTGTGAGACACATGACCGGGCCACACGAGCGTGTGTCCCCTGTTTTGTGAAAAATTTTCTAAGTGTTGAAAAATTTCTAGAGTTATCAGTTTAGTCCCGAACCACTCCTAACACATGTTTTGGGCATCGTAAGCCCGTATTAGGGACAAAATGTTTGGTTGTGAATGGAATGTATATGATTTGATTAATTGTCTGTGAAATTTATGTTTAAAATGTGTTATAAGTCCGGTAATGTTTAGTAACCCTATTCCGGCGTTGAATACGAGTGAGGGATGTTACAAATTATATCAAGATTACCCGTCTAGGCTAAATTCTTTCTATAATGAGATCAATAAGATTATTCGTTTGAGCTAAATCCCATCAGCAACAATTGCAGGACCTCATTCATTTCAGGAAAGCACATATATTCATCAAAATTTAATATTCAAATGAGACTTTACCCTTTTTTCCAACATTTTCAAAAAAGTAAACATTTTGCATATTTATAATATTCACATAAATATAAATCATATTGCATACAATCATATCATTCAAGTTAACATATTTACATGCTACATTAAGTTACACGAACTTACCTCAACACTTGTTTGTGTAAATAATCTACTAATCCGAAACCTTTCCTTTTCCTCGATCTAACCTTAAATTTGTGTTGTCCAAGTCTATATAAATAACTTTAATCATCAATTTCATACATTTCATATTCATTTAGACTCAATTTACATCCTAGGAAAATTACCATTTTGCCCCTAACTTTTCCATAAATTCCAATTTCATTCCTAGGCTCGAAAAGTGAAATTCATGCAATTTACTCCCTATTTCAAGCCTAACCAAAATTTAAACATGAAATTTACAGCACATATTTCTATAAATTTCAGAATTTTTCATCAATTTATCACAAATTTACATTTTAGTCCCTAAATCATGTTTTCATAAAAAATCACTTTGTAAAAGTTTTTTTATCTATCAACAACCTTTCATTTTCTACCATAAATTTTAAATTTTTGGCATATTCATCCATGACCTAATTTCCATACCTTGATAACTTTTCAAATTGATCCTCCAAATAGATAGATTAAGCTATCCCAGTTTCAAAAATATCAAAATTACTAATAACGGGACAAGAAAACTTACCCAATTAAGCCATGAAAGTTTCTTCTCTCTCTCCTAGGGTTTCCATGTATTTTTGGGGAAGAAGATGAGAAAATAAGATGATAATTCTTTCATCATCTTTTAATTAATTAAGTTAAGTCAATTTCCAATTTAGTCCTTGCCTTTTTCTTCTAAATGTCCATGGATGAGTCACTAAAATATCTACATACTTTTCTTTAATGGTCTAATTACCATATAAGGACCTCAAGTTTTGAATTCCATAGCTATTTAATCCTTCTAGCTACTAGAATTGAACTTTTTCATTTTATGCGATTTAGTCCTCCCGTAATTAAGCACTTAATCGATAAAATTTTATTATCAGAATTTTCACATGACATTTCTAACATATTACGGACCATGTAATAAAATTAAAATAAATTTTATTTTCGGATTGGATTTGTGGTCCCGAAACCACTATTCCGATTTCATTGAAATTGAGTTGTTACACTTACAAGCTACCTAGTGTAGAGTAGTTTACCCGTGTATCTGGTTTTGTTTTACTAGGGTTCCATCGGGTGTAACATTATAATTAAAATTGGAAAGTTGAAAATGTAAGGAAATGGATTGATACTAGAATATAGTACTGAAGTAAATTATGTGAAATTAGTATGAATTTTTGAATTAATAAATAATATATGGAATGAATTGATGATATAGAATTATATGTGTTCAAATATGTGGTTTGTGATAAAGAGAGTAAACAAAAGACATTATGCAAAATAATTAGAAACAACCCTTAGGCTGAGTTGAATCCAAATGAATCAATAGACTCTAGAAAATGAATTGAATAATAATTAGAATGGTTAAATGGTATTTGTTGATTATGGAATTTGAATCTCCTATTATGAAAGGTATAAATGTTAGAAACTTATATGGTATTGAATGTTTTAAATGGTACCTAAGTTGATACTTAATGAATGGTATGTATTGGTGAAACCTATTGCTAATGATAGATGTATTGATATGCAATTACCATGTATATATGTATATATATAACAATGTGTGATAATGGAATTACTTGGTATGATCGCATGCTTGGTCACATTGTAATGATTTGCTAGTATTAATTTTGTATTATCTTTAATTGTGGAAGTACCACTGAAAGTTATCGCTCACCGTACGATTTGTTTATTCCATACGTAAGTATAGGTGGAACTTGAAATTTCAGGAGGTGATTTCAACATCCAACCCATGGTCCTCGACTCGACTATAACACCCGTAACCCATTTCCGTCGCCAGTATGGAGTTACGAGGCATTACTAAGCATAACACAATTCTGAATATACAAATAACTAATGAAATTTATAGCCCTTCACATATGCATATCAACTACAATAAAAACACATACACATACATATAAAATATATAAGAACACAATTAACATGTCATTATAAGTCTAGGATTTATTTTCGATATAAACTCAGACCAAGACTACATGTACATATATATAATCATTAATTTTATAATCAGCCATAGTTCATATAAATATAAATATATCACCGAATTAATAATCAAATATATTGAGCATTTCATACCAACTTTTATTCAAATGTACATATCAACTTATTTTAAATCATTGCCATCACTTATAAAATAAACTTAATCATCTTAAACAAGGTAACATAAAAACTATAATTCATTCGGTCATATAAATATAAAGACACCCAAACACACTCAAATAAAGCTTTATAACAAGTCACATTTTCAATTTAATAAACAGTCCAACACATATGAAATGCAAATTTATTCCATGCTATTAACTAATCCAATACACCATGTATATACATATAGTCATACATTGCTATTATAACGGAATTTAAACTGCTAATGCTTATTCACATTTATATACTTTTCATAATCATTTCAATGCTAACCAAAATTTGTATACCATTCTCCAAAAACAAGCATATTAAATAATACACATATATCAAAATAAGTCCTAGTCAAATGAAAGTATAGTCGATTACATTTTAATACCAAGACATGATATAAAATATATTTTTCTAAAAGATAATTCAATCATCGATTATAGATACATTTGTATATTCAAGGCACAAATTCCATGAACCATATTTAAAAGAAACATACAATATATCTCCCATCATATTCGGTCATTACAATATATCCTCTATTACCAACTCAATAATAGCACGTTAACCTACCATAATAACCTAAATTTCACATATAATGTAATATCTTGATTTTGGGCCTAGTCGGAATAGTGGTTCGTGACCACAAAATCTGAGATAGAAATAATTATTTTATGATTATTTTAAGGTCTATGATATGATTGCATGATTGTGTGAAAATTTCGTGAAGAAATTTTATGCATAAAGTGCTTAAATTGAAATTAGGGACTAAATCGAATAATTTGTAAAACTTGCATTCTAGAAGTTTCTAGTATGAAATTGTTTTGAAATATTAATTAGGAGGTCTTAAATAGAAATTTTACCAATTTCTAAGTCTATGGACAAAAATTGGACATGGATGGAATTTTTGAAAAGTTTAGTAGTAAGGGCATTTTGGTCATTTAGGGGTAAAATGAATTAAAATACAAAATTAAAAGCCAATTTTGCTCATCTTCAACCCCATGGCCGAATATAGCAAGGAGAAACCATGGCTAGGGTTTTTCAAGCTTCCAAGCTCGATTGTAAGTCCGTTCTAGCCTCGTTTTTAATGATTTTTACGTTTTTAGAGTCCTGGTAGCTCGATTAAGCTTATGCTAGCAATAATTCAACCTAGGGTTCATATTTGGAAAAATACCCATAGGTGAAATTTGTGTATTTTGGTGTTTTATTATAGAATATGAGGTTTTAAATTATGTTAGACAACTTGTGCTACTCGGTTTTAAGCGAAAACTAGCAAAAGGGCTTAATCGGTAAAAATACCTAATAGTCATAAGTACATGTTAGAGTGAGAATTTGATGTTGCCATAGAAGGGAAAAATGATCAGCATGTCATAAAACATAAGAAAATAGGCTGAAGTTTAATTTACGAGCTTTGGGGCAAAAGTGTAAATATGCGAAAGTTTAGGGGCAAAACTGTAATTTTTCCAAAATATGATTTTGGGTCAATTTGAATAATGTGAGTCCTAATTATACTATATTTTAAATGATAGAGCAAGGAAAACTAAAATTCGGGCTAAAATGGGGAAAATACCAAGTTGTGGAAGAAATGGTAAAAGTAGCCATTTTCGCATACGAGGTAAGTTCATATGTAAATGTTGGTAACATAGTTATTATTTTAAATGTTTTAATGTTATTTAAATGATATGATAATTATTATGAAATATTATACTTGTGATAATTGTTTGATAATATGTCAAATTATGCGATATATTTGGAAAATGTGAAATACTACCGAGTATCGGTATCGGCATTCCGTAGAAGATGGTTGAGACACATGATTGGGAAAAAGGTCCCGTTGAACCTTAGGAATGGATTAGGATACAAGTGACATGTCACTAGGATGGTTGAGCATCCGAACTCGTTGAGTTGAGTCCGAGTTCACTTATGGATGCGAATGTCCGAACTCGTTGAGTTGAGTCCGAGTTCGAGAGATGTAACTAGGCATCCGAGCTCGTTGAGTTGAGTCCGAGTTCACTTATGGATACGAACTCCCGAGCTCATTGAGTTGAGTCCGAGTTCACTTATGGGCGGGTTACATGGTAGCTTGGCTACATATGTGGCACTTATGTGCAAACTTTCCATGTATCCGAATTATATTCCGATGTGTTCAATGGGTAAAATTCTACTCAAATGGAGGAATACTCAAGATGAAAGGGACGTATTGGTAAGTGTTGTGAAATGGATACTTTGAACAGGTATGTACTTAACCCTCGGGTTGAAAACTCGATATAACAACAATATGGTAAGATGATAAATGAAAATGTGATATGAAAGTCTCGGTGATGATTATGCAAATGATGTTTTATGTTTGCTTATATAGTTATGTTACTTGCTATTTGCATGTGAACTTACTAAGCATTTATGCTTACTCCCTCCTTTTCATTCCTTGTAGTGTTGACAAGCCAGCTCGGAAATCGGAAACGGTCGGAGGCACGCTCACACTATCCGTATACCATCTTGGCATAATGGCTTGTATGTTTTGAGTATGACATGTATAGCATTATAATCATTTTGTGTATATAGTCTTATGATATGGTTATTGAGTGGTATGGAAATGCTTGGTAATGATTAGCCATTGGAATGGCTAATCATGATCATATTTGGTGTTATGTATGCTAAATTGCTAGCTAATCCATGGAAACCATGAAATAGGTAAAATTTACCATAAAATAGATTCAGTCAGCAGCAGTGACGTGAGTTTGAAAAATCACTAAAAATATTCGAGATACAATTAGATGATAAATAATATATGGAATTGAAGAATTATGAGTCTATTTTCATATGGATGGAACAAAACAGGTATATGAGTTATATTTTATGAGATGTTTAAATTTTTGTGAAACAGGGCCAGAGCGATTTCTGGATCCCCTGTTCTGACTTTGGAAATTCACCATAAATTTTACAAAGATAATTAGAAGTCATGCTTTATATGTACAGATTCCTTATTGAGTCTAGTTTTATTAGAGACAAACGGCATAGTCATTGAAGCTCTGTACAGGGAGATATCTGATTCGTAATACACAAAGGTCAGAATAGTCGAACCCTGAAATAGGGGAGACTTTAACTAATAAACTGTAC
The DNA here is from genome assembly GCF_007990345.1 of Gossypium hirsutum. NCBI lineage: Eukaryota > Viridiplantae > Streptophyta > Magnoliopsida > Malvales > Malvaceae > Gossypium > Gossypium hirsutum. The sequence continues at coordinate 58,449,484 of NC_053427.1, forward strand.
TAATTGGCCTGACCAAAAATTCTAGAAAAAAATTAGTAGATAGATATATGAGTCTAGTTTCAGGAAAAATTTATGGAATTATATTTTGAGTTTCGGAACCCGATATATGATTTTTAAAATGAATGTGATGCAGTTAGCCAGCTTGTCTGGAAATTTTAAAATGAATTGTATGAGCTGTTTAAGTAATGAATTAAGTCCGTTAACACCTCGTGTTCGACTCCGGCAACGGTCTTGGGTACGGGGCGTTACATATAAATTTTCCTATTAAAAACCGTGTTCAAATTGAGCCAACATATTTATGCATGTATTATGGCCATTTCATTTATCAACCAATCTCATTATGCACACACACAACTCAAATTCTAATCATCCATGGTATAAGGCATAATAACTAAAATAGGCTCAAACCATTATTTAACCAAAACATACTCAAGCATAGCGATTAAGCCATTTTCGCATGGCCTTTATACATAAACCAAAATGCAGCATCCCAAAACACATTCCAACCTATACATGCCATAGTTCCAAAATGCAACTGATAAAAATACCGAAGACGGTCGATACTATGATTGACTTTGCTGACGATCCCCGAGCTTGTAACTTGAATCCAAAATCTATAAGATAGAAACACACATAAAAACACAGAGTAAGATTTTGAAGCTTAGTAAGTCATAAGCAAATAAACAACTCAATAACATTATCAACCAAAATAAACCAAGACAACTTATAATACTATAACACATTTAAATCCAAACATATAAAGTTCATATTATATGTACATTCATTCTTAAATATCACTTTGGTCGAATGCCCATGTAACTAAATTATCATTTTACTATTTAACTTTCACAACCAAATAATCATCACAAACCTAGTTCACATACCATAAACACATAAGCTCATGTGTCATAATATAATTTCATATACACATACTAATCATATAATCGAATATATCCCACCATATATATACACATATAATGACTATTCATAATATACTTACTACTCATTCGCAAAGCCAAATAAACATATCACATACACATATTTTCTTTATTTGCACTTTAGAAGATTTGTAACAAATAGCCAAGGTGTTTACTTACCTTACCTCAAGTAGGTAACAAGTTAATTCATACCTGGCATATAGCTCATTTTACACATTCGAACTCAATTTACCATTGCCTGATGAACCATTCGGAATTGGGTAGGACACTCGGCTAATCACACACATATTGTACAATGCCAATGTCCCAGACATGGTCTTACATGTAATCACATATCGATTCCACTATCCCTGACAGGGTCTTACTCGCACACATATATCGGAATCACATATCGATGCCATGGTCTTACTCACACACATAAATCAGAATCCTATGTCATGACATATGTATCCTAACTATTCCTATGGTTTATACGGGGCTTTTGGACGTCTTAACTCGGTCGAAACGAATTCGAAAATGTAGTAGTCAAGCCTTTTCATATTCGGCCATAATAAATATAAATTCATACATTTCATAACAGCATATATATGTAGCATTTAACTACAATTAAACATGTCTATTTGCTTATAAACTTACCTCGAACGAGGTAAAACGGAACGGAATGGCTAGTCGACAACTTTCATTTTTCCCTAATCCAAATTCGATTTCTTTGGTTCTTGATCTAAACATATTCAAATTAAGCTTATTCAGACATATTTTCATTCAATTTAGTCCAAAAACACATAAATGGGCAAATTATCGTTTTACCCCTGACATTTACAATTTTTATAATTTAGTCCCTATTGCACAAAACACAAAATATACAAAATTTCTCCATACCCAAGCTAGACTGAATATTACCCATAACCATGCAAACCCATATAATTCATTTATTTCACATTTTAGTCCCTCAAATTATTATTTTTGCAATTTAGTCCTAATTACTCAAAATCATCAAACACTCCAATACAAAACATGTTAATCTAAAACATATCTTTCATATTTCATCATCAAACAACAAAAATCACAAGTCTCAACAATGGCACAACTCAAAATATTCATCAAAATCAAAAATTTAAGCATGGGTTTTGTAGTACTTAAAGCAACGATCTCAAAAACGTAGAAATTATCAAAAGCCGAACAAAAAAAGAACCTTGATTGAGCTTGAAAGGATGGCCGAACCTAGTTTCTTTTCTTTTCTTTCTTGTTTATAATATTCGGTCACTTTAGAATAGAATGAATGAACGATATATATATTAACATATGTTTTAATATAATAACTTATATTTCTAATTTAATAAGTTAACCTAAATAATAAAATTATGAAGCCATTATAAGCTAGGGCACTGATAAATCGTAAATTATACATATTTTTACCCCATGTTTAATGCATTGTATGGATTATTTCTCATTAGAATTGGTGAATTCGATGCTCCTAATGCTTTAATTTCATGTTTTATACTTAGGAGAGCATAGGAGAGCGAAAGGAACAAGAAACGGGCCAAAAACAGAGAAAATGGGCCCAAAGTATGAAATTAACACGGGCTGGACCCCCTCACACGGGCAGACCACACGGTCGTGTCAATTTGGTAGAATTGGAGCACGAATCACACGGGCATAGCACACGACCGTGCCATTCTAACAGGCTCGAACACGGCCTGAAGTAATCGCACACGGGCGTGTCACACGGGCATGTCCCTGCTGAGCCCAACTTAAGTCTAATTCAGAAAAGGCTAATTTTGAGGGATTTTAGGCATTCCAAAGCCTACAAATACACCCTAGAAGAGGACAAAAAGGAAACGGAGAATGGGATGAGGAATTACCCCAAGGAAGCCGATTGATCCATCTCATAAGCCGGATAATCATCAAGACTGAAGATCTCTCCTCAATTTCCCTTCAGGAGTTTTGGGTTTTCTTTATGTTTTGTATTCTTTATTCTTCGGAGATGTTTTCTTATTTAGTTATGAACTAAATCCCCTAAATACCTAAGGGGAATGAAACCTAAGATGAATCTTGTTATTATTTTCTAAATCGTATGATAAATATTTGACTTGTTCTTAATTATGGTTCTTAATTCTTGTTTTGATATCCCAGGATACTGATTCAAGACATGCTCTTATTCAGAGGAGGAATAGACCTTGTCTAAGAGTACTTTTGTCATAATTAAGCGGAGTTGATTGCGCCGGATAAAATGGCTAAATTACGTAACGATATCTCTTCTTTTGTGCAGATGGATTTAGAAACACTTTACGATGTATGGGAGAGATACAAGGACTTACTGAGAAGGTGCCCTCACCATGGGTTACCGCTTTGGCTTCAAGTACAAACATTCCACAATGGTCTGAATCCCTCGACTCGGAAAATAGTTGATGCAGCTACTGGCGGAACCATCAACAACAAAACACCTGAAGAGGCTTGTGAATTCATTGAAGAAATGTCACTGGATAACTATCAGTGGCAAGTCATGAGGACTAAGCCAACAAAAATAGCTAGCATTTATAACGTTGACTCAGTTACTATGCTGTCAAATCAGGTTGAACTTCTCAACAAAAAGATTGATGGTTTACTTGGTTCTACGCATGTACATCCAGTAATAAGGTGTGACTCAAGTGGAGGAGGTGTGCATACAGAATATCAATCCTTCAATCCTACAACCGAAGAGGAACAAGTCAACTATATGGGTAACAATAACTTTAAATCTCAAAATAACCCATACAGTAATACTTATAATGCAGGTTGGAGGAACCACCCAAATTTCTCCTGGGGTGGTCAAGGGAATCAAAAGCCACAAAATCCTCAGGGTTTTCAACAGCCACCTTATCAACAAGAGAAGAAACCAAACCTTGAGGAGATGCTCTCAAAATTCATATCAATGTCAGAAACTCGTTTCCAAAATACCGAGACAGCACTTAAAAATCAACAAGCATCAATCCAAGGACTCGAAACTCAGATAGGCCAGCTATCCAAACTAATCTCCGAATGACCACAAGGTATCTTACCAAGTAATACTGAACCTAACCCAAAGGAACACCTCAACGCAATTAGTACTCAAGATAAGGAAGGATTCATTGCGCCTGAGCCAGAATTGATGCAACAAACTGTAGTGAACAAAGGTAAAAGTGAGGTAGGTCATAACAAAACGGTGAATGAAGAATATAGACCTTGTGTCCCATACACTAATGCGACAAGGAAAGACTGCTCAGATGAAAAATTCGGTAAATTCCTCAAACTTTTAAAAAAATTACATATTAACTTACCGTATATTGAAGCCCTATTGCAGATGCCGAATGCAATGAAATTTTTAAATGAGCTTTTAGTAAATAAGCGGAAGTTGGACGAAATGTCGCATGTAGAGCTAAACACAGCTGCTCAGCTATTCTACAGAATAAGCTACCCCACAAATTGAAAGATCCAGGGAGTTTTACATTTCCTTGTTTAATTGGTAGTTTAGATATAAATCATGCATTAGCTGATTTAGGGCCTAGTACTAACGTCATGCTTTACAAAATGTTTAAGCAACTAGGTCTTGGGAAACCTAAAAAAAACTAGAATGAGCATTCAATTGGCTGATAAAACTATAAGATTTCCTAGGGGTATTATTGAAGATGTACTAGTGAAAGTAGATAAGTTCATATTTCCCGTTGATTTCGTTGTTCTAGACATACAGAGGATAATAACACCCTTTGATTTTAGGGAGGCCCTTTTTAGCAACTGCTAAAACAATTATTGATGTTGGTACAGGTGAGCTCACGCTTTGTGTAGTAGACGACACGAGCACCCTTCAAGCTCGTAATTCTGGCATCACATTGAACATTGAAGGTAATAGTCCATACCAATCTACTAAAACTGACAATATGATTTTGCAGAAATTGAGCTTCAAAGAAGTTCACGAGCCATGTTCCAAAACTGAAAGAGGACATATTCATGAAGATCAAAGACTACAAATCAAGGAACTCGATGAATGGCGGACACACAAATCGAAAACACATGATAAATTGAAACTACGTCAAAACAAGGCCGATACCTCTCCAAATCAACTTAAGGTTGGCGATAAAGTCTTACTAGATGCCACAGATCCCCACATTGTCACTACCACACCGAATGAGGAAATCCCTCTTACGGTACTCAGTATTTTTCCATTCGATACGGTGGAGGTGAGTCACCCCAAGTTCGGCACTTTTAAGGCAAACAACACCCGATTAAAACCCTATTTTGATGAGATTGAAATAGGAATGAGGAGTATAAACTCCTTAAACCACACTAACCATTCACTAGAGAGGTAAGTCGAGCTTAGACTATAAAAAGTGCTTCTCGGGAGGCAACCCGAGCACTAACATATTTTGATTTCTTTATTTTTAATTTCTAACACTTTAAATCATTAACTTTATCTTTGAATTGCAAAGTTTTTCAGCACACGCGGCCAGGCACACGGGTGTTCCTAAAGCCGTGGCCAAACAGGGGAAGAGACACGACCGTGCGATACGATCGTGCCAAAACAGGGTAAAAGATTTCCCCAAACATGGGCTGCGATAAAACGCCACGGCCGTGTGACATGGTCGTGGTCGAATCTACCGAATAAACACGAGCGTGAGACACCCCGTGTCTAGCACCCGTGGACAACAATATCGAAACAACACGGGCGTGCGAAAACCTCCACGACCGTGGGAGAAGCGAACCACACCAGACACGGCCGTGCGACACGATCATGTAGCGACATGGCCTATATACATGGGCGTGCGAAACGACCGTGTGGCGACATCTTAATTCACGACAAACACGGCCGAGCCACGGCGCACACGGGCGTGTGCCACGGTCGTGCCACTTGAAAAATTAGAATAATTATCTTATTTTATTTTTCTTTTATTAAGTTTTTAAGTCTTATTCATTTTTAAGATTATTTTGTTTTCCTTTTCAAAAAAAAATGGCTTACCTTTAGAGTCAAGCTTGCCATTCAGAGTTATCTCCAAGACTCAATCTCGCCAATCCAGGGATATCATTTGTTCTTAATACAGGAAGTTTCACTCCTCCCCCTATCTTATTTTTGTACTCTAATATCTATCTTTGTACATTGAGGGCAATGTACATCTTAAGTGTGGGGGGTATTTATTAATGATTGCCTTGTTCTCTTGAAAAGCTCTCATATCACATTTAGGATAAATTTTAATTGATTTATGATTTTAATTGATATATCTTGAATTAAAACATAGGGATTTATGCATTGATTGTTTAAACTTTAAGACATTAGAGAACCAAGCATGATAAGTTGATTTTTAAGAATTTAAAATTATAGGTTGTTTCCCCAAGTCTAGGTATTACTTTGAATTTGAATTCACAAGTCTAAACATCAAAAAGCTATAATTTTTTGTGATATTTTTGAGCCTTTTGAGCATCTATTAATTCTTTCATGCTCACTTTTATTATTGCTTTGAGTGCGTCAGTATTGAACTGTTATTCTAGAACTTGCTTGATTATGCATGTCGAGACCACACCATTTGATTTAATATATCAAAATGATTAAGGCACTTAGGATTAACCCACTCATGCCATGAAAGCCTACCTCCACGATTAACACGTAGTAAACCCCCTTGAGCCTAATAAGCCATTTCTTGTATTAGCCTTAATATTAACCTTTAACCCATTATTGTTGAAACCCCTTAATTTAATCCCTATTTTTGTCGAGATTTGAGTTGAGGAAATTGCTTAGCTATGTATTGTTTGTAATAAATTAGTCTATGAATATTTGACTTGTTCTTAAAAAAAAAACTATGTATATTTATTAGTAATACCATATTCTGAGAAGAAGCTCTATTGTACACAAGTGAAGATTAACACTTTTTCTAGTTAGGCAACTTTTCAATTCAATCTCGATTTTAACCTTTTCTTTCAGTTTGTGACCACACCCCCTAACCAAGCCACATTACAACCCTTTAAAGACCTTTTGATTGATATATCATCTTAAATTATAGTGGTAGAGATTTGATTTTCATGCAAGCCTATGGTAATGACTTTTCATTATTGACTATTGAGTGCTTCATTTATTGTCCTTAAACACCTCGAGTGATTTGAGTGAATCTTTAGTGAGGATGTAAAACTCTATGATATTCTGAATCAAAGGTAATTACTTAGATGCAGAGAGACACCTATGTTTGCATGATTAAATACTCAACTTGGAATGTTTGAAACTTTGATGTTCTTTTAGTTAAACCCTTAATGTATGATTACTTATGAATTAATTTGAGATACTATTGATAGAAATTATAAGTTGAGAAGAATTTATTTTGATTATGAGTTGAGGATTTTGCATGAGGACAAGCAAATGCTTAAGTGTGGGGGTATTTGATAAACCGTAAATTATACTTATTTTTACCCCATGTTTAATGCATTGCATGGATGATTTCTTATTAGAATTGGTGAATTCAATGCTCCTAATGCTTTAATTTCATGTTTTATACTTAGGAGAGCATAGGAGAGCGAAACGAAGAGAAACGGGTCAAAAATGGAGAAAATGAACTCAAAGTACGAAATCAACACGGCCTGGACCTCCTCACACGGGCAGACCACACGGCCGTGTCAATCTGGAAAAATTGGAGCACGACTCACACGGGCATAGCACACGGCCATGCCATTCTAACAGGCTCGAACACAGCCTGAAGTAATCGCACATGGGCGTGTCCCTACCGAGCCCAAGTTAAGTCCAATTCAGAAAAGGCCAATTTTGAGGGCTTTTAGGCATTCCAAAGCCTATAAATACACCCTAGAAGAGGAGAAAAAGGAGATGGAGAAGGGGGTAAGGAATTACCCAAAGGAATCCGATTGATCCATCTCAGAAGCCGGATTCATCATCAAGACTGAAGATCTCTCCTCAATTTCCCTTCAAGAGTTTTGGGTTTTCTTTATGTTTTGTATTCTTTATTCTTCGGAGATGTTTTCTTATTTAGTTATGAACTAAATCCCCTAATTACCTAAAGGGAATGAAACCTAAGACGAATCTTGTTATTATTTTCTGAATCGTATGATAAATATTTGACTTGTTTTTAATTATGTGTTCTTAATTCTTGTTTTGATATCCCAGGATACTAATTCAAGACATGCTCTTATTCAGAGGAGGAATAGACCATGTCTAAGAGTACTTTTGTCATAATTAAGCGAAGTTGATTGCGCGCCTAGAAATAGGGTGACAAGATTTTTCCAGATTAGGGTGAAACCTAATAAGGGGATCCATAGATCGAGTTAATGCAACCTTAGAGTGGTAATTAGAGAAAAGTCTCGGCTATTCAATCTAGGGATTAGACGTTATTAGTCTTGTATAGGGATAATAACATAACTTAGGGATCTCTACGGAACAAGTTGAATGAATAAATCGTCTGATTCGAAGCCAGAATAACAAGTAAAGTCTAGGTGGATTTTTCCTTAGGTATTGTCTCAAGTCAATCGATTTTCCCAAAAGCAATTCCCCAATTCTTTTTCTCTGTGCATTCTTAATTTAGATAATTAGTTAATTAAAACAAAACCCCATTATTCTTAGGCTAGACAATAAAAGGACAGTCATTACTAGTACTTTTAGTTCCTTTGGGTTCGACAATCCGGTCTTGCTAAAACTATACTACTGTTCAATAGGTACACTTGCCTACATCGCGATAATAGTTAGTTCAAGAAAAAGTAATTATAAATATTTAAAACCTATCACTAAACCACGCGATCAGGCACTATCATCCATATCACTTAAATTTGGTTTATTTACAACATATGTGCTTCAACTTAAGAACCCACTAACAATTCGACCCTTATGCAAGTTACCACCTAATTTTCATTTTACGCGATTAAGTCCTTTTATTTAATCGGATACCTAAACGACAAAATTAAGTCACGAAAATTTTACAGATATAAATTCACGCAAAATAAACATAGAAAATAATTTTTAAATATTTTTCTGACTCGAATTTGGGGTCTCGAAACCACTTTTTCGATTAGGGTCTAAATCAAGTTGTTACATCCACAATGCTTGTATAGTCCTTTTTTATTTAATATATGACATGTACCTAGGTTTGAGTCAGTCTTGTAATCCATAAATGGATAGGTTCATAATTAAGTAGAAATGGTTAATTTGATATGGTCAAATGGTATTATAAATGTCATCTGAGATGGTTGAATTTGCGGATAAATTTGAATTTGCATGATAGATTGATATGTGACCTGTAGCGCCCCAAAACCCAGCCTAGAAGTTAAGACTGAATCCTGGAGGTTACATTTTCCACCAAAACTAGTGGAAACAAAAACTTTAATTTAAACCAAGAAAACCTTTTTGTTCATCATGTTTGAAACAATATTAAACCGACGTCAAACATTCAGAAACAAATCCACAGTTTCTAAAGTTCAATCCATGGTTTGTATAATCGTCTCACAAACTGACTTAAAGTTTACCGTTTAAAACTTGTGAAACTTTACTTAAATTGAATCAAACCATATCTTTCTAAGACCTCCAATATGCCGAGTCTAGCTCCAAAACAGAGAAAGTATCTGAAAGGAAAGACACTACAGAGATGAGCTACGCAAGCTCAGTGTGAGTCTGAAACATGAACAGACAATAACAGACAGAGTGACAAAATAAATACTTCAGAAAAGCATATGCATAAAACTATCACTTATGAAAGTCTCAATCGATGTATCAAGTACAATATCAAACCACAGAAATGATTTTCAATCATACGCAATCATCAAATCAAATTACATGACATTAACTATATTTTCAAGAACAAGAAGTTCACACAAATAGACAGACTATTTTGACAAATAGACGTATATTCAGATGCGAACATATGCACAATTCAAAATCCCACCACACCAACCAAACACCACTTCATCCATCCAGCACACCAAACACTGATGGACACGTATCATAAAATTCTTTTCATAACTTTTCAATTCCATCATATCACATATATATTACAATCAGTTCAATATCAATTTCAGATCAATTAATAATAAGTCGGTTAAAACACATCATTACCTGAGTAAAACAATTTATAAAAGCCGGGAGACCTCACACTATCACACTTTACTTATGGCATGTATATCTAGACTCTTACACTTGCTATGTTAGTCCGAGAATCGACTAAACCATAGCTTTGATACCACTAAATGTAACACTCTTAACCCGTATCCTTTGCAGGAATAAGGTTATGAGGTATTACTTGACTTAACAAAACTTCTATAAGGTCAAAGATACTTACCAGACAAAAATTATCAACAATGCAAACCTGTCTCATTGATTTTCCATAAGAGCTCTTATAAAATTTCTAAAATGACTCACTATCAAAACATAGCCGAATATTTAATAACAAATTAACTACTATCAAGTTATAACTAAAACATTTCAACACATTAGTTCAATTATAAGGTTTCACTAAACCAAATGAGCAAGCCATCTTCGCATGGCTATAATGTATACAAAGTCGAAATATCATTCTACCTATAGTCTATCCTATACATGCCTTAAACCATGATGATATACAATCTTCTCAACTCACATAATGACTCGATAGTGTGATGATATCTCCGGCTCTTCCAACTCGAACTAAAGCATAAACCTATAAGAAATAGAAAAGAGAACACGGAGTAAGCTTCAACGCTTAGTAAGTTTTAAGCAATGCAAACAATTAATTTACTTATAGATCAATTATTTCAAATTATCAAGAAATCATTCCTAGATAATTGCCATCTTGGCCAAGTATCCATGAACATAATGCATATTTAGCAAATTCACCTCACTTGAATCTGAACTCAATTAAAACCAAATATTGAAATCACAAATATGATCACAAGAACTCGAAAAGCATCTCATTACCTAGTTTTAACCATGTTTGCAACAAAATCACAAATTCACTACAAGCTGTCTTCCTGAGCAACAGTCACTAAATTATTTATAACTAGATCTAAGGAACTCCAATTCAAGTGCCGTTTATTTTCCCTAAAAATAGACTCATATATCTTCCATCCATAAAATTTTCAGAATTTTTTGTTTTACCAATCAATACCAGATTTTTATTGAAGTTTCCCCTGTTTCACTGTTTGACTATTCTGACCACTCTTCACTACGAATCAATTTTCTCATTATGCAGAATTCGAAATATGTTATTGTTTATTTCATTTGAAACTAGACTCATTAAGGATTCTAAATATATAAATTTTATCTTATAATCATCATGGTACAATTTACAAGGATTTTCTAAAAACAGAACAGGGGATTTCAAAGTCATTTTGACTGTATCTCACGCCACTTCAAATATCTCATTATCTATAATTCTTTTGCTTATACAGTTTCTTTTATAAGAAACTAGACTCATTAAGCTTTAATTACATAATTTATTAAGCTTCTAATTCAATTTCCACAATTTATGGTAATTTTCCAAAATCACGCTACTGCTGCTGTTCCAAGCAGATTTATTACAAATTTGCTCTTTCACACATTCCTTGCATTCAAATTATCTAAACATGTATATCATGTCATTCAAGATCGAACTCATATAACATAGGCATTAAAATGATTCACTAACAGCTTTAGTTCAATTGAAACGAATAAAATTCAATATCATATTCACATTTAATTTTCCATGATCGTAATCACCTAAAAATAAATCATATACTTCCACAAACCTTTCCACAAGGGCCAAGTGTTTATATTTGAATATAAACATAGAATCACTTCACATAACTTCACACATTTACCGAATATATCACGATCACATTTACAGTCATAACACTTATTCACAGATGCATCACTTTATATATTTATAATTTAATTCAAATCGAATCGCATACGAGTACATGATACGTACCTGGCCAACTTAATATGTAATGCACTTTCAATTTGTCAACTTAGTGTAGGATCTTGTAATTGTATACTTTTATCAAATTCTTCGGCACTTGGACGGCTAGGTATAAAACCCGAAATTTTATTACCAGCACAAAGCCTGTGGGACTTTAGCCCGGATACATTTCCAGCACGAAGCCTACGGGTCTTTAGCCCGGATACATTTCCAGCATGAAGCCTGCTGGTCTTTGGCCCGGATATATTTCCAGCACAAAGCCTGCGGGACTTTAGCCCGGATACATTTCCAGCACAAAGCCTGCGAGTCTTTAGCCCGGATACATTTCCAGCACGAAGCCTGCGGGTCTTTGGCCTGGATATATTTCCAGCACAAAGCCTGCGGGTCTTTAGCCCGAATATATTTCCATACACATTTCGTCTTCTTAAATTACTTATGATAGAAACTAGAAATCTATTTCAGTCCCTGCTTCGATCATATTCTTTAAATCATTTTGTACACACAGTGCCTTACACCCGATCTCGCACACATAGTGCTCGGTTAATAATGTCGCACACATAGTGCATATATTCATTCACACACACCATGCTGCCCTTTTCATTCGTGCATATACATACCCATAGTATATTTATTCAATACCATCAGCTCAATAATACATTATCAATTCAACATTATTTCACATATAAAAATTCACAATTCAGAAGTTATGTGTAATCTAGACATACATAGTAATCTAAGCGTTAATTACCTAGAACTTACCTTACTGTCGAACAAACAGCTCCGACTGGCTACTCAACGACCTTCGCTTTCTTCTTATCCGAACTTGATTCTCTTTGATTTTGAGCTTAATTTAAACAATTAAACAATTTCAATTATCTTATAAATTCATCATAACTCAATTTCTATTTATTTTAAACACATATAACATACGGCACTTTCATCATTGATGAATTATACGCGTAACATGGCTGACTGCTCCTAGTTCTTACATTCGACTAGCTTGTTACAACATTTTCATATTAACAATTGAACATTCATCTAATTTTAGTCAAGCAAAATTTACTTTCTCTTACTACTATCACATACATGGCAACTCAATTCCTTTCATGTCAATTTACATTTAACTAAACAACGTTTTAATATTTAGTACATCCGGCAATGGCACAAACCGACTTATCTCCCCATTCCACTTCCCATACCTTAACCGAATACTCCATAAAATATTTCAATTTTTCCCAACTACATCCAAGAGCTTAAAATTTACTTAATTGAGTTTATCCAAGTCTATCTTATTATCTAGCTAAAACAATAATTAAGTTCATTTCAAGTCTTCCATGACCTAATGTACATATATATATATCTAACTCAATAACAACAAATTATTAACCTCCCATTTCAAGTCTACATTCGGCATCCATAAAGCACTCTCTAGCAATTAAGTTAAAAGAAAATTTTAACATAACTTAACCTTACTCCATAATAGCCAAATTAGGATTTTTGTCCATTTTAACCATTTATAGAATTTTTACTTAGTTCATATTCATCTATAACCATTTCAAATCACATACTACAAAACATCATCAATTTGACATATAAGAACATAACCAAATATTTCTTGCAACACAAACTCAAAAATTAACACATGGGTCATGTTATGAGCATCAAAACAAACTCAACTTCACAAAAAAATTCCAAAAGAATCACATGATATCATACCTTAATCTATAAATTCACATAGCCGAATGTCCTAGCTTCCATTTTTCTTTTCTTTTCCTTATGGTTTCGGCAAGATGAAAAACAAAGATGATGGAACTTTGTTTTTATCACCACTTACTAATATAAATTTATTATTTCAATATATAAAAATCATTTTATAATAAAATGTTTATTTATATCTTTATTATACATAATTCCCACCAATTAAAAATGAAGACAAGAGAACACATTATTACATGCGTGTGTTGGCCGGCCATTTACATTCAAAAATGGTCTATTTGACATGCAAGTCCCCCAAACTCCTAAACATGAAATATTTGGCCACTACACATTTGCCTATCCCATTTCCAAGGTTTCTTAAATAAGTCCTTTTTAACTAATTCCACATCCAAATACCAGAAATCAAAACACGATATTTTCACATATAATATTTCACATATAACAAACATAGACTTTAACATTCAATTACTTTTTTTTTTGGTTCGGAAACCACTGTTCTGACTAGGGTCTAAACTAGGTTGTTACAGATCTCCTTTGATAGAACGATAAATAAATTGCGTAAAATTGGAGAGAAGCGAAAACAAACGCAATTAAAATTAGAGAGAATAGAAAAAAAACGGTGGGGAAGATAAAGAAAAGTAAAAATAATGAAGAACATAAAATTTATTTTTCTATTTAAAAAGGAACTTCCTCTTTAAAAACATAAAAACAGATAAATAAAAAAACTCTCACAGGGATTCGAACTCGAAACCCAAAGACACACTAACACACAACAAACCACCAGACCAGCAGGCCCATTCTGACATTAAAACGCGAAGTTGAACCCAAATGTTCAACCCACTCACTGACCTTAACCACAAACCTCAAAACTTCTAACCCCAAATTCCGGGATGTTACAACTCACCCCTCCTTAAAGAAATTTCGTCCCCAAAAATTCCAACTAATAGAACAACTGCCTAAACAGAAAACTTTCCACTACACTCCCGCCGCTCACTCTGACCTCGAAATAGTACCATATCATACTAAACCTTTAAGTTTCTCATACATACCCAGAACACTTAGCCACTGAACCAGATCAATTCACTTTTCTATTACACACACAAACACAATGTCATATTCAGAAAGTCAAATCATTCACAAACAATAGCACACAAAGTCAACAATACTACATAATCTTACCTGACTCAATGTCGCTGAGGACAGTCCCAAATCCAATGCCCCGTAGACCCGCACCTGAGACATACTCCCAACTTTTTCCAACAATCGCCTTGATGACGCTTCTAACAATGCCAACATACTGACACAGCCCTAACCCGTATCTGTCGTCAAAACAGGGTTTCAGAGCATTAAAAATTTTAGAATTTTTTTATAAATAATTTATGTAAATTACTATTTATTTATCGAGATCATTCAAAATGTCCCTTAATTGGGCCCTTGAGGCCCAATACAAGCTTTGAAATCATGTTGGGACTTAATTGAAAACTTTAAGAATTTTTTATGAAATTTCACAAATTTTCCAAGGTGTAGGGCTCACACACCCGTGTGGTCCAAAGGACACGCCCGTGCTATATGCCGTGTCCGACCGTGTAACTCTTTGACTTGTGCACGCGGCTGTGCCTCACACCTGTGTGCTAGGCCGTGTGGTTAATTAATTCAATTTGAAATTAGGTGCAATTTTACACAGTCAAGACACACATCCGTGTTCTAAGCCGTGTAGCACACATGGCTGAGACATATGCCTGTGTCTCTACCCGTATGCTCAATTCTGAGCATTCTGTTCTCAAAATTAAGATGCAGGGGACACACGGCCTAACTACATGCCCATGTACTCAGCCGTATGTCATATACGGCCTAGACACACGCCCTTGTGTTTATCCATGTGGACAAAATAAAGTCATTTCCTAGCCTCATTTGTCACCCAAATTCAGCATTTTCCTGCACCAAAACATACCAAGTACAATCCAACCATTCCAAGCATTCAAATTAGGTAATTTCCATCACTCAACATGGCATATCATTGCATGCATACATATTTACCATCTCACCTTGGTTCAATCCATGTGTTAAACATTTTTTGATCAACTACTTAACATATATGTACTACCCTAGTTTGACATTACAAGTATATCAAAACAACTCATTACTAGCCACTCCAATGGCTAGATTACAAGCATCATTTGCATTTACATGCCAATATAGCAAATATAACCTATACATGCCATCATAACCATAATTGCTTTACCATATTGTACTGATATGGGCCGATGGGTAGTGTGAGTGATCTCCGCTGAGCTTCCAATCCAACGAGCTTTCGATTTACTATAAAATAGGGAAAATAAAACGAAGTAAGCATAAAATGATAAGTAAGTTTGTATAACATGGTACTTATCTTACCATTCATTCTATTTTGAGGTAACTATGTAAGGCATATTCAATCAATTTGCCCTCAAGCCCTACACATATCCTTATTGCCCTTGTTAGTCATATATTCCATAATAACATCACAAACATATATGGGCTCAACAACAACCAAGTTTCCATGCACATATGCTTTCCATAACATGCATTCATTCAACATGCATAATTCATCTCATTATTACAAGTATAATTTGATAATAGTTCATTTCGAGTTCAGATAATTTTGTATCAGAACTTTACTCATATTACTCGGAATTTCAAGATCGCGATTAGTACACTCAAGGTGTACAAGTCCATAATCAAGAATGAACATATATTCATCAAATAGAGTCCATGTACAAATATCATCACCTCATGTTTTCATATATCATTTATCAAGTATCATCATTTTCTTGTATTTCAGACATATACGCGTAATAACTCATTTTATCATTCATATCTTCTCATGTTTGAAATTGTCACCTATTAAATTTATTCAGAATATCAATGGATATGCAGGTAATACACTCGAGGTGTACGAATCAGGATCCATCAATTCACGTCCAGTGGTACCCATAAGGTACTATATCAGAGAGTAGCCACACATGTATATAACAAGATTACTAGTCCAGGCTAAATCCTTTTTATGTCATATGCTCTAAGGAGCTTGACCTGGATTACCTGTCTGGGCTAAATCCAATCTATAACATGTGCTCGAGAGGACTTATATCAGAATTACTCGTCTGTGCTAAATCCTTTCTGTAATGAGCTCAATAGGATTACTCATCCGAGTTAAATCTCATTAGCAACAAATGCAGGACCTTATTCATTTCAGGAAATCACATATCCATCGATTTTCCATTTTATTCAACCGAAATTTAAACATTTTTCTCAAGAATTATCGGAATGTGATTATTTCATACATCCACAACATTCACGTAATTCAAATAAACACATTCCACATTCATTTCAAGCATATAAGTAATATTTTCATCATTTATCCTTTATCATTTATAGGGCATTATAATTTAATTTAAACATTTTTATTTATCAGGCTTGATTGAATATGTAATCATTTCACATATCTATGACATTTATACAAGTTATATAAACACAATCAATGCAAGCATGTAAATAAACATAATTTAGTTACACGAACTTACCTCAATAAAGGTTCGTGTACAAACATCTACTAATCCGACATTTTCCTCTTTCTAACTCCGAATTTGGTCCATCCGAATCTATACAAGTAAATTTAACATCAAATTCAGACATCTCATATACATTTGGACTCAATTTACATCCTAAGAAAAATTACCATTTTGCCCTTAACTTTTCTATAAATTTCCATTTCGTCCCCCTAGGCTCAGAAAATAAAATTTGTGCAATTTACTCCCTATTCCAAGCCTAACCAAAATCCCATTACAGAATTTACAGCACATGTATTCATAAAATTTCAAAATTTTTCATCAAATTTCACAACTTTACATTTTAGTCCCTAAATCATATTTTTATCAAAAATCACTTTCTAAAAGTTGTTTATCTATCAAAAACTTGTCATTTTCTACCATAAATTTCTAATTTTCAGCATATACATCCATGACCCATTTTTCATACTTTTATAACTTCTCAAATTGATCCCCCAAATAGATAGATTAGACTATCTCGGTTTTAAAAATTAAAAATTACTAAAAACAGGGCTTGATTACTTACCCAAATAAGCTTGATAAGTCTTCTTCCTCTCTCCTAGGGTTTCCATGGAAATATTTGGGAAAGATGATATGAAATTGTTTCCTTTTTCATTTAATTAAATTGTCATTTAATAACTTTTCATCTTTCCAATGTAGTCCTTAGCCTGTTTTTATTTTTTTATGGATGAGCCATACCAAAATATCTACATATTTTCTTTAATAGTATAATTATCATATAAGGACCTCAAGTTTTGAATTCATAGCTATTTCATCCTTATAGCTACTAGAATTCAACTTTTGCATCTTATGCGATTTGGTCCTTCTCGTAATTAAGCACATAATTGGTAAAATTTTCTTATCAAAATTTTCACATGACATGTCTATCATAATACGGGCCATATAAAAAAATAAAAATAAATTTTATTTTTGGCTCAAATTTGTGGTCTCGAGACCTCTATTCTGATTTAACCGAAATTGGGCTGTTACAATTGGAACCTCCCATATTACTCTTATTGAAATTCTGCTGAGACCTGACACGCTTCGCGGATCGAGGCCCCAACCTCGAAGGACTACGATCTATTTTCTTCCCACAATCCACACACCTAACTTGAACCATCTCTCTAATTCTCTCTAAACTAGCCTCGAAGACTTTCTCTAACACTTCTCTCACAACCTGAGTCTACGCCTAAGTGTCAACCTCTGGGTCATCACTACTCGAAGCTGGCAGAACCATATTGACTGCTAACTCCTAAACAGACACACATCCCAGAAAAGCCGACGACTTCTCGATAGTCTCACCAGACTGACCCTCACGATCTTACTTTTCACCAGAATCCATATCGAACTTTAAACTAACCTTGAGAATCTACAATACCAAAATCGAACACAAATATAATTGTCTAAACAATATCATTCTAATATTATAGAACTAATTTGACAAGTTCAGAGTTTCACAAAGACCAACATCAGAGTCTTAGACATTTTATTTTCTCAAAAACTTTTTCAAAACACTGTGGTATAATTTTTTTCAATTTTTTTAACAAACACGCGTGCACACGAATACGTGACAGGCTGAGTTTATGCAAACTTGGCTCTAATACCACTAAATGTAATACCTCAAAACTTAGCCTACAAGTTTAGACCGAATCCTAGAGGTTACATTTGCCACTAAAAATGGTGGAAACAAAAACTTTAATTTAAACCAAGAAAAATTTTTTGTTCATCATGTTTGAAACAATATTAAGCTGGCATCAAACATTCAGAAATAAATCCACAATTTGTATAATTGTCTCACAAATCGACTTAAAGTTTACCGTATAAAACTTGTGAAATTTTACTTAAACCGAATCAAACCATATTTGTCTGAGACCTTCGGTATGCCGAGTCTAGCTCCAAAACACAGAAAGTACCTGAAAGGAAAGACACTACAAAGATAGGCTACGCGAGCTCAGTGTAAGTCTGAAACATGAACAGACGACAACAGATGGAGTGACACAATCAATACTTCAGACAATCATATGCATAAAAATATCACTTATGAAAGTCTCAATCGGTGTATCAAGTACAATATCAAACCACATAAATGATTTTCAGTCCTACGCAATCATCAAATCAAATTACATGACATTAACTATATTGTCAAGAACCAGAAGTTCACACAAATAGACATAATGTTCTGACAAATAGACGTATATTCAGATGCGAATAGATGCACAATTCAAAATCCCACCCCCACCAACCAAACACCACTTTGTCCATCCAGCACACCATATAAGGGCTATGGTAGGCCCGTCCACCATGCATACCATATAGAACCATAATAGGTTCATCCATCTAACACACCACAATGTAGAACTATGCCACTTGAGTAACTATATACAGCTGAGCTGATATACACATAGGATAGTGCGGTAAACCGCTATACAAAAGTATCACAGTTAAAACTACTAATTCTATCTTCCTTCTCTTCATAGCCAGATCCCAAAATTTTTGTGCTATGCAACAATGCACACATTATGCAAATATTATAAAAAAACTAACTTTAGCATTTCTAGTTGAATAGATTTAGATTTAATCACACTTGTATTCAAATATTCAGTTACGACAACAATAAACTCATACTTATTCATCATATAAACGAACAATAAAATTAAAGCCCATAAACGCATATATATATACGAATCAAACTAAATCTAGTCCCAAACACACTTACCGAGGCTTGACCGAGGGTCGAATTACACAAAAACATAAAACAAACAATTTATGACTCAAAATAAAATTTTGCAAAATAGGGCCACATGGCCGTTGGCCCCAACCGTGTGGATGTGCCCAGGCCTTATGGGGCTCTACAAGCCCATGTGATGGCCATACATGCCCGTGTGAGTACCTCGTGTTACTCACTATCGAAAAATGCCAAAAATAAAGAACAGAGGCGACACAGCCGCGTGGAGATCTCACACACCCGTGTGGGTCACATGGCTGTGTGGCCAGGCCATGTGGCACCAAAATTCACCTAAAAACCCTAATTCCTAATTTCACACAGTCGTGTGAGCTACCAATATGGGGCACACGCCCATGCGGCCACCCCTGTGGTCACGAAACCTCACCTAAATGGCCTAAAATTTGTGACTTTGATGTCGAAACAAGTTCAAACACTTGGTAACCTAGAATTATGCCAAAACATACAGAATCCCATGCAATTCAGTAACAATATGATACTTAAATAATAAACTTCATAAACACACAAGACATGATTGAATTTCACCGCAATTCTATACTGAAGTTAAACTGTTTCAGAACACACACCTTAGAACGTGATATCAAGCAGCACCTCTGATAAAATGAAATGCACAAGGACGATCTCCTTTGACAGAACGATAAATAAATTACGTAAAATGGAAGAAGCAAAAAACAAATGCAATTAAAATTGGAGAGAAAAGAAAAAATAATGGTGGGGAAGAAAAAGAAAAGTAAAAAGAATGAAGAATGTAAAATTTATTTTTCTATTTAAAAAGAAACTTCCTCTTTAAAAACATAAAAATAGATAAATATCAAAACACTCACAAGGATTTGAACTCAGAACCTAAAGACACACTAATACACAACTAACCACCAGATCAGCAAGCCCATTCTGACATTAAAATGCAAAGTTGATCCCAAATGTTCAACCCACTCACTGATCATAACCACAAACTTCAAAACTTCTAACCCCAAATTCCAGGATGTTACATGACCTATAGAGGTATAGTTTTGGCCATGTTTAATGGCATTTGCTTTGATGATTTCCAACTTGCTTTAGTTATACATGTTAAGATTTGTATAGTGAAATAAATTGGTAAGTTAAGTTAGTAAATGACTTGAATATAATATGTTTTGAATATGAGTTGTATGGCATTTGAATGTTGTTCTCAAAGATGTTACAAGCTTGAGTTTGGAAAGGATTAACATGATCTAGTAATGATGAAATTGGTATATGCATAGGTGAAATGAAATATGTTTGGTTTGAAGCATTGAATATGTACCAACTTGGATTTTTCCAAAACACAAGTGACGTCACGACGACAAATCCCTAACGTCGCGACATAGATGGATAGTGAGTGGTGTCGCAATGTTGAGATTTTTGAAGTTGCAATGTAACTCACTGACTGATGAAGTCGCGATGCAAAAATCATGATGTCGCGACTTCAACTCGTAGATTTTGAAAACTTTACAATTTAGTCCTAATTTGACCTCGGGTTAGCAAAAAATCTTGGGTAAACTCGTACAAGACTCACGAATGATAGAAAATAATATTGAAATTAATTAATATTTTTAATAGTATATAAAAAAGGGTAAACTGTATTGTAATTACTCTGGCAACCAATGTGACATCCCGTAGCTCGAATCTGGTGATCAGTTCAGATATGGTGTATTACATCTATCATATAGGAGTTTTTCGCTCCGATACCCAAGACAAGATATCTCCCTAATTGGATTTGATAGATGACATACTAGGTTTTTGATTGACTTGCTCAATTTCGATGAGACTATGAATCATTTAAATTATCTACTAATATAAGTTATCCTCTCACATTATGATTCAACCACATAATGTAACTTAATATTAATTAAATGTTAAATAATTATTGAGCTAATATTTATTTTCATTTTGTTTTGCAAAAATCATTGAGAACATTTTACAGAATATATTAACAAGAGTTATGAAATATTATTAAATCAACTTATTCAAAATATTATAAGCACATTGACGAAATTACTACACTAAAGACACAAATAATCTTCAGCTAAGCTAAAATTTCGCACCTGCTCAAACTTCCCAATAAGCAAAACTTAAATATGTTTAAGACTAAAATACGGCTGTGATTATCTTACACACATTTACAGTGAAAGTGAATTATCCATGGAGATCTAACTTCATGTTTAAGACTAAACTAAAAATCTGTTTAAGATTAAAATACGGCTGTGATTCAAGAAATATTTGGTGTGATACATATGGAATTAACCATTTTCCTTTTCTTTCTGTGTGACGATATTTGCAAGTCTAATAATGCTATACTTTCAAGTTTCAAGCAAGTGGCATGGTTTCATCATTATGACAAGCGTAACTGAAGTGAAGTGCAGCCAGTCTAATCCAATTGTATCGTTGCGAATTGAATTTGGATGGCACACAAAGTGACTGCCTTTTAGGTTAGGGAATTTCTGATTAACGCTGGTCAATGACCAAACTTTTTGGTGCCATTGTGACTGGTTGGTGAATGCGTTCTAGATTTAGGACTGCTCCATGAAATGCCCAAAGAAATTACAGTCCAGAAAAGTTGATATGTTTCTTTAAAAGATGCAATAACAGTTAAGTTTTAATTTTTCGCTTGGGAAAATGTTATTTATGTTAAGTCTAAAGGTCCATTTAGATGGTGGGTGAAATTAATTTCAATGAAATTAAAAATAGTGGTGATGGAATCATGTGTTATTTTAATAGTGAGATTCTGTATTGTAATAGTGAAATTGGATATCATAGCAATGGTGAGATATATAGTTGGACTCAATCACAAAGATGACAGATAAAATGAGTTACAATTATGGTGAGATATATAATGTTTGTATGTAATACAATTTATAATATATTTGAAATTTTAATAAAAAATTAAAAATATTTAAATTACTAATATATGGGTACATTATTTTATATATTTATCTAAATATTTTGATTAGTTAATATATTGTTTTGTAAATTTATTTATTATATTAAATGAAATAAAAAAATTGAAAACCTTTATATTAACATTTAAAATAATATCCTTCAAAAAAATTAAAATAATAAAGAACTAAAAACTTTTAATTGTAAAAAGAATAAAATACATATTTTTATATAACAATAAGATATTATATATTAAATTAATAAAAGGGCTATTGGCATTAAAATTGTGGTTTTAAGCTAAAACTTTTAACCGTTGAATATTAGTTAAGCATGTTTTCATCATATTCGTTGAACAATTTTTTTGTTAGGAACTTTTATTTTATTTATTTATTTTTCTTGTTGAATGTTTGTTTGTTTTTTTTTAAATAATAAAACATTTCTATTTTGAATGTTCGTTGAGGTGCGCACCATAACCCGTTTCGTTAGAATTGCTGATAGCTATCAAAGTGCAAGTATTGTCGTATATTTTATTATTTGAGTGTGATCCTTTTCGAGTCACGATAATATCTTAGTAAAATTATTTTAATAATATTAACTATAAAATTTGATCAAACAAAAAATTCGGTTTCATTGCTTCAAACTATTTGGTGGTAGGTAAATATTTATATCCATCTCCATCGATAATATAATCATAAGAGTAATTCCACATAAGGCTGGTCACAGAGTTGTATTAACCAAATCAAGAGAAACCTTGCATTGAAAGCTGACATTAATTTCTATAATCAGAAATTCATTCATACAAGCTGCTAGATAATTTCATATGTTTTCGTAAAACATATAATGTAATTTCCCTATAAAAAGCTAGTTTCTACGTGGAGCAAAGCATCTTATTTTTCAGGTTTATAAACAGCGTAAATTGTGAAGAAGGTCTGTGCGATGGTAAGTAAAAGGAGGATCAAGGCAGCCAATGCCGATATAAACGACCATGGTGTTTCAAAGTAAGTATGTTTGAAGCTCGCCCACTGAACATACCAACTATTCCTGTAATGCTGATGAACATCTCTAAAGAGCTTAGATAAGTAACAGTTGTTAATATCAAATGCAGTATCTTTACCTATATTGTTGATGAACCGTGCGACTTCGCCTTCCGTTCCGAAATAGTTTTCCACGATGTTGCGCTCGCATAGGTATTCGACATCCTTGTAGCTGTTCACCAGGCAGTCCAGCATCGTAGCGTAATCCGTGAAGTGCTTGATGCGGCTCTGATGGCATTGCTCGAACGCCACACAGTTGAGCAAAAAAGAGCTCATGAAATCGTCCATGGTTATTGGAGGCATTTCGATCACGCCGTGCCGGAATTTCATTACCAAGAAGCTATCGGATTTCCCGGGAAGGAACTTGATTCCTGCGCGGCGGAGCTTGGAAATTGGATGGATTAACCGTGTCGGGGCAGAAACCTAGGACGGTTCGTGATCTTGTTCGGAAGGAATGAAGCTTGCACGGACCAAATCGAGCAAATGCTGGCCTTTCAGATCGTGAAACTTTGCAATAACTTCGTCTGGCCTTAACATTGCATTGTTGAAGAATCCCAAAGCAAGCATGGATAGGGACCGGCCAGATTTCTCGTCAGGCATCTTTGTTAAATCGAATAGACATTGAAGAATAAAGAAGGGAATCTGATTTTCCAATCGAAGGAAATCCCTGTAAAAAAAGGGTAAGATCCATAACATGGAGATTATAGGATCGTCAGGCTCAATTGAGACTATGTTTCCAACCTTACGAAACAAGTCAACAATGAAGCAACCATCAAGAACCATTATCTCCAGAAATTCATCGCTGCCAAGTTGAATAGTTTCTGAATAACAATCTCTTGCTTTCGCTTCCAGGGGCTGTAAAACCTTCAAAAGGTCATCCAATACTAAGCCTTTTTCTTTTATCCTTTTGAGCAAGAAGCCCAAATAGCGCCACTTGTGCTCCTCAATCATCCTAAGCCGAGGCTTCCCATGGTGATATGGCCCTATCGAGACAATACGAGGTTGATAGGCCTGGCCGTTGACCTCAACCAGGCTCTCTGGGACTCTGAAGATGCAGCATGAGGGCCTTCCGGCACTGATCGTCAGCAAACGCGGCGGCTCAGAGATTTTCCGGTGCATGGAAGCTAAGTGTTCCTCATTTCCTTCCATAATATGTATGATACGATTGCCTTCTCCTTCTGCTGCTGCACTTCTCATCCTTGTTATTTTAAAGTTGTATCCAATTTCTCTAGAGTTACGAGAAGAATCTGGTGATGATGATTCCATTACCAATCTCTGGTTGTGGGGAGGGATATAAGATAGGACGAGATCGGCTTACATGACCTTGCCTTTGGTTTTGGTTTAGGCTAAGGGCAATATTAAATGAATTATCTGGCTCTTTTATGTGTATAATACAAATAAAAAAAATTAAATATTGAAATGACATTTGAATATTATTATTTATTAAAATGGTATTTTTGAAACAATATCAAAGTGGGAAGGGGGAGAGATGGGCTATACCATTTTATTTGATTTTATTTAATTATTTTTAAAAGTGAGGAGAGAGGAATGCGCAACACTAGTATAACAAAAATTAACATACTATATTATACGAATTCGTATATGGCATCGAGACTTGGAGGGCTATAGAGTGGTACCCATAGGCGGCACTAGTCTGATGGAGGTTTGACAGCAGGCTACATCAGTCTACTGAGGTGACCGCATGGTCACGGGGTCGTAAGCCCAAATCAAAGTTTTTTTTTAGAGTAAATTACACCAACAGTCACACAACTTTGGGGTAGCAGACAAAACAGTCACCTAGGTTATATGTGACACCCCTAATTTGACCCTAGTCGAAAAGTGGTTTCGGGACCACAAAATCGAGTCATAAAAATAATTAGCCGTCATATTTTATGACTATTATATGTGAATACGAATGTGTGAAAGTTTTAAGCTTTGATTTAGTAAATTGCATGTGAATTTAGTCAATAGGACTTATGTGTGACACTTTTGAAATGTGATAGGTCAAAACATAAGGATCTATTAGTGCATGAAATAAAAAGGGTGGACTTGCATGTCAATTTCCCCCCTAATTAGTAGTGGCCGGCCATGAGCATGAGAGTGGACAAAATGTTATGGGGTGAAACATGTTGGAAACATGTTGTGTTAGTGTGTTATAGGAGAAAGAATATAATAAAGGGTTAGTAATAAAGAAATGAAAAGGGAGGGGTGATGAGAACAAAGTTGTCTCATCCATGTTCCCCCCATTGCCGTGACTTGAGAAGGAAAGAAAAGAAGAAATGGGTTCTTCTTGGCCAAAATGAAAAGAGGAAGAAAAGAATGAAGCTAGAAAGGAGAGGGCAGCTGCATGTAGTGGAAAACCATGAAATTTGTTGCTTAGAAGTTAAAATTTTCAAGTAGAAGGGTAACTCTTCTAAACTCTCCCTTGCCCATAGCTTTTCGTTGACAAATTCTGGTTGCATTGTTGATTTGAGCTTGACGAATATGTGGGAGTAGAGAAGATTTTCTTTTCTAGTTGCAAATGTTGCATGTCTAGTAGATGAAGAGTTTCTCACTTGTGTTAAAAGAATTTAGTGAATGCTTGTGTTGTTATAATTCATTTTTGTAACTTTGGGGTTGATTGTATTTAGCTAACAAGGTAGGAGAAGGTTGTAGTAGAAAAGGGAAAGAGCAAATTGAATAGGTAGAATCGGTGTTGGGAACCTTAGTGAGCTTTCCTTGAACTTTTATTCTCTTGTGTTTGACAATTGTTGAAAATGTTAAATCATTGTCCGAATTTTACCTTGTTGGTATTATTCATTGCTGCCCTGCTTATGCTATCTGATTGTGGTATTGATGCTGTTTGAATATTGTGTTGTTAATGAACAAATGATATATAAATGAGCTATTTAGATGTTAAAGAATGTTGTCTGAATGGGTGAAGACTATGATGTCTAAAACTGCTATTAATTGTTTTACAAGCTGAAATTTAAGGGGGTTGAATGCCGAAATTAATTGTACATGAAGGTTAAAGTTTTTGTATCCGATGCTTCAATCCAAGCTGAGTGATGGTGTTCGAAAGTGCTCTACGGCTTTAGCTTAAGAGCAAAGAGGATCAAAGTCGGATAGGGGAAAAAGAGAATGTAAACGAATAGCCGTGGATACCTAATCGTCGACCACTTCCGAGGTAAGTTTTAAGTGATCAAACGTTGAGTAAATCCAATCAAAATAGGACATAATGAGTTGAGTTAATAAGATATGATGTGGCCATGATATGTCTTAAACTCAAAAGGTAAGTTCATAAGTGTTTGGACTTGGAAATTTAAGAGCAAATTGTAATAATTTGCTTTGGACAGCAGCAGTAACGTGATTTTAGAAAATCACTATAAATTGTTGGCGTGGAATTATAGGCTGAATAAAATATGTAATCAAAGCTTAGTTAGTCTAGTTTCTTATAAAAGAGACCTTGTGAGCAAAGAAATTTCCTATAAAGAGATATTTAAAGTTGTGTGAGACGGTGTCAGAATGACTCCGAAATCCCCTGTTCTGTTTTTAGAAAATCATTATAAATTGTACAAAAATGGTTATAAGATAAAATTTATATGCTTAGACTCCTTAATGAGTCTAGTTTCAAATGAAATCAAATAAAACACATTTTGAATTCTTTAAAATGAGAAATTTGATTCGTAGTGAAGAGTGGTCAGATTAGTCAAACAGTGAAACAGGGGAAACTTTAAGAAAAATCTGGTATTGATTGGCCAAACCTAAAATTCTGGAAATTTTATGGATGGAATATATACGAGTCTATATTCAGGGAAAATTAACGGCAAGTGATTTGGAGTTTTTTAGCTCCGGTTATAAATAATTTAGTGACCATTGCTCAGGAAAATAGCTCGTAGTGAATATGTGATTTTGTTGTAAACATGGATAAAACTTGTTTTAGTTGCTCATAAGCTATTGATTAAACCCATACTTGAATTCTAAATCGTGATATTGTAAGCTTATGAGTATTCGAATATGAAATGATAGTATGGCGTAAAATTGAATTATTCATTGGAAAGTGATGGATGTAGATTCGGCCAAGACCAAGTCTGTACATGATAGTATATGTGGTATGTGAAGTATATTTGAATAAATGTGAAAGTGTATATATGTGATAAGGCCTAATGGCCGATGTGATGAATGTGAAAGTGAATATATATGTGATAAGGCCTAATGGCCGATGTGATGAATGTGAAAGTGTATATATGTGATAAGGCCTAATGGCCGATGTGATGAATGTGAAAGTGTATATATGTGATAAGGCCTAATGGCCGATGTGATGAATGTGAAAGTGTATATATGTGATAAGGCCTAATGGCCGATGTGATGAATGTGAAAGTGTATATATGTGACAGGGCCGAGTGGCCAACGTTATGGATGTGAAAGTGTATAAATGTGATGAGTCCCGAAGGGCATTTGTGTCAGTACTATATCCGGGTTAAAACCCCGTAGGCTTTATGCGAGAATATTATCCTGATTAATGTCCGTAGGCTTCGTGCTCGTACTATATCCGAGCTTTAAAGACCCGACGGCTAAATGCTAGGATTCAAGTAAGACTTTGATATTGAGTATCTGCATTAAGTATTATGTATTTAAGATGTTCAGGTACGTATTACTTACTCATCGGTGGAGTGATTTCGAGGTGAATTATTAGTATCAAAGAGGTAGGTAAATGTGATTAATATTATAACTCCAAATATGAGAATGATCTAATTGGTAATGGTATGTTTGTATAATAAAGTATGCGATGAAATATTCTTATGTATTAGTGCATATTCTGCCCAAAAGCCTTATGATTTGAGTATGAGTTGGGTTGAGCTAGATGTGCCAATACAAGGTAAGGATTATGATTTGTAAGCTTACGTATATGTGATAAGGAATATGTTTGGTTCTTTATGTGCCTATGGTAATTTAGTACTTGTCATGTTGAAATACTTAAAAGTATGGATGTGATTATGAACAAGTGGAAAGGATTATTGAAAGTTGAAAATCGATGAAGAATGTGCTTTGGAAATATTTGACCATCTAGGTCATTATTATTCGAAAGTATATATGTGGCAGCCAAGTGTTGCGTTTAATGATATTATAGATCGAGATGAAGCTCTAGATTAACTTCATCGAACAGTTGAAATGAATGACCAATGATAGTGATTGAGAACACTTTGTTTGCTTAAAACTTACTAAGCATTTAATGCTTACTCCGTTTCTTTGATTCTCTGTTTTATAGATTTTGGTTCTTCAGTTATCGGACTCGGGATTTTGAAGTCGAAGTCGCCCACACTATCAAAGCTCCTTTTGGTATACTTTTGGTTGAACTTTGAAATGGCATGTATAGGACTACCCTTTTTGTTGTGGGTCATGGACCCTTTGGATTTGTATAATTTTGGATAGCCATGCGAAAATGGCTTATATATGTTTGAGCATAATGTTATAATCATTTGGTATGGATATGCTTAACAAGGATTGCCCATGGGAATGGTTAATCACTATCATAATTTGTGCTATTTATGCTAAAAGGGCTAGTTGAATCATGGAAACTATGAAATAGGTAAAGTCTACCTTAAAGGCAGATGCTGACAGCAGCAGTGATGTAGATTTGGAAAATCACTAAAATAGTAGGAATGGAATTAAATAGTGAATAAATTATGAAAACTAACCTTGATGAATCTATTTTCATAGGAAAGTAACGAAACGTTCATATGAACAGTATATTATGAGATGCTAAAGTTTTCGTGAGACAGGGTCAGAACGGTTTCTGGATCCCCTGATCTGACTTTGGAAATTTATTATATATTAACCAGAGACATTTAGAAGTCATGCCATATATGTATAGATTCCTATTTGAGTCTAGTTTCTATAGAAACAAACGGCATCAGAATTGAAGCCCTGTACAGGGAGATATCCAAATCGTAATGCATGAAGGTCAGTGTAGTCGTACCCTGTAACAGGGAGGACTTTAACTAATAAACTGTACTAATTTGCCCAACAAAAAATTCTAGAAAAAAATATGTAGATGGAAATATGAGTCTAGTTTTACGGAAAAATTACGAAACTGATTTTCGAGTTTTAGAACTCAGGATATGATTTTTAAGGTGACAGTGACACAGTTAGCCAACTGCCTGGAAATTTTTAAAATGGACTGTAAAAGTAAATGAATTAAGTCGGTTAGCACCTCGTGTTCGACTCTGGCAACGGTCTCTGGTACGGGGTGTTACATTATATTTCAGTCACTCAACTTTTGAAAAGTTACAAAACAGTCACTAACATTATAAAAAACTGACAAATCAGTCACTGGTTAACAATTTCTGTTAGGGTGTTAACGGAACTGTTGACGTGGCATGTTTCCCGTTAGGGTATAAAGGAATAAAACACTATGAGCAACTTTGTGAAGGTGGCCTCTCAGATCCAAGCCTCTGGCGAAAGCTGCATCCGGGATTTGAACCATTGGTGGCAGCCTCATGGAATGCACCCCAACCTGGATCTCTCTCAACCTGGCTTAGTGAAAATAATGATAAATGGTCTCTTTCCCAAGCATGGAACTGAGATGACATAGGGTTTTTGGGCTCTTGAAAGTTTCGCCCACCTAAAGTACCTGATGGAATGAAATAAAAGCACCCATATGGTCAGATGAAGAGGCCACTAGTCCAACCTGACCATGACCATGACTTCTATAGCTACCTAGCCTTCGGGAGCCACAAACAATAGGTGTCCATAATGCTGGCTAGGTGCTAGTGTCACGGGGCTAGACCTTTTGTCTTGCAATCCGTGAGGCCTTAGGCGATTCACTCGTCCAAACTCGCCTAAGTCAGCCTTTATTCTAATAAGGATTCTTTAAGAACTCCTCCAAGGCACCAAATTGAAAAGCAGAAGCAATTTATGCCAAAAGAAGCAACCAAAGAACAACAGAAAGGGACGCTTGCAAAGTGTTTGAGTAAATGCTCTCTATTCTCTTATTCACAAAGAATAATGAAACAATGAATGGAGTGAGTACAGATTAGTGGGAGGCTTTCTATTTATACTTGAGCTCCCCCAAAATCGACGATCAAGATACATTTACATTGACGGACAAGATTAACCATATCCCATGATTTAAGGGATTTACAAGATATTTCCATATGAAATCCTATCTAACCTTTACAAGATATGATTCCCTCTATCTTTTAAGATTAGTTGCCATAGTTGCCTAAGTTGCCATAACTTCGCTATCGGGCCAACCAGGCTTCAATTTGACAGGCTTCTCCAACAGTTCCTTGAATCTGGCCAGCTCTCGTGGGCCAAATGATCCCCATCTAAGTAATAGACCTCTATTGGATGCATTTAGTGCGATGGTCACGGGCTTTGAACTCTGACTCGTGGCATTCTCCCCCACCCATTCTCGCAATGCCCTCGTTGCGACTTCCGAATGGCACTGACTCGATTCGCCTCGATCTCATCTTGATGCCTTAGCTTTTCCCTTCCTTCGGCACTTCTACCTCAGCTTCCGTTGCTTCTTAACTCGAACCATCCTACTCGTTTGTACATCTCGACAATAAGGAGTTATGTCACTCCCTTTCCCACATTCTAACTCCCCTCGAATAGAATCCTCATGATTCACAATACTTGGCTTCGTTTTGCCCATAGTCTCTTGGCCTCCTTGCTCAAGAACTTCGAAAGGGCCCTTAAGTTCTTGCCAAGTTAACAAGTTAGAATACAACACACTATTAGAGTGTTCGGAATGTATATTTGCATTTACTCGGGTCAACTATCCCACATGCATCACTTCTTTTCCCTTGAAGTCCAATACACCACCCACCTCTCCTATAGGTGGAAGCCTTGTCGATGACTCGGCCAACTCCGACGCTTCACTCGACTCGAGCCTCATTGGTCCCAGCTTCACTGTTTTCATCGCAACTTCTTCCTCTAAGTTCGATGACAAACTCACCTCTTCCTTGGGTGGAAACCCCTCCGACGACTCACCATGCTCGAACGTTACCTTTTCTTGGACTACAGCTTACTTTGGACAGTTTTGCAACTCAATAGAGATCTGAGGTTTACGTCGCGATTTTGGAAGAAATTGCAAGAAGCTCTAGGTACGAAGTTGAACTTTAGTACCGCATTTCATCCGCAAACTGATGGTCAGTCTAAGAGAATAATACAAATTCTCGAAGATATGTTTTATTGTTATGTTTTGGAATTTGAAGGCAATTGGGAGAGATATTTGCCATTGGTTGAATTCGCGTATAACAACAGTTTTCAATTGAGCATTAAAATGGTACCATATGAAGCCTTGTATGGTCGTAAATGTCGAACTCTATTGTACATGACTGAATTATGTGAGAAAAAGACTCATGGAGTTGATTTGATTAGAGAGACTAAAGAAAAAGTAAAAGTAATTCACAACAGTCTGAAAGTAGCTTCAGATTGACAGAAATCGTATGCAGATTTGAAACGTAAAGATATTGAATTTCAAATCGACGATAAAGTGTTTCTAAAAGTATTTCTGTGGAAGAAAATACTTCATTTTGGTCGCAAAGGCAAATTGAGTCCACGGTTCATTGGGTCGTATGATATTATCGAGAGAATAGGACCAGTGGTGTGACAGCCCTAATTTGACCCTAGTCGGACTGTGGTTTCGGGACCACAAAATCGAGCCATAAAATTTAGTTAAAATTTTATTTGCATATCTTATATGTGTGATAGTACTTGTATAAAAATTTGATGTTTTAATTTTATCTTAGGAATGTGAATTTTGCTTGAAAGGATCTAGTTGAGAGACTTAGAAAATTATGATAGGTAAATAAGTAAGGACCAAATAGTATTAAAATAGGAAAGTTTGGGTTTGCATGTCAAAGTGCCCAATTCATGTTAAGTGGCCGGCCAAGCATGGTTCCATTCCTCCAAGTTTATGTTGTTTATTATTTAATATTGGTAAGTAAATTAAAATAAATTAAAGAAAGGAATTAAAAAGGAAAAGATGAATAAAATAAGGAGGGAAGAGGGAGTGTTCATCTTTTTTTCTTTGGCTATTGCCGTGAGTGAGGAGAAGGAAGGGAGATTTGGTTATTGGATTTTGGCTTGGAAGATGGCTAGAATGAGGTATGTATTGAATGATTCTTGAAAATCTATGCATGTTTGAGATGGTTAGTTCAAATTCTACTCATCCTATAGATTAGACTTAGGATTTTGAGGTTGAAATTCGGCCAAGAAGCTTGAAACTCTTAGTAGATGTGTTAATGTCATTAAAATGGATAGTAATGTAGGATATGGTGAGTGGTTAATTGCTTTTAACTTGAAAGTTGAGGTTAAAATGGGTTAAGTGATTGCCGAATCTAATTTAGGGGTGGAGGATTGTGTTCATGTTATATTGGATAGGTAGAGGTTGTAATGAGGTTGAAATTGGTGAATTGTTAGTTGGGTAACAAATGAAGCAATCGGCCATATGGGGTAAAAATGGGATGTTCATTTTAGTTGTTGTTTCATTTTTGTGAGAAATGGGTCAAGTGTTCATGAGATGAAATTGTGTGATTAGATAAATTAAAGGTAATAGTATAGTTGATGTATATATATAGATATACATATTCGGCCATCACTTAGGAGCTTATGTGATGTTGAGTTTAAGCTTTGCATATTCGGCTATATATATACATATATATGTAAGCCCATTCGTGATATTACCTTAGGACTATGTATATATATAACCGACAAAAAAATGGGAAAAACTAGCAAAGGTGATTGTCGAATGTCCAAGTATGCATATGCATGTGTGATTGGATTATTGAAAGTATGGTAATTGCATAAGGTTATTAGCCGAATAGCTAAGAACATAAGGTAGCAAGATAAAAATTTTACCATGCCGTCCCATATGTCATAAAATCATTAAAATGTGAATACCAATATATGTAGCAAAGCGATTGAATGAGTTAATTTATTTGTTT
Organism: Gossypium hirsutum; assembly: GCF_007990345.1. Lineage (NCBI taxonomy): Eukaryota > Viridiplantae > Streptophyta > Magnoliopsida > Malvales > Malvaceae > Gossypium > Gossypium hirsutum. The sequence goes on from NC_053427.1 coordinate 58,483,194, forward strand.
AAGCTCAAGATCCTAAAGGAGAGGCGTCCAACAAGGGGAAATCGAAGGTCATCGAGTAGCCGACTTGGAATTATTTTACCCAACACAAGGTAAGTCATTAAGCATATAGTTGGTATTGATTTAAATGATCGTAATACCTATGCGATTGTGTTTAATGAGATGAAATGTATACAAATGTATATGTATGTAGAGATGAAATTGTCGAATGTAAAAAGGAAGTGAAGCGTATAGAGTGGCTGGTTTTCGGCACTAAGTGTGTGGGCAATAAGTGTTCACGGTTGTGAGATTGGCACTAAGTGTGCGGGCTTGAAATGGATGACACTAAGTGTGCGAGTTTAAAGTACATGGCACTAAGTGTGCGTGGTTGATTATTAAGCACTATGTGTGCGAACCCACTATATATATATTTTCTATCAATTATTTATATTAAGGGTGCGACCTTACCGAGTCGATTTCGGACAGCGGAAAGGGTAAGTACCTTGAGTTCATGGCTAATAGGTGCTATGTTTATATTTGGAGTTGAGCGTGGTAAGTTTTGAACCTATGTGATGATTATAATTGAAGTCACGTACATAAGGTTCATCGTGGAATAGGTGAAAGTTCGTTTAGTTATATGATTGTAACGAAAATAAAATGATGTATGGAAATGCCTCAGTTATTCTATTGAATAGCGTATGAAATGTCAATGTAGGACTTGGAATGAGAGTGAATCGTAAGGTCTAAGAAACTATGGCATAGTTCGGTATGGATGGAGTACTTAGCCTCATTTCGTTGTTTCCTCTTGTGAAAATTTTATTAATGGATGGTAGTGTAATGCTTATGACTTACTGAGTTATATACTCATTCGGTGTTTGCTTGTCACCTATTTTAGGTTTCTTGGACTCGACTTTTTGCGTACTCGGGACCGTCATCGAAGTCATCACACCGGCTAGCAAATTTTGGTATCTTCTTTTTAGTCGGTCTAGGAGAATATTTCGGCATGTATAGGCTAATATGTTTTGTTGAAATTTGGTATGTAAACTTTTAGCCATGCGAAAATGGCATAAATGTTCGGTTGGATTTGGTTCTATAATGTTAGGTCGTAAGTCTTGGTAATTCGATTTTTATGCCATATGTCATGGTTGATTATTTTTGGTGTTAAAATTCATGATATGGCAATAGTGTAGTAGGGAGATGTTTGACAATGATTAGCCTTTGGCATGGTTAGTCATGATCATAATTTGTGATATGTATGATGAATTACTAGTTAGATCAAGGAGAAATCACGAAATAGGCATAGTTGCTTTAGTAACAGATGCTGGCAGCAGCAGTGACGTGAGATTGAAAAATCACTAAAAATAGTAGGAGTGGAATTAATTGATTAATAAAATATTTAATCGAATCTCGATGAATCTATTTTCATAGGAAAGTAACGGAACGATCATATGGACAGTATGTTAAGAGATATTTAGGTTCTCGTGAGACAGGGCCAGAACGGTTTCTGGATTCCCTGTTCCGGATTTGGAAATTCATTATAAATTAACCAGAGATAATTATGAGTCATGCCATATATGTATAGATTCCTCTCTGAGTCTAGTTTCTATAGAAACAAACGGCATCAGTATTGAATCTCTGTGCAGTGAGATATCCAAGTCGTAATGTGCAAAGGTCAGTGTAGTCGATCCCTGTAACATGGGAGACTTTGACTAATAAACTGTACTAATTTCCCCGACCAAAAATTCTAGAAAAAAATATGTAGATGGGCATATGAGTCTAGTTTCAGGGAAAATTTACGGAACTGGATTTCGAGTTTCAGAACTCAATATATGATTTTTAAAGCAACTAGTACGCAGACTGGCAGCTTATCTGGGAAATTTTTTTTTAAGTGGTTTGAAGTCTGTTAGCACCTCGTGTTCGACTCCGGCGACGGCCTCGGGTTCGGGGTGTTACAAGTGGCATATCGGCTAGCTTTACCATCTGAGTTGGAAAATATTCATAATGTGTTTCATGTGTCGATGTTACGACGATATCGATCAGATCCATCACATGTAATTTCTCCGGTAGAGATTGAGATTCAACCTGATTTAATGTATAACGAAGAACCGATCAGATTTTAGCTCGAGAGGTTAAAGAATTGAAAAATAAATGATAGCTTTAGTGAAAGTGTTGTGGCAACGTCACGGGGTTGAAGAAGCTATGTGGGAACTGGAAGAAACTATGAGAAAATAGTACCTAACCTTTTTGCTGGTCAGATTTTCGAGGACAAAAATCCCTAAGTAGGGAAGACCTGTAACAGCCCGTTTTTAGTCAAATTAGAACATTAGTTTTAGGACCACAAATTTGAATTCAAAATAATTATTTTACTATTATTTTAATATTTACAGCGTGATAGTATAATTGTGTGAAAGTTTCGTTCAAAAAGTTTATCATTTGAATGCTTAATTTGATAAAAAGGACTAAATCGCGTAAAGTGTAAAAGTGTTGTTCTTAGTTAAAGGTATTAAATAGTAATGAAATTAAATAGTGGAGGTCCTTATGTGGTAATTAACCCATTGTTTTTATGAGTGGACAAGTATGGCCATTAATTAGGTGAATTAATGGTTTATTATTAAGGTTAATTTGATAATTGGTAAATATATGTTAATTAAATAAAAAAAATTAATGCTTCTATCTTCTTCGATTGCCGAAATTAAAGAACAAATAACACCATTTTAGGGCTTGAATCATTCGGTCACTTGCTAGCTCAATTGTAAGTTCGTTTTTGTCCCTTTTTTAATGATTCTATGTTTTTGAGATCGTTGCAACTAAGTCTAACTAGCCCAGGGACTATTTTGCAAAATTGTTAAAGATTAGGATGTTTCCATTGATGAATAAGCATGTATTTTAATGATTGATGATATATTACAAATTCTTGATGATAGTTATAAAAGTTGTGTTAAGTGATTTTTAGTGAAAATGCAAATTAGGGATTAAATTGTGAAATGTGGAAACTTTGTGGTTAAAATGTGAAATAAATGAAAAATATGGGCTTCTAGGGACCTAATTGAAATTCGACTAGCATGGGTTGGTATTAAATTGCATGAATTTGTGATTTTATGAAATAAGGACTAAATTGTAAAAATTGTAAAATACTTGGGGCAAAAGTGTAAATGTGCTTTAATGAGTGTTTTGAATTAAATTGAATAGAGTGATGATTGAATAAGATAAATTTGATATTATATAGATCAAGACAAATGAAGTTCAGATCTGGATCGGGGGAAAAACAAAGTAATTAACTAGTAGATTCATTTCGCCGATTTTACTATCAAGGTAAGTTTGAATGATTAATAAGCTTAATGTTATATGTGTTTATATGCTTAAATATTATAATTGTGATATTACGACACTTCGGAGTCTGTCGACAAAGCATTTACACAGTGAGAATCCCGGTTGAACCTTAGGAATAGATAGGATACTAGTGACATGTCATTAGGGGTTACTGTGATTATGTGATTCAGGTGCTTGTCTTGTACGTCCTACCGGTGGCTGAGTATACTGGTATGTGTTGAGGTTACTGTGAGCAGCACCATGTAGCTATGTCTTGACCAACAGCTTGTGTGAACAAGCCCATTGATAGCTCGAGAGTGAGCAAATATGTGATATCAGATTGAGATAGCTTTGGCTATGTATGTGGCACTTCGGTACGAGATTCTCGAGTATCTGATATTATTCTGAATGGTTCAATGAGAAAAGTTGATGGTACGAGGATGTAAGAAATGTTACAGATCAATTCAGGTACTCATGATAAGTTTGACAAGTTAGTGATAATTGATAAGTTCATATGAAAAGTAAGTGAATGTGGAGGAATTTATATATGATACATAGAATTATGGCAATGTGCAAATTGTCGAATTAAATGTATTACTTATATTAACTTATGTTCTTTAAATTGTGGATGAATTGGAAAATTATACTTATTAATCATATGAGCTTACTAAGCTTTAAAGTTTACTTTGTTTATTTTACCGTGTTTTATAGTGATTTCAAAGCTAGCTCAGATTTGAGGATCGTCGGAGACTTCATCACACTATCAAGCTATCATTTTGGTACTTTTGAATCTATGTTTTTGGAATATATGGCATGTATAAGAACTTTGGTCATTTTGGTATACGAGTTGATAATAATTTTGGTCATTTGAAATGGCTTGTAAATGTTAAATGCTTCTAGTTTTGTTTATAGCCATGAGAGTTGGCTTAAATTGGTTGGATTGGCTGTGTATACATATGTGCTTATGGATTTGGTTGTGTGTTTAATGATGGATACGTTATACTTGTTGATGTTGGTATTAAGGGGTACTAAATGGTTGAGAATTGAATTTGGTATGCTTGTCAAATTAGGCTAAATGATGCAAAATTTAAAAGTGTTCATATTGATGAATTGAGTGGCATATTATGGTATTGATGTGTTTTGGATTGGTTGGTATTGAAATGGTATGAAATATGCCTGAATGAAGTTAAAAGAATGCCTATTTTTATGCCATGAATAGTGCAATTTGGTTTGGTGTAGGTTTGTGCAAGTTGGGTGGCAAAATGGCTTGGTAATAGCCTATGTTTGTCCACACGGGCAAATACACGGGCGTGTGTCTCAGTCGTGTGTGACACACGGTTATGTTACACGGTCGTGTGTCCCCTGGTGTTGAAATAGAAACCAAGTCAGTATGCCCCACACAGCCTCACACACAGGCGTGTAACCTAGCCGTGTGGCATAAGTTAGTATACCCTACAGGTTTGGCACGCGAACGTGTGTGTTGGCTATGTGATCCAAGTCAGAGAGTTACATAGGGTCAGACACGGGCTGGGACACGGCCATGTGATTCCATTTTGAATGTCTAAATGGTCTGTGACACGGGTGTGTCGTTGGCCGTGTGAGACACACGACCGGGCCACACAGGCATGTGTCCCCTGTTTTTGGGAAAACTTTCTATGTGTTTCAAAAGTTTCTAAAGTTATCGATTTAGTCCCAAACCATCCCGAATGCATGTTTTGGGCCTCTAGGCTCGTATTAGGGATGATATAAATGTTATTGATTGATAATTATATGAAATTTGAAAATGTATGTGTAATTGTTTAATATGTTCAGTAATGCGCCGTAACCCTCTTTCGGTGTTGAATATGGGTGAGGGGTGTTACACCCCATCTAAAGACTGCTTCTCCTTGATTTGTTGTGACAAAGTCGACCTTACTTAAAGTTCAGCTAACAAGCCACCATCAATACCCAAACCTAAGTCACTATCACATAGTCGTAATCCTTTAACAGCTCAACCCAATGCCTTTGCTTTAAATTCAACTCTTTTTGATTGAGGAGGTACTAAAGGCTCTTATGATTCGTATAAATAACACACTTCTCCCCATACAAATAATGACACCAAATATTAAGTGCAAAAACCACGGAAGCTAACTCCAAATCATGAGTAGGATAATTACGCTCATGTGTCTTCAACTACCTCAAAGGATAAGCCACAACTTTTCCCTCTTGCATCAACACACAACCAAGACCTAAATATGAAGCATTACTATAAACCATAAAAGCTTTCCAGGCTCCGATTGAATCAGTACTAGTGATTTAGTCAAAACTTCCTTAAGTTGATCAAAACTCTTCTACCTAGCCTTAGTCCATTCAAACACCACATCTTTCTGAAGTAGTTTGTTTAAAGGTGGTACAATAAAAGAAAACCCTTCAACAAACCTACAATAATAACCAACTAAACCCAAGAAACTCCTAACTTCGGTAACACTCCTAGGCGGCTTCCACTCTAAGATCGCCTCAATCTTCTTAGGATCTACTCAAATCCTTCTGCCAATACAATCTGACCTAAGAACGCAACTTCTTTAAGTCAAAATTCACACTTACTTAACTTCACATACAACTATTTGTCTTGCAAAATTTGCAAAACAACCCTTAAATGCTCGTTGTGATCCTCCATAAAACGAAAATATACCAAAATATCATCTATAAATACCATAACAAATTGATCCAAGTACGAATGGAATACTCAGTTCATTAAATCCATGAATGCAATAAGGGTATTAGTTAAACCAAATGACATCACCAAAAACTCATAATGCCTATACCGAGTCCAAAAAGTATTTTCAACACATTAGACTCCTTCAACTTCAACTGATAATACCCAAAGCTAAGATCAATCTTCGAAAACACCATTGCACCCCGGAACTGATCAAACAAATCATCAATTCGAGGCAAATGATACTTATAATCTATGATACTTTTTGCCGTATAAATGGTGTTGCCAAATTTTTAATGCAAACACAATAGTTGCCAATTCTAAATCATGAGTTGGATAATTCTTTTCGTGTGAATTTAACTATCTGGAAGCATAAGCTATCACTTTACCTTCCTACATCAAAACACAGCTGATGCATCACCAAAAATACAAATTCTTTATCTGATTCAGGTTGAACTAGTACTAGTGCCTCGGTTAACAATGCTTTCCACTAATTGAAACTTTGTTGACGCTTCTCAGACCATTTAAAATTCATATCTTTTTGCAAAAGTCTCATCGTTAGTGTTGCAATCATTGAGAATCCTTTGACAAATATTCTACACTAACCGGCTAATCTCAGAAAACTTCTAACTTCAGATACGTTTCTCAGAGGTTTCCAATCAAAAACTGCTAAAATTTTACTTCGATCAACTTTGATTCCTTTAACTGATACAATATGTGCTAGAAAACTAACTTCTCGAAGCCAAAATTCACATTTTCTAAACTTGGCAAACAATTGTGTAACGCCTCAATTTTCGGGACTTCAGTGAATTTTGGAGAATTTTAGAATTTTTGTGTTTTGACTGCTTGGCGTAGGTCTAAGTAGGTTAGTGGGCCGCTAGAAGGCCCAAGTTTAAGATAAAATCCAGAAGTTTTAACTAATTTTAATTCTTAGGGGAAAAGGGGTTCTGGTAAGTTGGGCTTTTAAGATTTAATGGGTAAACTAAGCCACAAGAAGGCATGTGGCAAAGTGGCATGTGACGCCACTAGGGTGCTAAAAAGTGGCGTGTGGATGGCTAGGGAGAGCTAAGGTTCAAGTCACAAGGTGAGCAAACATTAGTATTAATATTTATGTACAGAAAGGGGATGTGATGGAACTCAAGTGGAACTCTGTTTGAAGAGTTTGAGCTGCTCAGGAGATCGAGTAAGGAGGGGATAAGGGAGAAGATTTAGGAGCTGATTAGGGGGTGTAGTATTGGTCGAATGATGGACTCTTGAGGAGCAAGAGTTGGCCGGCCAAGGGTTGCTAGTATAGGGGAAATTTGGCTAGTAAGTGGGGGGAAAATTCGGCATTTGGGTTCTAACCATTCTCTTCTCTTTTTCTTTTCTCCTCTCATCTCCTATTCTCTTTTCTTCTTCTTTGCTTTTTCTTCTATAGCCAAACCCTTCCTACCATTCTACTCTTCCATTCCATTCGTTTTTAAGCCTTTGAAGCCGATTGCCATAAAAGCCAAAATCCTGAAAACCTGTTTCTGTTGTGCCGATTTCTTCTAGCCAAACCCTCTTATTATTCTCCATCTTTTTGGTCGATTCTCCCATCCTCTAAACCCAAATTTCTGTCGACTTCAACTTTGTAAAAACCTCCTTAAAGAAATCATCTTTTAGTTCACAAGTTTCAAAAGCTGAAACACCATAGTCATTGGGGCATAGCCGAATCTTTAAAACCTTTAAAAATTTGATTCCTGCTAACATTTGAAGGGGGTAGATTTGCATCAGAATCGAATAGAAACTAAAGTATAATCATTGACTGAAGGAACTGGTGGTAAGTTTTCGAATCTATTTCTTTATCTCGGGAATTAAGAAAAGTCGAAACCCTTAAGGGTGGTTAGCGTTTGGACTAAGGGTTTTGTTCCTCTGTCTGTTTGGTTGTGTAAGCGTTAGCATGGACAACAGGACGTACAACAAGGGGCTTGAAGACTAATTCGGTTGGCTCTCCAGATCTAACCCATTTTTCGGCAAAAGGTAAGAACTCTAGGGTCTGAGGCTTTGTTGGCCGAATATGGTAGGGGGATAAGTCCGTAGTTATTTTCGATATTTAGATTGATGTGTTAGTAATCCAATTGTAGGTAGCTCGTGTGTGGAACTCACCATCGAACCACTACAAATCAGGTGTGTAACTGATACCCTTTCATGGACTAGATCAACAAAAGCCGAAATGTTGAAAAACTGGTATTTTGTGGACTTGCGAGTGTGCGAATGCTCGTGAGGTAGATCGATTAACGTATTTGGTAAACTACAGTGTTTAGACAGCAGAGTGCATGATTTTGTGCCTTTTGATATTTTTGGGCTTAATGGGCCAAAATTGGGATAATGGGCCAACGGGCCCATTTCGGTAAGAACACTCAGTAAGTGTTTCTGTTAGTACGTGAATGGTGGAAATATGCATGAAAACCTTAAAATAGATAAGTTACTAGAATACCCCTAAGTATGGAAAATTACCATTATACCCCTAGGTGTAAAATGACCATTATACCCCTAGGGTTAATTTGACTGAAAAGCATGATGATCTGATTCTGTATGATGTATGCCATGATTTTCATATCTGTTGCACAGGGACATGGGTTATATTTTATGGAGGAAGCCTCCTGGTGGCTATGCCACAATTATCTGTTCTGGTGGCTCTGCCATAAATATCTGTTCTGGTGGCTCTGCCACAAATATCTGTATCTGGTGACTATGTCACATTATCTGTTCTGGCAGCCATGCTAGAAATTCTGTGGCGTGTAGCCGATGGGTGGGTCGAGTAGTCTCCCCACATGGCGTAAGGCTGGTACGGGGGTGCATATGGTTGGATATGGGTTGGGTTTCTGCACAAACATGTAATATCTGTTCTGTTCTGTTCTATTATGGGCCTATGGGCTTCATTCTGAAATCTGTTCTGGGCTAAGGCCAATTTGATCTATTTTTGTGGTTTGAACTGGTTTAGACTATGGTTGGGTTATTTTACACACTGAGTTTCCCAAACTCACCCCTTATTTTCATCCACGCAGGTAATCCCCAACCATAGTAGGCTTAGAGCTGTGAGGGATTCGGAGTGGCCACTTGTTCTGCAAATTTTATTTTCTTCTGGTGAATTAGACATCTTTTTATTTACTTTTATGATTTCGGTTTTAAGTTGTAATAAGGCCGCTTTAATGATTTTTAATTATTTTTAATATGTTTTACTAGAATAGGTATGATATTATCTTAATCGCTGAAACTGATTAGTTTTAGGGCACGTTTTCAATAATTGTAATTGATTTCAAAATATCACGATAACAAAGCAAAACTTCCACAACGAAAATGTTTTCCAAAATTAATCACTTTTTCCCTAAGCTGGACTTAATTGAATTGGTTTCCTAAGAGCATACACTAAGTTAAGGTGCGGCAATGGTGGTGTGCATGTCTAGGATTGGATCCGAAGGGAGCTTGGTACTTAAGCAGTCCGATGGACTCACCTCCTCTTTCCCGGTTTCCTACCTGGTGCACAGCTTCCATTCACTTTAACCTATAATGGAATCATTCTTTGAACACTAAGTATGATTTTCTGGACTAAAAATAGAAAATGTTTTTAACGTTTCAATGTGGCACGTCGGATCCGGTCATAACGTCTAGGCCGGGTTTGGGGTGTTACAAATTGCTTATCATGAAAGATTTGCAGTACAATTCTCAAATGCTCGGCATGCTCAGACTTATCTCATAAATAAATTAGAATATTGTCAATAAATACCACAACAAATCTGTCTAAATATGGTTTGAAGATTCTGTTCATTAAATCTATAAATACTGCAGGTGCATTAGTTGAACCAAACGGCATCACAAGAAATTCATAATGTCCATGCCTGGTCCTGAATGCAGTTTTTGGCACATCCAAATTTTTAACTCATAGCTGATAGTAGCTAGAATGAAGATCAATCTTCAAGAACATTGTTGCACCTTTCAGCTGGTCAAATAGATTATTAATTTGTGGCAATGGATATTTATTCTTGATTGTAACTTTATTGAGCTGGTGGTAGTCAATACACAATATCATTGATCCTTATTTTTTCTTAACAAACAGAATCGGTGCATCCCAAGGTGAAAAACTGGTTCGAGCAAAACCCCTATCTGTCAATTCTTACAACTGTGCTTTCAACTCTTTCAACTCAGTAGGAGTCATTCTGTAAGGTGCTATTGATATAGGTGATGTCCCCGGTACTAATTCAATAGCAAACTCAACCTCTCTAATCAGTGGTAATCTGGATAATTCCTCTGGAAACACATTAGAATACTCACAAACCACAGGCACTAATTCAAGTTTCAACTCAGACACTTTAGAATCCATTACATATGCAAGGTAAGTGTCACAACCTTTCCTCACATATCTCTGCGCTGACATGGCTGTAATAACAATAGGCAACCCACCCAAACTATCAGATTCAATTCGACGCGTCTCACCATTCTGACAATTCAATACAATAAGCTTTTGTCTACAGTTCACAATAGCATCTATGCAGATTCAGCCAATCTATGCCCAAAATCACATCAAACTCATCAAATGGCAATAGCATCAAATCAGCCGAAAAACTGTAACCTCGAGTTATCAAAGGACAAGTTTTGCAAACCTTACCAACTAACACAGACTAACCTAGGGGGTTCAACACTTTAACCATGAATTCAGTAGACACAATAGTTAAATTCTTACTTGACACTAGATTCGTGCATACATATGAATGGGTTGAAACTGGATCAATCAATGCAGTAACATTAGTGCCAAAAATAGAAGAAGCACTAGTAATAAAATTTGGTGTAGAAGCTTCTTCTCGTGCACGGATAGCGTAAGCCCTAGCTGGTGCTCGTGCTTTAAATCTCATAGCAGAGTCATTTGTTCCACCACGGCTACTACTAACATTTTTAGGATTACAAGGTGGTCTACCCCTCACAGTAGTATTGCTGGGTCGAACATTCTGAACTTTTTCATTCTCAGATATTTCTGGGAAATCACGAATAAAATGTTTATACGAACCACATTTGAAACACACCCCGTCTTTCACCCTGCACTCGCCAAAATGTCAGTATCCACACCATTGAAAATCAGGTTTATTATCTTTAACGCTACCTATGTTCGCTACAGACATAGCTTGCATCTTTGAACATGCACACTGTTTACCTCAGTCTCTATCAGGGTATCCCACTAAAGTAGTCGAATAGTTGTGGTGTTCTTTTGGGATCTTTGACAATGACTGATACAATTTCCTAGTTGATCTTTTTCTTGAGTCTCTAACTTCAAAATCAACTTTTCTTTTCTCTTTACTAAGCTCCTCGGCTTTATATGCTCTATCAACTAAAATAATGAATTTTTTTAGCTCGAGAATCCCGACAAGAAGCTTTATATCTTTATTTAATCCTTCCTCGAATTGTTTACACATGGAAACCTTAGTTGGAATACATTCTTGGGCATAGTTGCTAAATCTAACAAACTCTCGTTCGTACTCTGACACTGTTATACAGCCCTGTTCAAGTTCGATAAATTCTTTACGTTTCAGATCAAGGAATCTCTGACTTATATACTTCTTTCTGAACTCGATTTGAAAGAATTCCTAGTCAATATGCTCTCTCGGTACAATCGAAATCAAAGTATTCCACCCCTAATGTACCAAGTCCTTTAGTAGAGATACCACACACTTTACACACTCTGCCGGTGTACAGGATAACTTGTCGAAACCTCTAATGGTGTTCTCTAGCCAAAATTCAACTCTCTCAGGACCTTCATCAACTATAGTTCTAAATTCTTCAGCCCCATACTTTTGAATATTATCAACAGGAAGCTTATTAACTCCTAAAGGTATCAAACCTTGAGGAATGGCGGGAATCGGTTGGGGAACAAGTGGGGGTGAAGGTCGTTGAGCAGTCGGGTTCATATGTACAAACTCGGTAAACCATTCACTCATCATTTGGAAGAAGGCTTCCTTAGCCTCTCCTCCTTAGCCCTCAGATACAGGCCTTGTATTGCTCGATACTACTCTATGAATGGAGGTTTGAGCATTACTCTCAACTTCATTGGAGTTAGCTCAGTTGGATGTCATTGCTATAAGAAAACAGGTTTCAAAATAGGTCAAGAGTTATCTCATTATCGCAGGTTATATAATGGCATGTATATCTAAACTCACACATTACGTTTAGTCCGAGAATCAACTAAACCGTAGCTCTAATACCGCTAAATGTAACACCCGAAATAGGATATGGAGTATTACCGAAGTTTACAATTTCAAACAATCAAATATTTTAAACGTCTAACATCACATCATCAATCATAGCAAAACAAAAAAAAAGTCATACATATTGTCCCTTATTCAGGACCCTTAGGCCCTAAAAACACGTTAGAAAAAAATCAGGACAAAATCGAAAACTTATGAAATTTTTTGGAAAAAGTTATGAAACACGACCGTGTGGCCAAGCCGTGTGCCTCACACGGCCAAGAGATACACCCGTGTCTCAGGCTGTATAGACATTTAAAGTAGGGACACACAGTCGTGTCCCAGTCCGTGTTCGTGCCTGATAAACCGTAAATTATACACATTTTTGCCCCATGTTTAATGCATTTTATGGATGATTCTGCATTAGAATTGGTGAATTCGATGCTTCTAATTCTTTAATTTCATGTTTTATACTTAGGAAAGCAGAGGAGAGCGAAAGGAACAAGAAACGGGCCAAAAACGGAGAACATGGACCAAAGTACGAAATCAACATGACCTGGACCTCCTCACACGGGCAGACCACACGGCCATGTCAATCTGGCAGAATTGGAGCACGACGCACACGGGCGTGTCACACGGGTGTGTCCCTGCCGAGCCCAAGTTAAGTCCAATTCGGAAAAGGCCACTTTTGAGGGCTTCTAGGCATTCCAAAGCCTATAAATACACCCTAGAAGAGGAGAAAAAGGAGACGGAGAAGGGTGGTAAGGAATTACCCCAAGGAAGCCGATTGATCCCTCTCAGAAGCCAGATACATCATCAAGACTGAAGATCTCTCCTCAATTTCCCTTCAGGAGTTTTGGGTTTTCTTTATGTTTTGTATTCTTTATTCATCTGAGATGCTTTCTTATTTAGTTATAAACTAAATCCCTTAAATACCTAAAGGGAATGAAACTTAAGACGAATCTTGTTATTAATTTCTGAATCGTATGATAAATATTTAACTTCTTCTTAATTATGTAATCTTAATTCTTGTTTTGATAACCCATGATACTGATTCAAGACATGCTCTTATTTAGAGGAGGAATACACCCTGTCTAAGAGTACTTTTGTCATAATTAAGCGGAGTTGATTGCGTGCCTAGAAATAGGGTGACAAGATTTTGCCGGATTAGGGTGAAACATAATAAGGGGATCCATAGATCGAGTTAATACAACCCTAGAGTGTTAATTAGAGAAAAGTCTTGGTTATTCAATTTAGGGATTAGACGTTATTAGTCTTGAATAGGGATAATAGCATAACATAGGGATCTCTACGGAACAAGTTGAATGAATAAATCGTCCGGTTCGGAGCCAGAATAACAAGTAAAGTCTAGGTGGATTTTTCCTCAGGTATTGTCTCAAGTCAATCAATTTTCCCAAAAGCAACTCCCCAATTCTTTTCTCTGTGCGTTCTTAGTTTAGAGAATTAGTTAATTGAAACAAATAAAAACCTCTTTTTATTCTTAGGCTAGATAATAAAAAGACAGTCATTACTAGTACTTTTAGTTCCTTTAGGTTCGACAATCCGATCTTGCTAAAACTATACTACTGTTCGATAGGTACACTTGCCTACATCACGATAATAGTTAGTTCAAGAACGAGTAATTATAAATATTTAAAACCTATCACGAAACCTCGCGATCAAGTTTTTGGTGCCGTTGCCGGGGAACTGAAATATTAGGAACGCTCAATTTTTATTACTTTAGCCATTTATTTTTTTTTCTTGCAATTTAATTTAATTTAATTATTATTTATTAATTGAATTTTTCTTTCTCTTGGCAGGTTTTTATAGTTTATGACTAGCAGAAACCCGTCGGGACCATTACTTTTTGACGAAGAAATTGATCGCACAGTTTGTAGAAACCAAAGAGAAATAAGGCGCAGCTTAAGATGCATAGAGAACGAGTAAGAAGACGATACTCAACCTCCAACCGACAAGATGGCTGAAAACCAAGGCAATCAGCTACCTCCTGCAATTGCGGCTAATCAAAATCCTGCTCCATGTACTATGTATGATTATGCTAAACCTTCTTTAACAGGAACTGAATCTAGCATAGCTAGACCTGCTGTAGCTGTAAATACTTTTGAATTAAAACGTAACACTATCCAGATGGTACAGCAGTTTTTTCAGTTTGATGGTTTGTAGGATGAAGATCCCAACGCTCACTTAGCAAACTTTCTGGAATTTTGCGATACATTTAAAATGAATGGCGTTTCTGATGATGCCATTCTTCTTTGGCTATTTCCTTTTTCATTGAGGAACAAAGATAAAAAGTGGTTGAACTTGTTACCACGAGGGTCAAGTACTACTTGGGAACAAATGACCGAAAAATTTTTACTAAAATATTTTCCGCCGGCTAAAATGGCTAAATTACGTAATGATATCTCTTCTTTTGTATAGATGGATTTAGAAACACTTTACAATGCATGGGAGAGATATAAGGACTTACTGAGAAGGTGCCCTCACCATGGGTTACCACTTTGGCTGCAAGTACAAACATTCCACAATGGTCTGAATCCCTCGACTCGGCAAATGGTTGACGCAGCTACTGGCGGAACCATCAACAACAAAACACTTGAAGAGGCTTATGAATTCATTGAAGAGATTTCACTGAATAACTATTAGTGGCAAGTTATGAGGACAAAGCCAACGAAAACAGCCTGCATTTTTAACGTCGACTCAGGTACTATGCTGTCAAATAAGGTAGAACTTCTCAATAAAAAGATTAATGGTTTACTTGGTTCTACGTAGGTACATCCAGTAATGAGGTGTGACTCAAGTGGAGGAGGTGTGCATACAGAATATCAATCCTTCAATCCCACAACCGAAGAGGAACAAGTCAACTATATGGGTAATAATAACTTTAGATCTCAAAATAACCAATACAGTAATACTTATAATGCAGGTTGGAGGAACCACCCAAATTTCTCCTGGGGAGGTTAAGAGAATCAAAAGCCACAAAATCCTCAGGGTTTTCAACAACCACCTTATCTACAAGAGAAGAAACCGAACCTTGAGGAGATGTTCTCAAAATTCATATCAATGTTAGAAACCTGTTTCCAAAATACCGAGACAGCACTTAAAAATCAACAAGCATCGATCAGAAGACTCGAAACTCAGATAGGCCAGCTATCCGAACTAATCTCTGAACGAACACAAGGTAGCTTACCAAGTAATACTGAACCTAACCCAAGGGAACACCTCAACGCAATTAGTACTCAAGATAAGGAAGGATTCTTTGCGCCTGAGCCAGAATTGATGCAAGAAACTGTGGTGAGCAAAGGTAAAAGTGAGGTAAGTCATAACAAAATGGTGAATGATGAATATAAACCTCGTGTCCGATACCCTAACGCGACAAGGAAAGACCGCTCAAACGAACAATTCGGTAAATTCCTCAAACTTTTGACAAAATTACTTATTAACTTATCGTTTATTGAAGCCCTGTTGCAGATGTCGAATGCAATGAAATTTTTAAAAGAGCTTTTAGTAAATAAGCGAAAGTTGGATGAAGCATCGTATGTGGAGCTAAATGCAATCTACTCAGCTATTCTACAGAATAAGCTACTCGAAAAATTGAAAGATTCAGGGAGTTTTACAATTTCTTGTTTAACTGGTAGTTTAGATATAAGTCATGCATTAGCTGATTTAGGGGCTAGTATTAACATTATGACCTACAAAATGTTTAAGCAACTAGGTCTTGGAAAACCTAAGCAAACTAAGATGAGCATTCAATTGGAAGATAAAACTATAAGATTCCCTAGGGGTATTATTGAAGATGTACTCGTGAAAGTAGATAAGTTCATATTCCCCATTGATTTCATTGTTCTAGACATAGAGGAGGATAATAACACCCCTTTGATTTTACGAAGGCCCATTCTAGCAACTACTAAAACAATTATTGATGTTGGCACAGGTGAGCTTACACTTCGTTTGGGAGACGAAACGATCACCCTTCAAGCTCGTAATTCTGGCATCACATCAAACATTGAAGGTAATAGTCCACACCAATCTACTAAAACTGACAATATGACTTTCCAGAAATTAAGCTTCAATGAAGTTCACGAGCCATGTTCCAGAAATGATAGATGACACATTCATGAAGAACAAAGGCTACGGATAGAGGAGCTAGATGAATGGCGAGCACACAAATCGAGAACACATAATAAACTGAAACTACGCCAAAACAAGCCCGATACCTCTCCTAATCAACTTAAGGTTGGTGATAAAGTCTTACTAGATATAGCAGATCCCCACATTGTCACTACCACACCGAATCAGAAAATCCCTCTTACGGAACTCATTATTTTTCCATTCGGTACGGTGAAGGTGAGTCACCCCAAATTTGGTAATTTTAAGGTAAACAACACCTAATTAAAACCCTATTTTGATGAGATTGATAGCAGGAATGAGGAGTATAAACTCCTCGAACCACCCTGACCATTCACTAGAGAGGTAAGTGGAGCTTAGACTATCAATAGCGCTTCTCGGGAGGCAACCCGAGCACTAACATATTTTGATTTCTTTATTTTTAATTTCTAACACTTTGAATCATTAACTGTATCTTTGAATTACAAAGTTTTTCAGCACACACGGCTAGGTACACGGGCGTGCCTAAAACCGTGGCCAAATAGGGGAAGAGACACAGCGGTGCGATACGGCCGTGTGGAAGCAGGACATGATTTCCCCAAAATACAGGATGCGATAAATCCCCATGGCCGTGCGACATGGCCGTGGGTGAACTTGATAGGTGAACAAAGGCGTGGGAATGGAAAAACACGGACGTGCCAGGAGCAAGGCTCGATTCTGTTTCTTCAACACGGGCGTGAGACACGCCCGTGCCGTTAAGCCGTGCACAACAATACACGGGCGTGGTACCCTAACACACGAGTGTGGGAGAAGCAAACAAAGCTAGGCACGACCGTGCAACATGGCCGTGTGCCACACACACCCAAGACACACGGGCGTGGGATAGTAGCCGGGCATGACCTATATCGCAAATTTCAAAAAACACGGGCTCACCCTCAGTGTACACGGGCGTGGCCCTAGGCCATGTGGTCCTCCTGTAACATCTCGACATAGGGCCTAAATGGAATAGTGGTTGCGAAACCACAAATCTAAGATAGAAAAGTTTATTTCGATTAATTTTTATGATTTACTGAGTGATTAGATGCATGTGTTAGAGTATTGGTAAGAAATTTTATAGATTGCATGTTTAATTTTCCTATTAGGGCTTATTTACAGAAGTTGTTGTAACAGCCCGATTTAGGGCCTAAACGGAATGATGGTTTTAGAACCATGAATTTGAAGTCAAAAAATTTATTCTGATTAAGTTTTAAGGTTTATTTATTGATTAAAATATTGTGTAAAAATATCGTTGTAACACCCATATCTCGTGACCGTCGCCGAAATAGGTAAGGGGCATTACCGGGCTTGTAACTCATGTCAGAACCGTAAAATTTTGAACTTTTTCTTGAAATAAAGGTCATTCATTTAGATAAGTACTAAGCACAGCCAGGGATAAAATTTAAACTTCTCTAAGTAAACATTCAAAAGATTCCATTTTCGCATGGCTTATATACATTAACCAAAATATTCTTCCGCCACTAGTCTATTTTATACATGCCATAAGATAATCCAAAACATAGCAGTACCAAACAGTGGATAGTGATAGTGTGACTAGTTGCTGACGATCCACGAGCCTGTAGCTTCGCAATGAGATCTATAAAACAGAGGAAACAAAATAAATGGAGTAAGCATTATAATGCTTAGTAAGTTTTAAGCAGTGTCAACAGATAACAATCAAATCATAACATAGTTGTTCGTATTTTTTTATTTCCCTCTTCCTTCAGGCATACCATCCCTTTACCGAATATGCACATCTCATCATATACAATAGGCAAATAAACCTTCACATAAAAGTGAGCTCATGTGACATAGATCTATTGTATGATTTTACATAACCTCTCACACTAATCCGATGTCACATAATCATAGGAATAGTCTCATAGATTGCTCTCGTATGCATCACATAACTACCTTATGATTTAGTTCAAATCAAGCTCACACATAAACTTGGAGTGCATACCTGTTTAACCTTTCGCATTGAATATATTTATAAGCAATTCTTATTACGAAGTCTTATAGCTTTAACCTCTACTCGGATTATCGGTGAGACCTTTAGCTCAGACGAAATCTCCACACGAAGTTATCGGGTCTTACCTGGACAAAATCTCCACACGTAGTCATCGGGTCTTACCCGGACATAATCTCCACACGTAGTCATCGGGTCTTTAGAGCTCGGATATAGTACGAGCACGAAGCTTACGGACATTAATCAGTGATAATATTCTCGCATAAAGCCTGCGGGGTTTTAACCCGGATATAGTACTGACACAAATGCCCTTCGGGACTTATCACATTTATACACTTTCACATCCATCACGTTGGCCACTCGGCCCTGTCACATATATACACTTTCACATTCATCACATCGGCCATTAGGCCTTATCACATATATACACTTTCACATTCATCACATCGGCCATTAGGCCTTATCACATATATACACTTTCACATTCATCACATCGGCGATTAGACCTTATCACATATATACACTTTCACATTCATCACATCGGCCATTAGGCCTTATCACATATATACACTTTCACATTCATCACATCGGCTATTAGGCCTTATCAAATATATACACTTTCACATTCATCACATCGGCCATTAGGCCTTATCACATATATATACACTTTCACATTCATCACGTCGGCTATTAGGCCTTATCACATATATACACTTTCACATTCATCACATCGGCCATTAGGCCTTATCACATATATACACTTTCACATTCATCACATCGGCTATTAGGCCTTATCACATATATACATTTTCACATTCATCAGATCGGCCATTAGGCCTTATCACATATATATACACTTTCACATTCATCACATTGGCCATTCGGCCTTATCACATATATACACTTTCACATTCATCACATCGGCCATTAGGCCTTACCACATATATATACACTTTCACATTCATCACATCAGCCATTAGGCCTTATCACATATATACACTTTCACATTTATTCAAATATACTTCACATACCACATATACTATCATGTACAGACTTGGTCTTGGCCGAATCTACATCCATCACTTTCCAATGAATAATTCAATTTTACGCCATACTATCATTTCATATTCGAATACTCATAAGCTTACAATATCATGATTTAGAATTCAAGTATGGGTTTAATCAATAGCTTATGAGCAACTAAAACAAGTTTTATCCATGTTTACAACAAAATCACATATTCACTACGAGCTATTTTCCTGAGCAATGGGCACTAAATTATTTATAACCGGAGCTACAAAACTCCAAATCACTTGCCGTTAATTTTTCCTGAATATAGACTCGTATATCTTCCATCCATAAAATTTCCAGAATTTTAGGTTTGGCCAATCAATACTAGATTTTTCTTAAATTTCCCCTGTTTCACTGTTTGACTAATCTGACCAGTCTTCACTACGAATCAAATTTCTCATTTTACAGAATTCAAAATGTGTTGTATTTGATTTCATTTGAAACTAGACTCATTAAGGAGTCTAAGCATATAAATTTTATCTTATAACCATTTTTGTACAATTTATAATGATTTTCTAAAAACAGAATAGGGGATTTCGGAGTCATTCTGACACCGTCTCACACAACTTTAAATATCTCTTATAGGAAATTTCTTTGCTCACAAGGTCTCTTTTATAAGAAACTAGACTAATTAAGCCTTGATTACATATTTTATTCAGCCTATAATTCCACACCAACAATTTATAGTGATTTTCTAAAATCACGTTACTGCTGCTGTCCAAAGCAAATTATTACAATTTGCTCTTAAATTTCCAAGTCCAAACACATATGAACTTACCATTTGAGTTTAAGACATATCATGGCCACATCATACCTTATTAAATCAACTCATTATGTCCTATTATGATTGAATTTACTCAACGTTTAATCACTTAAAACTTACCTCGGAAGTGGTCGACGATTAGATATCCACGGCTATTCGTTTACTTTCTCTTTTCCCCTATCCGACTTTGATCCTCTAAGCTCTTGAGCTAAATCAAACAATTTACTTCCCAATCAAACACAATCACACGGCATCCATATACATTTTAGAACCATTCGTAACATATTTACTACTCATTTACAAACGAAATACTCATATCACATTTATAAAACTACCTTTCATAAACACTATGTATAAATATGCATTTCTTCACTATTTACTAAGTCAAGCCAAACCACATGATTTATTAATCGTTAATATATATATACAGCATTAACAACTTCACTTAAGCTTAAGTATAAAATTTGGTCTTACCAAATTTTGCACATTTTACCAAAATAATAACTACCAATTTTACACAAAAGTGCCGAATCAAATAATACCACACTTACAATATCACTTGACTAATGAAATATCCAAAATATCAATCTATCATTTACCAAATTCATAAACCACATATAAGACACATTTTAAACTCAAGCATGTAACTTAACAACTTAACCATTAGTTGCCGAACCACAAACAAAACATATTCATACGTTAATATCTCAAACCTTACCTTAACAACCAATATGCAATATATCACATATACATAACTTAGCTTATGAGAACATATGTATTACATCATAAACACATCTTTTACCAATTACCTCACTTAAGCCAAATTTTTATAATCAACCACAAAAAAAATATACCACAAATCACACTTCCAAAATGGGCTACTTCCATGGCCGATTATACTTCATCATTAACATATCTAATTTTCAAATCATATAATCAACATTTGTTCAAGACATCAAACCTCTTTAATTTCGGCTATTACTAATATAAACATTCACAAATCATATTCTTAGGAAGACCGATTTCTTTCCATAACACATTCATCATCAATACTTAGATGAAACAATCAAAATCCCTTCCTTTATACCCTAGCCGAATGCTCCAATCATCCATCAAAATTACAAATTTTAGCATGGGCTAAGTAAGAACCATGATTATTTACCTAAAACAAGTTAAAATTTCACAATTTGACATAATATACTAACCTTTTTAATGACTCAAGTGACCAAAAATTCTTCCCCTCCTTTGTTTCTTCTATTCGGCCATGTTGAACAACAAAGAAAGAATTTTGTTTTTCCTCCCCTTTCTCTAGTCACGGCAATGGGGAGTAAGGGGGAGACAACTTTGGTTTCTCCTCCCACTCCCCTCATATTTTATTATTCTTCCCACACATATTAGCATAAAATGTCTATAATATGTTTTTCCCCATAGCATGGCTGGCCACCATCTAGATTTTTGGCTAATTTGACATGCAAACCCTTCTTTTATACAACATGCATTAATAGGTCCTTATAGATTAACCCATCGCATTTCAAAAGTGTCACACATAAGTCCTATTACTAAATTCACATGCAATCGACCAAATCAAAACTTAAAACTTTCACACATTCATATTCACATATAATAAACATAAAATATGACGGCTAATTATTTTTATAACTTGATTTTGTGGTCCCAAAACCACTTTTCGACTAGGGTCAAATTAGGGGTGTCACAATCGTTAAGTAATTTTACTGATAAAGTGCTTAATTGGACTTTTAGGACTAAATTGCAAAAGTTACAAAATATGTGTTCTAATTCATAAGTACTTGATTGAAATGGGGGTATAAAGAGGATGTCCTTAAATGGTAATAAGACCATTATATTTTGTTTGGACAAAAATGGGCATGAATAGGACAAAATTTTAAAGAAAGGCCTTAAGGGCATTTTAGTCATTTGGTAATTAAAAGAAATAAAAAAGGAAAATAAAGCCAAAATTGACTCATCTTTTTCATGGAGGCCGAAATTAGCATGGGGGAAGCCATGGCTAGGGTTTTCAAGCTTTCCAAGCTCAATAGTAAGTCCGTTCTAGCCCCGTTTTTCAAGTTCTTTACGATTTTGGAATCCCGGTAACTTTATTAAGCTTATTCTAGCAATAATTTAAGCTAGGGTTCATATTTGGAAAAATACCCATAGGTGAAATATGTTTATTTTGATGTTTTTTGGTAGAATATGAAGGCTGAAATTATGTTAAACAACTTTTGCTAAGCGGTTTTAAGCAAAAATGAGTAAAACGGCTTTATCGGTAAAAGTTGTTATTGTTCATAACTATGTGTTAGAGTGAGAATTTGATGTTTCCATAGAAGGGAAAAATGATCAGCATGCCATAAAACATAAGAATAAGGGATTAAGTTTAATTCCCGAGCCTAGGGGAAAAAGTGTAAATATGTAAAAGTTTAGGGGCAAAATTATAATTTTTCCAAAGTTTGAGTTAAGGACTGTTTTGAATAGTACATTTATTAAATAAGTAAAATATGATGTTTTAGCTCCCGAAAAATGAGATTTGATTCTAGAATGGGAGAAAAATCGAAAATCGGGAAAATTACTAAAATGGTCGTTTTAGTATCGAGGTAAGTTCATATGTATAATAAGCATTAATTTATGCATGTTTCAATGTAAAATTGATATATTTACTATGATTGCCGAGGTGTTGAAAGTAAGTATAATTATGATGATTTAAATGTTCAATATTAATTCGACATGGAAATGAGAAAGTATGTAAGTTTGTACGTAAATAATACATTATCTTTATTATGTTTTTGTATTTCAGCATATTTTATGTATTGTAGCTGATTTTTGAATCATAATTGACTATTGGAAGTATGGAATCAAGTATTAGAAAGAGAGAGAAATCCCGGTTGAACCTTCGGAAAGATTGGATGATACAGATGGTATGTAGCTAGGTCACATGTATGGTGCTAAGTGCACATCATGTGTACAGGAGAGCTACGAGACATTGTGATGTAGATAGGTCGCATGGGTGATACTATGTGTACACCATGTAGACAAGAGAGCTATGGGATATATGTAGCTAGGTTGCATGCGTGGTTCCAGGTGAATGACACCATGTAGACAAGAGAGCTACGAGATAAACTGGCTAGGTCACATGGGTGGTACTAAGTGTTCACCATGTGTACAAGAGAGCCAAAATTATGTGTACAATCGAGCTAGGTCACATTATTGGTGCTAAGTGAAGGCCACTATGTGTACAAGAGAGCTTCGATTTTAAAGATGGGCTATGTGCGATACCATCGCGTATCTGTTATTATTCCGAAGCGTTCAACTGGGAAATTGATTAAATGAAATTGCGTATGAATTTGTGATGATAAGTGTAAGTATATACGTTTGTAACTTATGAGCAATATGCTCGATATGTGATTGGAAGTTGGAAAGATTGTTATGGGAAAGTGATGAATACAATTGAAGTGTGAAAGATCAAAATTGACAATAAAACTGTTCTAGATAGTTGCAGTGACGTGAATCTAAAAATTTACAAAAAATATTAGAAATTGAATCGAAGACTGAATGAGATATCAAATTAGAGCTTAATGAGTCTATTTTCATGTAATAGAAATAGAGCAATCAAAGGAATTCTATATTATGAGATATTTAAGTTTTTGAGAGACTGGTTCAAAATGACTACGTGATCCCCTATTTTGACTTGGAAAAATCATTAAAAATTATAAAAAACTAATTAGGGGATATAATTTATATTCTTGAAATCCTTAATGAGTCTAGTTTCGAATGAAATAAACAAGTACTTTTAATTCTGTACGATGAGAAAATTTATTCGTAGTGAAGAGTGGTCAGAACAATTGAGTAGTGAAACAAGGGTAACTTCAATGAATAAACTGTAGCAATTGGCTAGACCAAAAATTCTAAAAATTTTATGGTAAAAGTATATGTGAAACTAGTTTCAAGGAAAATTAACAGTTTGTAATTTGGAGTTTTGTAGCTCCAGAAATAAATAATTTAGTTTCTAGTACTCTACTAGACAACTTATTTTGAACCTCATTATGATTGTAATAGTCAAAGTATGTGTGTTTGTGATGGTAATATTTCGGGAACATATTGTGACTTTGTTTAAAGTATGATAATGTATTGTTTATTAATATTTACATACTTACTTACTAAGCTATAATGCTTACTCGCTTCCTTTCCTTTTTCCTATAGTGTCGCAGATGTTAGCTCGAGTTGGAGGTCACCGGAGGTTAAATCACACTATCAAACTATTGATCGATATATAAAGGTTTTAAAGTATTTTAAGTCTTTGGCATGTATGGAGACTTATTTAATTGTTATTAAGTTGCTAGGAATTGGCTTAAAATACTGACCTATGTTATTTGAAGGTCTCTATTGTATAAAGTCATTTAATGTAGATAGTCTTGATTATGCTATTAATTAAATGATGCAATTTATGAATGTGCATGCTTGCCTATGTGTGTGGTTGAATTAAAGCATGATATGGGCCTTGTAAGCTCTTTTTAAGGGACAGCTCGAATGTGTTTGAAAAAGTTTTAAATTAGAGTGAAATTATGAATCGGTTTTTATACGATGATTAGTGATTAAGTCCGGTAATGCCTCGTACCCTATTCCGGCGTCAAACACGGGTAAGGGGTGTTACACCTCCCCTATATAAGCAAACCACTGTTCATCTTCTTCCCCCTTTCAAAATCGTAGCCGAAATCTACCCTTCTCCACTCCCTAATCCCTATTACGGCCACCATTCCCCAGATTCTCATTTCCCCAACCCCCAAACCATCCTAAAATCCACTTCCCCTACATTAATCCTCACTTTTCCATCTCTTTTCCCTCCATTTTCTTTCCACACGACTGTACCCCCTGCCACACCCGTGTACAGCCCCCAACTTTGTTTTTAAAGCTTAATCTCTCTCCCTTAGCGCCTTCAATGTCATCTTCAAGAGGAAAGAAAACCGCCATACCAGCCTCGAAGAAGAGGAAGGGAGCGTCATCTTCCGCGGGTCCACATCTCATCGCGAACCATCCCGTGATGAAGATGTTTAGAAATATTTATTTTAGTATTTTATGTTTTTTAATTTTTATTCAAACTACTTTTTAATTTTTAATTTTTAATTTTATTTTTATTTTTTAACAGATTTAAAATTTTATTATAAATTTCGGTTATTTCTTTTCGAGTACTTATCCTTCCTACTATCCTCTAAAAAGTTCTTGATTTTATCACAGTTATATAGAGCTCTTAAGCTCATCCTCACATAGGAACTAAAACTCCACCAGGAAAGGTTCTCCACGACTGCCATGTCCTGCTCGACCACGACCATAGCTACCACTAGATATAATATTCTTTTAGCGCAGGACTTATGGCCTAATGAACCTCTATGACTGCCGGAGTATCCTCCTCCACTCTCGAACTGATCACTCTCCAATACTCTAGTTTGAGGAATTCATCATACAGGAAGTTTCACTTCTCTCCCTATCTTATTTCTATACTCTAATATCTATCTTTGTACATTGAGGGCAATGTACATCTTAAGTGTGGGGGGTATTTATTTCATTATCAGAAAAATCCCTGAATAATCATATTGTTCTCTTGAAAAAACTCTCATATCATATTTAGGATAAATTTTAATTAATTTATGATTTTCATTGATATATCTTGAATTAAAACATAAGGATTTATGCATTGATTATTTAAACTTTAAGACAATAGAGAATCAAGCATGATGAGTTGATTTTTAAGAAATCAAAATCTTAGGCTGTTTCCCCAAGTCTAGGTATTACTTTGAATTGTAATTCACAAGTCTAAACATCAAAAAGCCATAATTTTTGTGAGATTTTTGAGCCTTTTGAGCATCTATGCATCCTTTCATGCCCACTTTTATTATTGCTTTGAGTGCATCAGTATTGAACTGTTATTCTAGAACTTGCTTGATTATGCATGTCGAGACCACACCATTTGATTTGATATATCAAAATGATTAAGGCACTTAGGATTAACCCACTCATGCCATGAAAAGCCTACCTCCACGATTAACCCCTAGTAAACCCCCTTGAGCCTAACAAACCATTTCTTGTATTACCCTTAATATTATCCTTTAACCCATTATTGTTGAAATCCCCTAAATTAATCCCTATTTTTGTCAAGATTTGAGTTGAATGGATTGTCTAGCTATGTTTTGTTCTTGATATTTAGTTTATATTATTTAACTTGTTCTTAAAAAAATAACAACTATGTATGCATGTTTGTAATTTCATATTCTGAGAGAAGCTCTATTGTTCACAAGTGAAGATTAACTCTTTTTCTAGTTAGGCAACTTTTCAATTCAATCTCGATTCTAACCCTTTCTTTCAGCTTGTGACCACACCTCCTAACCAAGCCTTATTACAACCTTCTAAAGACCTTTTGATTGATGTATCATCTTAAATTAAAGTGGTGGAGATTTGATTTTCATGCAAGCCTATTGTAATAACTTTCCATTACTAACTATTGAGTGCTTCCTTTATTGTCCTTAAAACACTTCGAGTGATTTGAGTGAATCTTTAGTGAGGATGTAAAACTCTGTGATATTCTGAATTAAAGGTAATTACTTAGATGAGGGAAGACACCTATGTTTTCGGAATAAAATGCTCAACTTGGAATGATTGAAACTTTTAAGTTCTTTTAGTTAAATTCTCAATGTATGATTACCTATGGATTAATTTGAGATATTATTGATAGAAATTATAAGTTGAGAAGGATTTATTTTGATTATGAGTTGAGAATTTTGCTTGAGGACAAGAAAATGCTTAAGTGTGGGGCTATTTGATAAACCGTAAATTATACACATTTTTACCCCATGTTTAATGAATTTTATGGATGATTTCTCATTAGAATTGGTGAATTTGATGCTTCTAATGCTTTAATTTCATGTTTTATACTTAGAAAAGCATAGGAGAGCGAAAGGAACGAGAAACGGGCCAAAAACAAAGGAAATGGACCAAAGTACGAAATCAACACAGCTTGGACCTCCTCACACAGGCAGACCACACGGCCGTGTCAATCTGGCAGAATTGGAGCATGACTCACACGGGCATGTCACGCGGGCGTGTCCCTACCGAGCCCAAGTTAAGTCCAATTCAGAAAAGGCCACTTTTGAGGGCTTCTAGGCATTCCAAAGCCTATAAATACACCCTAGAAGAGGAGAAAAAGGAGATGGAGAAGGGGGTAAGGAATTACCCCAAGGAAGTCGATTGATCCCTCTCAGAAGCCGGATTCATCATCAAGACTGAAGATCTCTCCTTAATTTCCCTTCAGGAGTTTTGGGTTTTCTTTATGTTTTGTATTCTTTATTCATCTGAGATGTTTTCTTATTTAGTTATGAACTAAATCT
This sequence comes from Gossypium hirsutum, assembly GCF_007990345.1. Taxonomy (NCBI): domain Eukaryota; kingdom Viridiplantae; phylum Streptophyta; class Magnoliopsida; order Malvales; family Malvaceae; genus Gossypium; species Gossypium hirsutum. Next base: position 58,510,720 of record NC_053427.1, read on the forward strand.
CCTAAATACCTAAGGGGAATGAAACCTAAGACGAATCTTGTTATTATTTTCTGAATCGTATGATAAATATTTAACTTGTTCTTAATTATGTGTTCTTAATTCTTATTTTGATATCCCAGGATATTGATTCAAGACATGCTCTTATTCAAAGGAGGAATAGATCCTGTCTAAGAGTACTTTTGTCATAATTAAGCGGAGTTGATTGTGCGCCTAGAAATAGGGTGACAAGATTTTGCTGGATTAGGGTGAAACCTAATAAGGGGATCCATAGATCGAGTTAATGCAACCCTAGAGTGTTAATTAGAGAAAAGTCTCAGTTATTCAATTTAGGGATTAGATGTTATTAGTCTTGAATAGGGATAATAACATAACTTAGGGATCTCTACGGAACAAGTTGAACGAATAAATCGTCCAGTTCAGAGCCAGAATAACAAGTAAAGTCTAGGTGGATTTTTCCTTAGGTATTGTCTTAAGTCAATCAATTTTCCCAAAAGAAATTCCCCAATTCTTTTCTTTGTGCATTCTTAGTTTAGATAATTAGTTAATTAAAAAAATAAAACCCCTTTTCATTCTTAGGCTAGATAATAAAAAGACAGTCATTACTAGTACTTTTAGTTCCTTTGGGTTCGACAATCCGGTCTTGCTAAAACTATACTACTGTTCGATAGGTACACTTGCCTACATCGCGATAATAGTTAGTTCAAGAACGAGTAATTATAAATATTTAAAACCTATCATGAAACCTCACGATTAGTGCCCATATAACTCTCTGACTTGGGTCACACGGCCAAATCACATGCACGTGTGCCAAGTCGTGTTCCCTTGAAAATGGCCTCACAAGCCCGTGTGCCAAACCGTGTGCTAGGTCGTGTATGTAATATCTCGATTTAGGGCCTAGTCAGAATAGTGGTATCAAGACTACAAATTCAATATTAGGAAGATTATTTTATTATTATTTTGATTTATTAGCATGTTTTTAAGAATACGTGAAAAATTTGGTGAGTCAATTTTAGCGTTTGGAAGCCTAATTGAGAAAAATGACTAAATCGCATAAAGTGCAAATGTCTTACATTGATAGCTAAGGGTGTTAAATTTCCATGAAACCTAAATTGGGGGTCTTTAAAGGGAGAATAGACCTTACAAAGGATGCTAGCCGGCCATAGGGGACATAAGAAAGAGAAATGGTCAAAATTGGGTGGGTTGGTGACCAATTTTGACTAAAATAAAAATAAAATAAGGAGAAAAAGATATCATCTTTTCCTCTTCTTCTTCATCACCGAAAAATGCAGCCATTAGAGGGTTTTTAAGCTTCAAAATTTTTAGCCACTTAGTCTCTCTACAAGTAAGTGATTTTAATGAGTTTTCTTGATGATTTTACATTTTTAAGACCTTTGTGCCATGAGCTTTCTAATGAAGGTACCATTTTGCAAAATGATTAAGATTCTAGGATTTTTCCATGAAGGATTTGTGATGTTTTCTGAGTTTTTATGGAAGAAAATGAGTCTTGGGTGTCTTATAAACAACTTTTTTGAAAGGTGTTACCATGAAAACACCTAAAAGGACTACATTGCATAAGTTGTAAAATAGGTGTTAAATATGTGAAATAGTGGGAATTTAGAGTTTCTATAAGAGAAAAAAGGGTTTGGCTAGTCTTAAGAAATGAAAAAACTCGATAAAAAAATCAATTTTCAAGCCTAAGGGTAAAATGGTCATTTTGTCAAAGTCTAGGGGCAAAATGGTCATTTTACCAAAGATGTGAATTTTCAATTGCCTAATTTTATTTAGTCACTAAATGAGTACATTTCGCTATTATAGATCAAGAAATACCGAATCCGAACCTAGACTGGGGAAACGCCAAGCAAATCGACTAAATCGACTAGTCGCCACATTTTGTAATCCGAGGTAAGTTGTATGTAAATAATACAACTACATCACTAATGTATATGTGTTGAATTGTATTTGAATTAATATAGCATGAATTGCTTGATTTTGAAATTGTGAAAGTATGATGATAATAGAGATAGTAGAGTTCTCGTTCGAAGATAGGAAATATATCAGATATTCATGCCATGACATATGGGTTATTGTGGGCTAGTGTAAGACATGTCTGGGACATGCATAAGCCACATTATGAGAGCCAGTGTAAGACCATGTCTGGGACATGGCATCAGCATCGAGACGAGTGCTAGTGTAAGACATGTTTGGGACATGCATCGACCTCGAGACATAATCCAGTGTAAAACATGTCTAGGACATGCATTGGCTACAAGATGATAGTCAGTGTAAGACCATGTCTGGGAAATGGCACCGACATAAGATATAAGCTAATGGAAGACCGTGTCTGGGACATGGCATCAGCACCTTACCCACGTTTGAGGCTTAATGAATATCTGGTAGTGTTCTGAATGGTTCAACGGTGAGTATTATGACTTTAAGTTAATGAGTATGGTATAACCGTGTTGTGAGTGGTACAGGTACCTATTTGAAATGTATGTGATATAAGCTCGATATATGCTATGAGATTTATATGGATAGTGATGAGTAATTTATGCTTGCACCTACTTTTGTATTATGAGCATGTTAATGAATGGTAAAATTGTTGTATATTTATTTATATGCAACTTACTAAGCTTTATGCTTACTCCCTCTCATTTCCTTTTTCTTATAGTGCCGCCTATCTAGCTCAAGGATCAACGAAAGTTACAGATATCGATCACACTATCAATCGAAGCATTCGATATAGTTTGATTTATATTTTTGAATATGGCATGTATAGGGAACTAGACTTATGTTTTGTGTTAATATTAACTTGGCAAAATGTGGTGGCTTGGGATAAATCCCTCATTTTGTATTAAGCCTCAAATGATGGCTAATGTTCATTTTGATTTGTATGGAATGAAGTTATTTTCATGGTTGAGTTAAATGAGTAAATGAAATGTTGTCTATTGTGGATGATTTGGTTGCTTGAGATAGTCTTATATTGGATTTGGTGGTTATTGTGTAGGTTGTGTAAGTAAGGGTGGCAAAGAGGCTTGGTAAATAGCCTTATATTGTCCACACGGTTAGACACACGAGCGTGTGTCTAAGCCGTGTGTGACACACGGCCAGCCTCATGGGCGTGTTGTCCAACCGTGTGTCCTTTGCACATAAAAATTTCAAGTCAGTATGCATGGTAGTAAACACACGGGAAGAGACACGGCCGTGTGTCTCAGCTGTGTGAGGGACACGGCCTAGCACACAGGCGTGTGCCTTGGCCATGTGACATTTTGGGCTTGCTGATGTTAGAAATAGAATGTCCATGTTTTTGCACACTGGATAGGACATAGGCGTGTCATGGTCATGTAAACGACACGGGCAAGGGACATGGGCGTGTTCCAGGCCGTGTGAAAACCCCTGTAGGTGTGCATTTAGAATTAATTCCACACAGGTGGAGGACACGAGCGTGTCCCTATTTTGCTTAGGCCTTGTGAGACACACAGGCCATCAGCACGACCAGGTCGAAATGGTCACATGGACGTGTTGCCCTTCCACACGGGCGTGTGCCCCTATGTCAAGTGTCAATTTTCTATAGTTGGCTTAAGGGCCCGGGTTGATCCTGGATTGTTTCCTATGGTTGATTTGGGGATCGTAGGCCCATGACAATAAGATTAAAGTAGAAATTGAAAAAGTTTTAAATTGAGCAGAGTTTTGGTGACTCGGAAATATTTGTTAGCATAAGTTTAAAGTTAGGTAATACCTCGTATTCCATCCCGGCTAAAGGTTCGGGCGTGGGGTGTTACAGTGTAATAGCCTGACTTGCAACCCTTTGTAAGCTACAGGGGACACACGGCTATGTCACCTAGCTGTGTTTCATACACCCCTGAGACACATGCCCGTGTCTTTGGCTGTGTAGACAATAATTAGGCTATTTTCAAGCCAATTATTTCGCCCAAAATGTGCATACTTGTGCAACTCGAATACACCCAATTCAAGCTTCAAAAATGTACATAAAATGTGTATAATCAAGCCAATACAATAAGATACTAATTCATACAACCAATATGCCCTTAGGCACCTCAATTTTCATGACAATAAACATATCCAAACACAAGCATAATATAGTCATTAATAATTTAACATTGCACTCCAAATTTCATACCATTTCATACCACATTTGCCACTTTCAAACATACCAAAATGGTCATTCATATCATATAATTTCATGACCATTCCAACACATAACATTCAAGTATCAAAATGCCAAATTATTAAAATCATAAATCCATATAAACATGCCAAAACATAATGGCTATAATATCAACCAAAACACCTATACATGCCATTATAACCAAGACTTAAAAATGTTAAAATCTACCATTATAGCTGATGGATAGTGTGATAGATCTCTGACGACTTTCCAACCTGAAGAAGCTTCGATTAACTACAAAACATAGAAAATAATACAAAGTAAGCATGTTATGCTTAGTAAGTTCATAACATATAATCTATACTTGTCAACACAATACACAATCTTAAAATACATATGCACCAATCCGACATGAGCAACAAATGACTCATAAGCTTAAATCATCTGAATTTAAATTTTTTATTGTCATGAAAACACATATTTCCTACCTTCCATAGTTTTAAGGTAAATTGCATTGAAAACTCTTACCGAAACACACACAAAGTAAAAATCACGATGGTTGTTACCACCCATTTTCATAGTTTGATAGCCGAAACTATCCCTTTCCATATTTTGATAGCCGAAGCCATCCCTTTTCATAATTCGATGGTGGACACCATCTCTTTCAATTGTTGATGGTCGTCACCATCCCATTTCATAATTTAATAGCCGAAGCTATCCCTCTTTATAATTCGATAGCCAAAGCCATCCATTTTCTATAATCCGATAGCCGAAGCCATCCCTTTTCATAATTCGATAGCTAAAGCCATCTCTTTTCATAATTTGATGGTTGTCACCATCCCTTTTCATTGTTGATGGTCTTCACCATCCCTTTTCATAATTTGATAGCCGAAGCTATCCCTTTTTTCTTAATTTGATAGCTGAAGCCATCCTTTTCATAATTTGATAGCCAAAGCCATCCCTTTTCATATTTTGATAGCTGAAGCCATCCCTTTTGATACTCCGTTGTATTTTTCCATCAAGACACAATTTTATATTATAAAATAATAGCATTTATAACATAATTTTAAAACGCTATTCAAAAATACGAACTTACCTCTACAAGAAAACATAAAAATGGAGTCGGTTAATCCAAAGCTTTCTTTTTGCCTCGATCTAAAGTCGTACAAGGTCTATATTGATCTAAATGAATAAATTCAAATCAATTTAGTAACCAATCTATTCAATTAAATCCAAATTTATATTTTTCAAAATTACCCTTTTGCCCTTAATGTTTTGATTTCTTTACAATTTACTCTTTAAGCTCATAACATGAAATTCATGCAATTTTACCCCTACCCAAACCTATCCGAATTTCATACAAACTCATCGCAACCCACACATTTCATTATTTCACAAATTATATAGTGAATATTTCACATTTTTCAATTTAATTCCAAAACGATAATTTCATCAAAAATCACTTAATAAAAGTTGTTTATCTAATAACAACAAACCATTTTCTTTCATCAAACATCAAAAGCAATACAAACACATTCATGGTAAATCCCTAGAATTTTAAAAATTTTGCAAATTAATCCTCGGGCTAGTTAGATTAAGCTACAATGACTTCAAAAACATAGAAATCAATAAGAACGAGATGAAAAATACTCACATGTAAGGGAATGAATGTTGGCCAAATGTTGAAGCTTTGTTAATGGCTTCCTTAGGTGAAATTTTGGCAATGAAGAAAGAAAAGAAAGATGATATATTTCTTTTACTTATTTTATTTTAAGTTGTTTTATTAAATTACAAAATTAACCTTAGTAATTAACCTTTGAAAGCACATGTATAATGTCCATAATTGTCCACTCAAACTAAAAATGGTCTATTTTCTATCCAAGTGCTCAAACATTTAAGTTTCAAAGCTATTTAGTGATTTTAACCTATAGAACTCTAACTTTGTACCTTTTGCAGTTTAGTCCTTTTTATTGAATTAAGCATGCAACCAATAAAATTTCTTAACGAAATTTTTGTACAGTGATAATAACATGCTATAGACATTAAAATAATAATAAAATAAATATTTTTACATTAGATTTGTGGTCACAAAACCACTATTCTGATTTCACTAAAAATGGGTTGTTACAAATTTCATAAGATCAACGGGGAAAACATGTCCTTGAATCATAAGAGGGAATCTATAATAAATTTTGTTCACTACCACACTATCACCGAAAGAACTAATGACAGCCATACCCAAACCAATAGTCTCTATAGTAATTTCTAATGTACATGCCAATTCACTCAAAATATACGAATGCATCGATCCAAAATCAACTAAGGGAAACAATGGAGTAGACTGTACAGTGAAAGTACCTGTGATGACATTAGTTGGATCGTGATCCTCTGACTCCCTAACAGCAAAAGCTTGAGGTAGACCTCTAGTCTCAACCTGCGATGTTACTGTATAGGAACAATCCACTGCCCAACCAGTCTCTCATTACCTCTTCCACAACCATGGCCTCTAGCAGGTGCATAAGCAGGTATCAAACTGTCTATGAAACCTTGACTCTAAATAGAAAATCCCTTAGAAAATGCTCCTTTGAACCACATTTAAAACATCCAACCATCAATTTACGACACTCTCCAGAATGCCTACACTCACAGTGTGCACAAATAGGCCAACCAGAACCACCCGTCAGACCACTGCACTAACCACAGTACTACTCTACTACTTAGACTGACTCGGTCGAGACCCACTTCTCGCACATCTATCAGAACTATGACTGGCACACTCTCTCTTAGGTGGCCTACCTGACGCACCATCAAAAATTCTCTTACTAGAGTCAATGACTACAGAAAGAGGCAGTTCAACTAAATTCTTCTCAACTTATTTATCCCTCTCAACCAACTCATCAAACACCTCCACGTTCTAAGCTACCAAACAAATCTGAATCTCGTGATTAAGCCTAAAACGAAACCTCTTACAATAGTCCTGTAACACCCCGAACCCGAGACCGACACCGGAGTCGAACACGAGGTGTTAACAGACTTTAAACCCCTTATAAAAAATATTTCCCAGACACTGCCAATCTGCGTACTAGTCGCTTTAAAAATTATATCTTGAGTTTCACAACTCGAAAATCAGTTTCGTGATTTTTCCCTGAAACTAGACTCATATGCCCATGTACATATTTTTTTCTAGAATTTTTGGTCGGGCCAATTAGTACAGTTTATTAGTCAAAGTCTCCCATGTTACAGGGATCGACTACCCTGACCTTTGCGCATTACGACTTGGATATCTCCTTGTACAGGGCTCCAATACTGATGCCGTTTGTTTCTATAGAAACTATACTCAGAGAGGAATCTATACATATATGGTATGACTCCTAATTATCTCTGGTTAATATATAATGAATTTCTAAAGTCGGAACAGGGAATCCAGAAACCGTTCTGGCCCTGTCTCACGAGAACCTGAATATCTCTTAACATACTGTCCGTATGATTGTTTCGTTACTTTCCTATGAAAGTAGATTCATCAAGTTTTGTTTACATAATTTATTCACTATTTAATTCCATTCCTACTATTTTTAGTGATTTTCCAAATCTACATCACTGCTGCTGTCAGCATTTGCCTTTAAGGTAGACTTTACCTATTTCATGGTTTCCATGATTCAACTAGCCCTTTTTGCATAAATAGCACAATTTATGAAAGTGATTAACCATCCCCGTGGCCAATCCTTGTCAAGCATATCCACACCAAATGATTATAACATTATACTCAAACACATATAAGCCATTTTCGCATGGCTATCCAAAATTTATACAAGTCCAAAGGGTCCACGACCCACAACAAATGGGTAGTCCTATACATGTCATTTCGAAGTTCAACCAAAATTGTACCAAAAGGGGGGGCTTTGATAGTGTGGGCGACTTTGACTTCAAGATCCCGAGTCCGATAGCTAGAGAACCAAATCTATAAAACAGAGGAGCAATGAAACGGAGTAAGCAATTTATGCTTAGTAAGTTTTGAGCAAGGAATTCCAGCACAACAAAAGTATAGCATTCATATAGCTAAACGGATAATTTCATATGCACAAATTTACGATATCGTACTTGCTTCACATTATCAACCCTTATGTACATACACAAAAGATCAACTCAGCCAAAGGCCGGTAGCTCGTTTATCAACTGAGCGAATACTTATTTGTAAGGGCTCAACTAAATTCAAGCACATACGAAACATACCTCAATGTTGGGATGTTTCGAGAGTATTAACTGGAATTTTACAGCAAGTTCATTCATTCCCAACTCACGTACCTTCGGAATTTAACCGGATATAGCTCCTCGTTCAAATGCCTTCGGGACATAGCCCGGTTATAGTAATTCGCACAAATGCCTTCGGGACTTAACCCGGATTTAGTAACTCGCACAAATGCCTTCGGGCTTAGCCCGGAATTAGTATCTCGCACAAATGCCTTCGGGCTTAGCCCGGAATTAGTATCTCGCACAAATGCCTTCGGCCTTAGCCCGGAATTAGTATCTCGCACAAATGCCTTCGGATCTTAGTCCGGATATTGTCACTTAGCACAAGCCTTCGGGACTTAGCCCGGACATCATTCAAATAACCATGTACATTTAACAATAAATCATGGCCCATTCGTATTTCATTTTCGTTAGCAAAACTCAAACACAAGACATTTATCATTCTTGCAAATTCGGCTCAATAGCCACACAAAGAGCATGATTTTAATTTGCTTAAAACATGATCTAATCACATCATAATTTAAGCTCTCTTACTCAAGAACTTACCTCGGGTGTTGTCGAACGATTCCGATAGCTATTCGACCACTTTTTCCTTCCCTTTATCGGATTTAGTTCCCCTTTGCTCTTGAGCTTAATTAAACAAATAAATTGATTTAATCATTTGAGCATCGAAAAGAGGAACACAAGGCACTTAGCCCATATTTATACATTAGACATTAAAGTCACATATGTACGGAATCATGAATCAAACTCAACATTTTAGCTAATTTTTCCTCCTTGGCCGAATATGCATGTCTATTTTGGGGCCGATTTCAACACTTAATACATTCTACAAGTATGGTCACTTGTATTGACTAAACACCCTTTTGTTTCAAGTTCAAAACTTGGCTAATACACACATATACACACTAGTAAAGCATCCTCTCCCTTTCCATCAATTTAACACATGCATTGCTCATTAACATGCAAAAGTTATATTCGGCCTTAGCACACAACTTGCTAGCCGACTCTTCTCCATTTAGCAACCAATGCACATATGTGCTCACTCAAAAATGCTAAAAAGGAGGTTCAAGAATCATCAAGCCACCATCACATGCATCATTAACAAGCTTCATATTTAGCATGCAATGGCATTAACACAAACTCCACCTAGGCCGAATCTTAACTCATCCTCATGCCTCATCACCACAACATCAAACATCAACCAAGAACGATGCATCCATGGCCGAGTGTCATTTCCATCACATAGCAAGATTTAGACCATGGGCTAGGTAGAACTCAAGCTAACAACTAAAACATGCATGCATCTCATGGAACATCATCAAACATACCTTAGCCTAGCTACATGCATGGCCGAACCTCTTCAACCTTTCTTCTTCCTTCCTCCTTAAAATTTTTGGCCAAGGATGAACCAAAGGATGAGCATTTTTTTTCTTTGTTTTTTTCTTTCTAGTTTCGGCTAAATGAAGATGAGAAAGGATGAACAAAAATTTTCTCCTTTCTTTTCTTTAGCTCACGGCAATGGGGGGGGAAAACAACTACACACATTTTTTTTTGTATTCATCATACTCATTTTCATTATTTTATGCCCATGCCCCTTATTTTATTTTTTTCCTACATACCTCACTAGGCCAACATGTTCCCAACATGTTTCCACCCATAGCATGGCCAACCACTAGCTCAAATTTTGGGTAATTTGACATGCAAACCCATCATTTTCACAACATGCATTAATAGACCATTTTAAATTAGCCTATCATATTTTCACCATGTCTCATATCAATCCCTATTTAATAATTTCTCATGCAATTGGCAAAATTGGAGAATGAAACTTCCACATACTCATGTACACACATAATAAGCATAGAATATGGAAATCAATTATTTTTATGACTCGGTTTTGTGGTCCCGAAACCACTTCCCGACTAGGGTCAATTTTGGGCTGTCACAACTCTCCCCCACTTAAGAAATTTTCGTCCCCGAAAATCTTACCGGTAAATAGGTTTGGGTATCGTTCTTTCATCGAGCTCTCGATTTCCCAAGTAGCTTCCTCGATCCCGTGTTTGAGCCATAACACCTTCACTAACGGAACCCTTTTGTTTCGCAACTCCTTCACTTCACGAGCTAGGATATGCATCGGCTCTTCTTCATAACTCATATCGGCTTGAATTTCAACCTCTGATGGGCTAATTATGTGCGATGGATCAGATCGATAGCGTCGAAGCATCGAAACATGAAAGACGTCGTGAATCTTTTCAAGCTCAGGGGGCAAAATCAATCTATACGCAACCGGACCAACTCGTTCGGAGATTTCGTACGGCCCAATGAATCTCGGGCTCAACTTGCCCTTACGGCCAAACCTGAGTACCTTTTTCCAAGGCGAAACTTTAAGGAACACTTTATCTCCCACCTGATATTCAATGTCCTTTCGTTTCAAATCCGCATACGATTTTTGACGATCTGTGGCTGCTTTCAGACTTTCACGGATTACCTTTACTTTCTGTTCAGCATCCTTAATCAAATCAACTCCGAAAATTTTACTTTCACCGAGCTCGGTCCAAAACAACGGTGTACGGCATTTACGACCGTACAAAGCCTCGTAAGGTGCCATCTTAATACTTGATTGAAAACTATTATTGTAAGCGAATTCAATCAAAGGTAAATACCGTTCCCATGAACCACTGAACTCGAGGATGCAACATCTCAACATATCCTCAAGTATCTGAATTATCCGCTCAGATTAACCATCGGTTTGGGGATGAAAAGCAGTGCTAAAATGCAGCTTGGTACCCAAAGCTTCTTGCAATTTCCTCCAAAATCGCGAGGTGAATCTCGGATCTCTATCCGACACGATAGAAATAGGTACCCCGTGTAATCTCACAATCTGAGAAACGTACAATTCAACTAGTCTATCCAATGAAAAATCCATACACACGGGGATAAAGTGAGCCGACTTAGTCAGTCTATCAACAACAACCCAAATCGCATCCTTCTTACTTGTTGACAATGGCAGTCCGGACACAAAGTCCATTGTGACTCGATCCCATTTCCACTCGGGTATCATGATCGGCTGAAGTAATCCTGAAGGCACTTGATGTTCCGCTTTCACTTGTTGACATATTAAACATCTCGAAACAAAGTCGGAGATGTCTCGTTTCATACCATGCTACCAAAACCAACGTTTCAAATCGTTGTACATTTTCGTACTCCCCGGGTGACTTGACATTCGGCTACAATGGGCTTCGTTCAGAATCATCGAAATGAGTTTCGAACTCCTTGGAATACACAAACGACTTCTGAACCTCAAACAATCATCATCATCAATTTGAAACTCCGATTCCTTGTTCGGAGCACACTCAGCCCGTTTTGCAACCAATTCATCTTCAACTTTCTGGGCTTCACGAATTTGATAAATCAATAATGGTTTCGCTTTTAATTCAGCTATTAACACATTGTCGGGTAGAACAGACAAGTGCACATTCATCGCTCGTAAAGCAAACAATGATTTCCGGCTTAAGGCGTCCGCAACCATATTAGCCTTTCCCGGGTGGTAATCAATGACAAGCTCGTAATCTTTCAACAACTCAAGCCAACGTCTTTGTCGCAGATTTAAGTCTCTTTGAGTCATCAAATTTTTGAGACTTTTGTGATCCGAAAATACATGGCACTTCTCACCAAATAAGTAATGTCGCCATATTTTTAAAGCAAATACGATGGCAGCTAGTTCAAGATCATGGGTCGGATAATTTTCTCATGTGGCTTTAATTGTCTCGACGCATAGGCCACCACTCGACCTTCTTGCATCAATACGCAACCCAACCCAAGTAGGGATGCGTCACTATAAATGACAAACTCTTTACCTGATTCGGGTTGCACTAAAATTGGAGCTTCAGTCAAATAAGTTTTTAGTTGATCAAAACTTTTCTGACATTTCTCCGTCCATTCGAACTTAACATCCTTTTGAAGTAGCTTCGTCATTGGTGTGGCTATCATCGAGAAACCTTTGACAAATCGTCGGTAATAACCGGCGAGTCCCAGGAAGCTCCGAACTTCGGTGATATTTCTTGGAGGCTTCCAGTTAAGTATGGCTGAAATTTTGCTCGGGTCAGCTCGAATACCCGATGCGGATACCACATGACCCAAGAAGCTAACCTCTCTTAACCAGAACTCACACTTACTGAACTTAGCATATAACTGCTTATCCCGCAAAATTTGCAACACTAGCCTCAGATGCTCAGCATGTTCGGTCTCATCTCTTGAATAGACCAAGATGTCATCAGTGAACACAACTACGAACCGATCCAAATATGGTCTGAAGATCCGATTCATCAAATCCATAAATACCGCAGGGGCATTTGTGAGCCCAAACGGCATCACTAAGAACTCGTAGTGACCATATCCCGTTCTGAAAGCAGTTTTGGGTATGTCCGAATCTCGAATTCGCAACTGATAATAGCCCGATCTCAAATCTATTTTTGAGAACATTGAGGCTCCCTTCAGTTGGTCGAACAAATCATCGATACGCGGTAACGGATATTTGTTCTTTATCGTCACTTTATTCAGTTGACGATAGTCAATGCACAACCTCATGGTTCCGTCCTTCTTTTTCACGAACAATACTGGTGCACCCCAAGGTGAGAAACTTGGTCGAGCAAAACCTCTATCCGTCAATTCTTGCAACTGAGCTTTCAACTCTTTTAACTCGGTTGGTGGCATACGATACGGAGCTATCGAAATCGGCGTAGTCCCAGGTACAAGCTCAATACCAAACTCTACCTCCCGAACAGGTGGTAAACCCGGTAATCCTTCAGGAAAAACATCCGGGTATTCACAAACCACCGGCACAGATTCGGGTTTCTTGTCTAATTCTTTGTCATCCAGTACATACGCAAGGTATGCTTCGCACCCTTTTCTTACATATTTCTGGGCCAACATTGCTGATATTACAGTTGGCATCCCCTCCAAGTCCGTAGACTCAACTCGGATTACTTCGTTATTTGCGCACCTCAAATCAATAGTCTTGCTTTTGCAATTCACAACCGCATCATGCGCGGTCAACCAATCCAAACTAAGAATAACATCAAATTCATCAAACGGAAAAAGCATCAAGTCCGCCGGAAAACAGGAACCTCGAATTTCTAGGGGACATTTCTTACACACTTTGTCGACAAGCACGTAACGACCCAAGGGATTTGACACCCGAATTACGAACTCAGTAGACTCAATAGGTAAAGTCTTACTGGATGCTAAGGTTTCACATATGTAAGAATGAGTAGAACCGGGGTCAATCAAAGCAATTACATTAGTATCAAAGAGAGTAAAAGTACCGGTAATAACATCAAGCGAAGAAGCATCCTCGCGGGCACGTATAGCATAAGCTCTAGCAGGCGCACGAGCCTCGGATCTGGTCATAGCATCTCTAGATCCTCTCTGACCACCACTAGCATTGCCCGTATTTCCAGATGGTCTACCTCGAGCAGTGGTAGCACCCGGTTTCCCACTCTGATTTTCATTCTGTTCAAACAACCTCGGGCAATCTTTAATGAAGTGGTCAACTGATCCGCACTTGTAACAGGAGCGGTCAGGGAATCTACAACTCCCCGAATGCCATTTACCGCAATATCGACATTTCGTTCTATCTCGACGTTCATTCCCAACACTGGCGACCAAAGTGCCTCGTGTACCCACAGGGGGTCGATCACGATCTCGTCTAAAAAGGCCTGAAGTGCCTCTAAACTGGCCCGCATCATCTCGAAATTTCTTCGATGCCTGTTGAAGAGACTTTCCCGAAGATCTTTTATGAAACTCTCCAGTTCCCACATCAACTTTTTGTTTTTCTTTTCTAAGCTCTTCGGCTTTACAAGCTCGCTCGACCAGTACTACGAACTCTCGTATTTCAAGAACGCCAACGAACATTTTTATATCTTCATTCAGCCCATCCTCGAAGCGTTTACACATGATAGCCTCGGACGAAACACATTCCCGAGCGTATCTACTAAGTCTAACAAATTTTCGCTCGTAATCAGTAACTGACATGGAACCTTGCTTAAGCTCAAGAAATTCCTTCCGTTTTTGATCAACAAATCTCTGACTAATATACTTTTTTCGAAACTCAGTTTGGAAAAACTCCCAAGTTACTTGCTCTCGGGGCACAACAGAAGTTAGAGTACTCCACCAATAATAGGCAGAATCACGTAGCAAGGAGATAGTACACTTTAGGCATTCATCGGGTATACAAGATAGCTCATCGAGTACCCGGATAGTGTTGTCCAACCAAAATTCAGCTTGCTCGGCATCGTCGCTATCCGTAGCTTTAAATTCAGTAGCCCCATGTTTTCGGATTCTGTCAACTGGGGGCTTATTTGACCTTATTTGGTCAGTTACCGGAGGTATTGTAGGTGCGGGGGTGGTATTAGTTGGGAATGGAGGTTGTGGGACAGCCGTATTAGTTCGAATGTATTGGTTGAACCAATCATTCATCACGCTATAGAAAGCTTGTCTAGCTTCATCATTCGGGTTACTAGCATTAGGTTGAGAGTCCACCGGCGCTGTCCCTTGTGCGGGAGCAGGCACTACACTCTCAAGATCATCAGCTACCTCTCGGTTGGGATCGGGATCCATTACTATAAATAAACACATTTACAATTGTCAGAAATCACCACACTATCAAGTAATCACATAAAATGGCATGTATAGCTAGACCCAACGCATTACGGTAGTCCTAGAATCGACCTAACGGTAGCTCTGATACCAATCAAATGTAACACCCCGAACCCGAGACCGACACCGGAGTCGAACACGAGGTGTTAACAGACTTTAAACCCCTTATAAAAAATATTTCCCAGACACTGCCAATCTGCGTACTAGTCGCTTTAAAAATCATATCTTGATTTTCACAACTCAAAAATCAGTTTCGTGATTTTTCCCTGAAACTATACTCATATGCCCATCTACATATTTTTTTCTAGAATTTTTGGTTGGGCCAATTAGTACAGTTTATTAGTCAAAGTCTCCCATGTTACAGGGATCGACTACCCTGACCTTTGTGCATTACGACTTGGATATCTCCTTGTACAGGGCTCCAATACTGATGTCGTTTGTTTCTATAGAAACTAGACTCAGAGAGGAATCTATACATATATGGTATGACTCCTAATTATCTCTGGTTAATATATAATGAATTTCCAAAGTCGGAACAGGGAATCCAGAAACCGTTCTGGCCCTGTCTCACGAGAACCTGAATATCTCTTAACATACTGCCCGTATGATTGTTTCGTTACTTTCCTATGAAAGTAGATTCATCAAGGTTTGTTTACATAATTTATTCACTATTTAATTCCATTCCTACTATTTTTAGTGATTTTCCAAATCTACATCACTGCTGCTGTCAGCATCTGCCTTTAAGGTAGACTTTACCTATTTCATGGTTTCCATGATTCAACTAGCCCTTTTTGCATAAATAGCACAATTTATGAAAGTGATTAACCATCCCCGTGGCCAATCCTTGTCAAGCATATCCACACCAAATGATTATAACATTATCCTCAAACACATATAAGCCATTTTCGCATGGCTATCCAAAATTTATACAAGTCCAAAGGGTCCACGACCCACAACAAACGGGTAGTCCTATACAAGCCATTTCGAAGTTCAACCAAAATTGTACCAAAAGGGGGGGCTTTGATAGTGTGGGCGACTTTGACTTCAAGATCCCGAGTCCGATAGCTGGAGAACCAAATCTATAAAACAGAGGAGCAATGAAACGGAGTAAGCAATTTATGCTTAGTAAGTTTTGAGCAAGGAATTCCAGCACAACAAAAGTATAGCATTCATATAGCTAAACGGATAATTTCATATGCACAAATTTACGATATCGTACTTGCTTCACATTATCAACCCTTATGTACATACACAAAAGATCAACTCAGCCAAAGGCCGGTAGCTCGTTTATCAACTGAGCGAATACTTATTTGTAAGGGCTCAACTAAATTCAAGCACATACGAAACATACCTCAATGTTGGGATGTTTCGAGAGTATTAACTGGAATTTTACAGCAAGTTCATTCATTCCCAAATCACGTACCTTCGGAATTTAACCGGATATAGCTCCTCGTTCAAATTCCTTCGGGACATAGCCCGGTTATAGTAATTCGCACAAATGCCTTCGGGACTTAACCCGGATTTAGTAACTCGCACAAATGCCTTCGGGCTTAGCCCGGAATTAGTATCTCGCACAAATGCCTTGGGGCTTAGCCCGGAATTAGTATCTCGCACAAATGCCTTCAGGCTTAGCCCGGAATTAGTATCTCGCACAAATGCCTTCGGATCTTAGTCCGGATATTGTCACTTAGCACAAGCCTTCGGGACTTAGCCCGGACATCATTCAAATAACCATGCACATTTAACAATAAATCATGGCCCATTCGTATTTCATTTTCGTTAGCAAAACTCAAACACAAGACATTTATCATTCTTGCAAATTCGGCTCAATAGCCACACAAAGAGCATGATTTTAATTTGCTTAAAACATGATCTAATCACATCATAATTTAAGCTCTCTTACTCAAGAACTTACCTCGGGTGTTGTCGAACGATTCCGATAGCTATTCGACCACTTTTTCCTTCCCTTTATCGGATTTAGTTCCCCTTTGCTCTTGAGCTTAATTAAACAAATAAATTGATTTAATCATTTGAGCATCGAAAAGAGGAACACAAGGCACTTAGCCCATATTTATACATTAGACATTAAAGTCACATATGTACGGAATCATGAATCAAACTCAACATTTTAGCTAATTTTTCCCCCTTGGCCGAATATGCATGTCTATTTTGGGGCCGATTTCAACACTTAATACATTCTACAAGTATGGTCACTTGTATTGACTAAACACCCTTTTGTTTCAAGTTCAAAACTTGGCTAATACACACATATACACACTAGTAAAGCATCCTCTCCCTTTCCATCAATTTAACACATGCATTGCTCATTAACATGCAAAAGTTATATTCGGCCTTAGCACACAACTTGCTAGCCGATTCTTCTCCATTTAGCAACCAATGCACATATGTGCTCACTCAAAAAAAAATGCTAAAAAGGAGGTTCAAGAATCATCAAGCCACCATCACATGCATCATTAACAAGCTTCATATTTAGCATGCAATGGCATTAACACAAACTCCACCTAGGCCGAATCTTAACTCATCCTCATGCCTCATCACCACAACATCAAACATCAACCAAGAATGATGCATCCATGGGCAAGTGTCATTTCCATCACTTAGCAAGATTTAGACCATGGGCTATGTAGAACTCAAGCTAACAACTAAAACATGCATGCATCTCATGGAACATCATCAAACATACCTTAGCCTAGCTACATGCATGGCCGAACCTCTTCAACCTTTCTTCTTCCTTCCTCCTTAAAATTTTTGGCCAAGGATGAACCAAAGGATGAGCATTTTTTTTTCTTTGTTTTTTTCTTTCTAGTTTCGGCTAAATGAAGATGAGAAAGGATGAACAAAAATTTTCTCCTTTCTTTTCTTCAGCTCACGGCAATGGGGGGGGAAACAACTACACACATTTTTTTTTGTATTCATCATACTCCTTTTCATTATTTTATGCCCATGCCCCTTATTTTATTTTTTTCCTACATACCTCACTAGTCCAACATGTTCCCAACATGTTTCCACCCATAGCATGGCCAACCACTAGCTCAAATTTTGGGTAATTTGACATGCAAACCCATCATTTTTACAACATGCATTAATAGACCATTTTAAATTAGCCTATCATATTTTCACCATGTCTCATATCAATCCCTATTTAATAATTTCTCATGCAATTGGCAAAATTGGAGAATGAAACTTCCACATACTCATGTACACACATAATAAGCATAGAATATGGAAATCAATTATTTTTATGACTCGGTTTTGTGGTCCCGAAACCACTTCCCGACTAGGGTCAATTTTGGGCTGTCACAAGTCCCTCTCAAAAAGAATCATTTCAAGTGCATACTGACTAAGTTGCACAAACTCGGCCTCATAATCAACCACAGACAGATCACCCTGAATCAAATCCAAAATTTCATTCTTACGAGCCTCTCTATACAGCTCGCCCATAAACTTCCTCTTAAACACCTCGAGAAAATAGCTCCAAGTCAGCCTATTAGAACCAGTACCTCTCCTAAAAGTATTCCACCAATGATGAGCCTCTCCATCAAGTAAGGACACAGCATAACCCAACTTTTCCTCGTCAGAACAAGACATCTGCTTAAGGATCCTTTCAACTCCTTCCAAATAGTACTTGGCTATGGTCAGATCAGTACCTTTCACTCTAAAAAAACTCTTTACCACCAAACGTCCGAAGATGTTCAAGCAGCAAACCTCAGTCAACAGGTGCAAGATTGGCAGGTGCAGGAGCAAGTTAGCATTAGCAATCCGTTGAAATGCTCCTATCATAGCTTCTATTAGAGGGCCTATACCCTCATCAGGTATGTTCACTTTAAGCGACGGCACAGGAGGTGCAGAGGGTGTACCATCCTCTAGAGCACTAGCTCTCACGTTAACATGACTAGGAGGCATATCTAATAATCTAACAGATAAACAAACAAATAAACGGTGTGAGTGGCAGGGAATGATCCAAGTCTCGTTCTTATAAGCAAAATTTAGTAGCCAATGTGTTCCTGTTCCTACCCCTTATGTAATTTAAACAAATCATTTCAAATAATTCTCATTCAATTCTAACAGAGTTATATCAGCCATTTTATAAAAATAAGGAAATTTAAACTCATGAGTTTCAAAAGTCCACAAACAAAACAATCACCTAAGTCTGTGAATAAACTGAGCTCTGATACTACCAAATGTAACACCTTATACTCGACCTGGTTGCCAAGCCTGAATACAGGATGCCACATCATTGTCGCATGTCATTTATCACAACTAAAAGCTAAATTTAGCAAAACATCCATCAAGTATCGTTCATATAAGTTTTGAGTTAATCGTAATTATTAGTTATCATTATTTCATTCAATTCATAGATCAAATGGTCTAATAGTCATTATTAAACAAATAAATAAATTCATTTGGCAAGATTTACAAAACTTGTCCGTAGGTACCGATACTAACATCAAGGTATCGATATTTTCTTTATGCTATACCGGTACCACTGGAACAACAGAAATGTGCAAGTGTACACAATCGCAACAAGTAATAAATTGACAAGTAAATGTCGAGTTATCGTACCCACAGGGACTGTGAAAAGAATTATTTATGAATGCAATTTTAAAAACACTTTGGTGAAGAAAAATATTTTAATTTGAAGAAGTGATTAAAAACTAGGATTTTAACAAAGTAAAATAAATAAAAATAAAATAAAAGTTCCAATACACGATTTTAAAAGATGATTTTTGTAACACCCCAGACCTGGCCTAGATGTTATAGCTGAATCTGGCGATGTCAAATGATAAGGTGTTTGAAATTGAAGTTTCTACTATACAACCTTTTCCATTTCGTTATTCTTGTCGACTCCAAATCGATTACTTATTTACTCAATTATTTTGAAACTCAATTCGTTACGGAAGCTTTAGAAATCATTTAATTTATGAAAAATCGGGTTAATTAGTTAAATTTGTCCATCTTTAAAAAAAACTTTTGTTTTAGTGAAAACCATTTGTTCATTGAGTTTATGTAGTTATCAAATCCACGAAAACAGTCTAAAATCTGAAATAAAAGCAAAAAGTCCAATTTACAACAAAAATAACCCAGAAAACAATTAAGAAATAAATACCAAAACTGAAATTGAAATAGTTTTAAATACGTGTGGCCACCGTCAAGTCCTCCGCTGCACCAATCTGTCAAGTCTGAGGATTACCTGTGCACATTAAATAGAGAGGGGTTAGTTTACGTAAACTCAGAGTGTAATCCCACAGAAAACAAACAATAGTAAATAACGGTGCACAGTTAAAACAATCCTAGGCCTAAGCCCTTTTTCAGTACTAGTAACAGTTTGGGCCTTAGCCCATTTCAATATAGTATTAAGTATGCAGTAGAGCCTTAGCCTATCATAGTATCAATAAAAGTCATAAATATTCAGTAGCAAAGTCCTACCCAACTAGCCTCTACATACCATCTCTGTCCAACCCTACACTCCACGTGGGGATTAAATCAACCCACCCATCCCTACACTCCAGATAATGTTGAATGCGGCACATAAATAGTAATTTGCAGCCGAGCTACCAGATATTAGGCTTAAAGCCTTTCAACCAAATATCATCATCCCAACCCAATGCAATGCAAATGTAAAAAATGTCATGCTTTTTTGCAACCATCAGTCATATGTATACATACATAAATCAGTAATCATGCATAATTTATCATGCATCACATACACTCAGATCATACATTTAGGGGTCTAGGTAACGCTTACTGACCCTACAGTAGGTTCACAGTCAACTTGGGTGACTCGTGCAACCCTAGGAATTATTTCAGATAAATGGGCTCACACGCCCAAGAGGCTTGCCCGTGTGGCACACACCGCCCAAGCTTGCCTTAGCCGTATGGATCACATGGCATGGCCCCCACGACCAAATCAGTCTAGCCCTTGTGTTGCACACGGCCTACCTGGCCATTAACCGGCTGTGTCTTGTGCGCACGGCCTGGCCTCGTCGATCACACACCCGTGTTATGTCACACGGCCTACCACACAGGCAACCACACGCCCGTGTGGCGTCGATAGTGGGGTTTTCGGCTTTCGTAGAAACCTTATTTTCTGCGCTAGTTTTGATTGATGCTAAAATGATCACTGAGCACTCTAGAACCTAAAAATTGATATTCCAACGCCCAAAATCAGTGTTAAAACAAAACTTAAATGAAACTAAATAGAGATGTTAAACCCAATACCTTCAAAAACCCTACCTTAAATCGAATAACAGCATTTCCACACCACTTCAACGCCAACCAAAACACTCCATCCCTTTAACCTTTACCATAACAAACGAATCCCAAAAATCACTAATCCAAAATTAAAATAACTGTACTTACTACACATACCGAGACATACCAAACCCGCGTGAGCACCAGCTACGTTTCAAAACAAGAAAGGAAAGATCAAATTCAAAAAAAGAAGAAAAATAAAAGAGGGGGACAATAGAGGGTTTGGAGAAGGAGAGAAAATCGAAACTTGTTTTGTTGAGGAGAGGAAGAATAAACAGATTTTTTGATAATCCCCCTATCATCTCCCCATATCTCTCCCTACTAACCCACACAAACTCCACTACTTAAAGTCCCACCACAACACAACTCCTAGACAAAATTTAGAGTAAAAACGTCACCCATGCTTACGCAGGGATTCGAACAAAAGACCTCCAGCATATTAACACTCCACTTAACCACCAGACCAGCAAGCCCATTCTGATATGTTTTTACAAATAATCAAATAAAAGTCTACTGATCAAGGTCAATGATTTATTTATAAAAATACCAAAATTTACGCAAGACAAGGCTTGAACTTGGGACCTCTCCCACATTCCCAGAACACTTAAACACTGAAGCAGATATCCAGTTGTGTCTTAAATTCACAAAAACAAAAATAAAATATTTGGGCGATACAATTTTAATCAAGATGACATAATTGTGTTAGATTAATTACATTTCTTAACTTAGAATTATTAAACTCATGTTCATGTTGTAACGAATAAATTCACGACAACTCGATAATTTTCTAACTTATGAACATACTTACTTACCCAAAATTCATTTATCTCTTGACTATATCTCTATGTCAATTCAACCGATAAAACAAATTCTAATAAGCAAATGTGTTAATGCACATGCATACTTATGAAATTAAAATAATCTCTTGTGCATATCTCTACGTCAATTCAAACAATTAATTCAATCTCATATGCATATAAAAGATTACGTGAGGTAACAATGTATTTCTACCTTGAAACAGTTTAATCACAATAATCTTGCAAGTTATGCAAGGCTAATGTATCATTAGATAACGTTGCTAATTTAACCCTTAGCTACCTTAGATAATCAAACATGTATTGATTAAGTATCGTGTCAATTAATTACAATTTCAATCCGTTTAAATAATTAATTCATTAGTTACCTTACAATTGCAATGCAAGAATAACTTGTCATGGTTTTACTTAATCAAACATCTTTTCAAGGCCTATAACAACACAAACACAATTTTAGTAAATTAAGTAGACGAAATGCAATCAACCCAAAACAAATTAAATTTAATCCATATTAATTAAATTAAACATATCAACATCACAAATATTCATAGACATGTTCATCATACCAAGGCCTATAACAACACAAACACAATTTTAATAAATTAAGTAGACAAAATGCGATCAACCTAAAATAAATTAAATTTAAGCCATATTAATTAAATTAAACATATCAACATCACAAATATTCGTAGACATGTTCATCATAACAACAACAAAATTAAAAGGATAGGGAACAAGAATCAAAACTAGTGTTTTCTATGTGGCTTGACTAGTTTGCTCCACTCCTCCTTCACCGCTTGTTCTTGTCAAACCAAGGCTTATACTAACACTTGAATGCTACTCCAAATTGTGGTTTATTGACTCTCTTTCAACAGGTGAAATCGGCAAGGGAATAGGGGAAGAAAATGAAGAACAATGGAAGGGAATGAAGAGAGAAAAATGAGAGAGAAGTGAAGAATGATTGGTTTTTGAGATGTATTTGAAGTGAGTAGAAAAGGGGGTGTTTGTAGGTTGATATGGCTGCTAAAATTAGCAATATTCAGCAGCCATAGAGTCCCCTCATGGCCGGCCACACATCTGGCAAATTTGAAGAATTCAAACTTGCTATTTTAAGGTAGGGGCAAATCTAGAAAGGCACAAATAGTGGAAGGGTTTGAATGCAATTTGAAGGAGTCTTCAAGGGCCATTTTGCATGTTAAATAATCATCCAAGAAAGCTGATTGGGTCAGCATGTGGGACAGTTTTGGGCTGCCCAATGCTCAGTTAGATCGATTTTCTCGGTTCAGATCAACTGGGCCACTTTTCATAATTAATTAATAATAATTTATTTAACCCAAATTAAATTGGATTAAAATTAAAATTAATTATATTATGAATTAATACACATAATTTGGACCGTCTTAGGCTGAAAATTTAATTCATCTTAATGCTTCAAAATTGCTTCTCGATTTTGTACTTCTAACAGTGTCTGTCGAGCTGTTTTTCGTCCTTTGTGTGAATCTGTCAAAATTAATCAAAGTTTATTATAAAATTAAGTAAAATTCAACATGTTAATAATTTAAGTATAATTTAATTATTTTATAACAATTAAATATTTTTCGACGAGAATTTTACCGAAACTGCATGAATTTGAGTTAAAAAGGCATGAAAAAGTGTGTATATTTTCGTGTTTCCAACCACCTGGAAAAATGATACCAAACTTTCATTCTGTTTCTCGACTAAAATCCAAAAGCCTCAAAAATTATTGGTACCCTTCATGAAATATCAATACTTTAACCTTGAGTATCGATACCAAATCTCCATTCTAGCTCCCTGCACATTTTAAAACACATAGGCGTCAATTTTAAATCTCGAATATCGATACCTCTACCCCTGGACCTGAAAATGTAGCATACATAAGTACTTCACTTATTCCAAAACAATTTCTAAGCATCATGCATCACTTACTTCAATAAATAATCATCCAATGGCTAAATTTAACTGTCCTAGTAATCAAAACATGTCTGAACAAGATACATCAAGCCATCATTTAAGGTTCATAAACATCAGCAAACATATAAACTCATAAACTTCCAACATTGAAATAAAACAAAGTCGATAAATAATCTAAACATATCATGGCACTAAACAACTCTACCACATTGCCTTATTTCCCAATACGAAATTAACTGAATGAACACCTACGAGAATTTACGAGTCTTCCTTGGATCACTCCCAAGGACAACCACACCGTTCACACGGAGCCGTTACCAATTTGCAAATGTTGAAAAGAGTGGGTGAGTTTAAACAAGCTCAGTGAATGAGTGGAATATCCACAACACAAACATTCCATCATGCATCCACAATAACCACATATATATACTATATTAGAGTCTTGTGTTTAGTAAAACGTAACACTTTAACATGCATTGTCTAACAGTTCATCTACATAACATTTATAAGGATATATTGCATAACAACCACATATATTTATTAGGGAATTCATCACACAACACCTATATATATACAATACAAGATAATTTGGCACTTGAGTTATGAAACTTATAGTGAGCTCTATCATCACACATCGGCTACACGGATCTCCATCACGCCACACAGACTTGTAGAGTTAAACATGTCCCAAAAATGAAGAATAGAGCTAACACTCTCCTTGTTTCCCCTCACATGTCCCGTTGAATTTAATTTTAGCTCACACTCACATATCCCTCCAAACATGTCCCAAGGCCTCAATGCCCAAAATCACTATACATATAGGTGAGTACATACAACCTTATGGCATGCCAACTATATCCAACTATTTCAAGAATCACAAGGCCAAAATATCCAATTTAACACACATATTACTTCTATTATCAGAGTAATATCACTGCAAGTTAGCATCTTTTGCAAAACAATATCACTTTTATATAACACACACATATACAAATATCATGTACACATTTGCACTTTTCACAGTAATTACCATATCCACATGTCACATATTTGAGGTTCTCATCACTTTATACAATTTCATAATCATATAAGCACATAAACCACAAAATAATGTAAATAAAAGAAAACTTACACTTGGTGTAATAGCCCGGTTTAAACTCTAGTCGGAACAATGGTTTTGGGACCACAAATCTGAGTTAAAAAATATTTTAATATTATTTTTCGTTCTTATAATATGTGAATTGATATCTGTGAAAGTTTCGTGAGAAAATTTTATCATTTGTGTCGAATTTTGGAAAAATGACTTAATCGCGTAAATTGTAAAAGTGACTAGATAATTGTTAAAGTGCTAAATTGCTAAGTTCTTTCAATATGGAGGCCTTGAAATTAAATTTGGCCATTAAATAATGGCATGGACAGTAATGGCCAACCATTATAAAGCCTTTACATTATTTCATTAAGGTTAATAAAGCAATTAGTTAATAAATGATAAAATAAAAAAAATTCATCCATTATCATCATAGCCAAAAATACAAAGAAAAAAAAACTAAGCTAGGGTTCAGCCTTTGTCTTCTTTGATTAAGGTATGAACTAATAGTTTCTATTTTTTGTGATCATTGCTTAGTAATTTTCAAGCTCATGCCTCAATTTCTGAATTTGATGATGATTTTGAGTTGTTCCATTGTTGATAATATGAGTTTTATGAAGTTAGATGATAGAAAATGAAAGATATGTGTCAAATTACTATGTTTTGTATTGGGACTTTTTATGAATTTGAGTATTTTGGACTAAATTATGAAAATGAAAAATTGAGGGGCTAAAATGTGAAATAAATGAAATATATGGACTTATTTGGGCTAGAGGAAAATTCGGTTAGGCATGTGTAAAAACAAATTATGCATATTTTGTGATTTTATGAAATAATGACTAAAATGTTAAAATGTGAGGGCTACTTTGTAAAACGCCCTAAATATGTGTTTATGGATTTATT
Source organism: Gossypium hirsutum (assembly GCF_007990345.1). Taxonomy (NCBI): domain Eukaryota; kingdom Viridiplantae; phylum Streptophyta; class Magnoliopsida; order Malvales; family Malvaceae; genus Gossypium; species Gossypium hirsutum. The sequence goes on from NC_053427.1 coordinate 58,536,764, forward strand.
TGAATGAATGTGAGATTGAATAAGTCAAATTTGAATGTGTTTAGATCAAGAACCAAAGAAAACGTCGAAAGTCGTTGAATAACTGTTTGTTTCCATTCATTTTAGTACATAGTAAGTCGATATACAAATAAATGTGTTTGAATTGATTTTTTTTCATGTTTATATGATATTGAATTGTGATGAATGATTATAGAAGCTAAATATGTGAAATGGAGAAATTTTTGATAATGTAACGACGTCTGAAAGCCCCGTACGATAGGAATAGTTAGGATACATATGTCATGACATAGGATTTCGATATTTGATTTCGTGCAAGACCACGTCTAGGATGTTGGCATCGATTTTAGATTTACGTGTAAGACCATGTCTGGGACATCGACATCGTATTTGATTTCATGTAAGACCCTGTCTAGGACAGTTGCATCGATATTTGATTACATGTAAGACCACATCTGGGACATTGGCATTGTACGAGCTTTCTAAGCTATCTGAGTATCCTTAACAATTACAAAAGGTTTAACGGGTACTTTGAGAAATGAATAACTATATGAATGTATATCCAATTCAGGTACGTTTGAAATGTATAACATGATTAAGAATGAAAGGTAAGTATTTGTACAATTGTACAATTGTGTACATATGATATATGTAAGAGAATTATGGTTAAATGAGCTATATGAGATTTATGGATATGTGAATATATTTTCCCATAAGTTACATGAATAAATTGGTTCTAGAAATATGTTATGTGATAAGTTATTTGTATATAGCTTACTAAGCTTTTGAAAGCTTACTTTGTGTGTTTTTTGATCTGTTTTATAGATATCGAAGCTACCGAGAGCTCAGGGATCGTCAAGGATCATCACCACACTCAAACTTATCTTTGGTACCTTTTGAAAATGTAAATATTTAAGTATGGCATGTATAGTCTAGATAAATTGAGATATGTTTTTGAGTTATGAATATTTAGTCATGTGATTGGCTTGGTTTTGGTTGTGATTATGAATGAGTTATGAGTATAAATTATGTGATGCAATATTGTCAATATGATGTGTTCATGGATGGTCAAATAGAATTGGTCAATTTGGTAAGATTTTGGTATGTACTTACTTGAGGAATTGATAAGATTATGGCATGAGATTGAATGTAGTAAATTGAGGTTATGAAACATATGTTTTGGTATAGATTATAAGCATGAAATAGGTTGTTAATAATATTCCATGAATGATGAATGTTTTAGGATTGAAATTGGTTGAAATTATGGCGCATTTGATGCTTATTTGGTGCTTGTAGGGAGGACCCAAAATGGGTGGCATATTGACCTTGTAAATGGCCTATTTTTGCCCACACGGGAAGGGACACGAGCGTGTGTCTCTACCGTGTTGCTCAAGGGACATTTCGAAATAAGCTTGAGTAGACCACAAGATTGCATACACGGGCGTATGCCAAACTGTGATGCCAAGTCAGTTTCAAGAACGGGCTAAACACACAGGCGTGTGACTGGCCGTGTGACCCAAGTCAGTAGCCTCCCTAATTTTCACACGGCCTGGCACACGGGCGTGTCATGTGGCCGTGTGGACAAGTCAGTATGTATGCTCTGTTTCTCCACAGACTAGATACACGGGCGTGTCTAATGCTGTGTGAGGCACACGGCCTTTTCAGACTGGCGTATGACCTTTGTAACTTAGAAAATTGTTAAGTTTCGAAAAATTTTTGTAGATGTTTGGTTTAGTCTCTACCTCTTTCTAATGCATGATTAAGGTTTTGTTGGCATAAGAAAGAAACCTTATGTTGATATTTGACTTTGATATGATAATGTATGACTTTTGACTATTAAATGATTGCGAAATGTTCTGATATGTCTGGTGATGCCTCTTAACCCTAGTCCGGCGACAGATACGGGTTAGGGGTGTTACATTTAGTTGGTATCAGAGCTATGATTTAGTCAAATCTAGGACTAACGTAGCATATATGAGTCTAGCTATACATGTCATATTTGTAAACTGTGATAGTGTGATGATTCTTGACAATGAAAATATGTTTTTATATAGTAAACTGATCCCGAACGAGCAGTATCTGACATTGTTAAAAGTAATGCGCCTACTCCCGCTCAAGATTCAGCACCATCTGATTCTAGACCTGCTACTAATAGCCACGAAGGAGAGGCTAAGCAAGCCTTTTACCAAATGATGAATAATTGGTTCACTCAATATATTAGAACCAATCTGGCTGTGCCATAACCTTCACCCCCGCCTAATCCTTCACAAGTCCCAGCTGTGCCACGAGCTATAGATCTGATTCACCTGAATAAACGTTCAGTTGATAAGATTAGAAAATATGGGGCTAAAGAGTTTCGAGCTACTACCAATGATGATGCTCAGAGAGCTGAGTTTTGGCTCGAGAATACAATACGGGTGTTTAATGAAATGTCATGTACTCCCGAAAAATGTCTTAAATGTTTCATTTCACCTCTGAGAGATACAGCGTATCATTGGTGGAAAACATTGATATCAGTGCTTCCGAGAGAACGAGTCACCTGGGATTTCTTTCAAGTTGAATTCCAAAAGAAATACATCAGTCAAAGATTCATCGATCAGAAACGTAAGGAGTTACTTGAGTTAAAACAACGTCGTATGTCTATTACAGAATATGAGTGACAATTTGTGAGATTGAGCCAGTATGCACGAGAATGTGTCTCGACCAAAGCAATAATGTGTAAAAGGTTTGAAGTTGGCTTGAATGAAGACATCAAGTTGTTAGTCGGGATTCTGGAGATAAAAGAGTTTGTTGTGATTATTGAACGAGCATGTAAAGCTGAAGAACTCGAGAAAGAGAAAAGAAACCCGATTCAAAAGCTAAAGATACGAGAAAGAGATTTGCAAGTAAATCATTTCAGTCTGCGTCAAAGAAATTCTGAGATAATTATAACCGTTCAAAGGCTAATGTGGGACTTTCGGGTAGAGATTGTAATAGATCGCATTCGAGTTTCAGAGCTTCATCTACTTCTGTTGCAAGTGTTGAACATGTTTGATTAAATCGACTCGAGTGTAAACATTGTGGTAAAAGACATCTGGGAAGTTGTAGATTGAATGATCGAGCTTGCTTTAGATGTGGACCTTAGATCACTTTATCCATGAATGTCCTGAGTCTGTAGAGCAAAAGATTGTGCAAAATTCGAGGTTTAGTGGCAATACAGCTCAAGGTAGACCGCCCAAAAATACAAATACTGTGAGTGGAAGCCAGAGGGGAACAAAAGATACAACTGTTAGATCTAAGGCTCGAGCACCTGCCAGAACCTACGCCATCCGAGCTCGTGAGGAAGCTCTGTCTCCATATGTGATTATGAGTACATTTACTCTTTACAATACTTCTGTGATTGCATTGATAGATCCCGGATCAACACATTCTTATATATGCATGAACTTAGTGAGCAGTAAGACTTTACCTGTAGAGTCTACTGAATTTATAATTAGAGTATTGAACCCCTTAGGCCGGTGTGTTTTGGTTGACAAAGTGTGTAAGAATTTTCCGTTGATGATTTGAGATTCATATTTTTCGGCTGATTTGATGTTATTACCATTCAATGAATTTGATATAATTCTGTGTATGGATTGGTTAACTTTACACGATGCTATTGTAAACTGCAAAAGGAAGACTATTGATTTAAGATGTCATAATGATAAAATTATTCGGATTAAGTCTAATGATTTGAATGGTTTACCGGCAGTGATTTCTTCAATGTTAGCTCAAAAATATGTGAGAAAGGGTTGTGAACCTACTTTCCTTATGTGATTGATTCAAAAGTGACAGAAAAGAAAATTGAATCAGTGCCTGTTGTCTGTGAATTCCCTGATGTGTTTGCTGAAGAACTTCTGGGATTACCTCCGTTTTGAGACGTTGAGTTTGGCATTAAATTAGTGCTAGGGACTACTCTGATTTCGATAGTTCCGTAGAGAATGGCTCCGACCAAGTTAAAAGAACTAAAGTTTCAGTTGCAAGAGTTGACTAGTAGAGGATTTGCAAGATTGAGTTTCTCACTTTGGCCGTTCTGTTTGTGAAAAAGAAAGATGGAACGATGAGAATGTGCATTGATTATCATCAGTTGAACAAAGTGACTATTAAGAATAAATATCCTCTGCCACGTATTGACAATTTGTTTGATCAGTTAAAAGGGGCTACAGTGTTTTCAAAGATAGATATGAGATTGGGTTATTATCAGTTGAGAATAAAGGATTCAAACAATTCGAAAATTGCTTTTCGAATGAGGTACGGACACTTTGAGTTTTTAGTTATGCCTTTTGGATTAACGAATGCACCTGTTGTTTTTATCGATTTGCTGAACAGAATTTCAGACTGTATTTCGATCGATTTTTTGTTGTATTCATTGATGACATTTTGATATATTCTTGTAAAGAATCTGAGCATACCAAACATCTGAGAATAGTGTTACAAACTTTACGTCATATGCAATTGTATGCGAAGTTTAGCAAATGTGAATTCTTGTTACGAGAAGTCAGTTTTCTAGGACATGTTGTGTCAACATTTGGTATCCAAGTTGATCCGAACAAAATTTCAGTTATCTTAGATTGGAAGCCTTTGAGAAATGTTTCAAAAAGTCTACAGTTTTTTGGGACTTGTCGGTTATTATAGACGATTTGTGAAAGGCTTTTCTATGATTGCTACTCTGTTGACGAAATTACTTTAAAAAGATGTGAAATTTGAATGGTCCGAAAAGTGTTAGAAAAGCTTTGATCAGTTGAAAGCCCTACTGACAAAAGCTCCGGTGTTAGTACAACCAGAATTGGCTGAAGAATTTGTAATATATAGTGACACATTGTTGAATGGTCTAGGCTGCATTTTGATGTAGGAAGGTAAAGTTATAGCTCATGCCTCGAGACTGTTAAAGTCGCACGAAAAGAACTATCCGACACATGATCTGGAATTGGCGGCTATTGTGTTTGCTTTGAAGATTTGGCGCCACTATCTATTTGGTGCGAAATGCCATGTTTATTCTGATCATAAAAGTTTAAAATATCTAATGACTCAGAAAGATTTGAACCTGAGACAAAGAAGATAGTTAGAACTGCTGAAAGATTATGAGCTTGTTATCAATTATCATTCAGGAAAAGAAAATGTTGTTGCTGGTACTTTGAGTCAAAAATCATTATTTGCATTGAGTGCGATGAATACTCATTTAGTTCAGTCCGATGATGGTTCAATTTTAGCCGAATTGAAAGCAAGATCGTTGTTTTTACAACAGATTATTGATGCTCAGAAAGTTGATAATGAGATAATAGAAAAATGAGCTGAGTGTGATTTGAATTCTGATTCTGAATATCGAATTGATAATGATGATTGTTTGAGATTTCTAGGTTGGATTTGTGTTCTGAGAAATTCAGAGTTCATTCAAATGATTTTCAGCGAAGCTCACGACAGTTGTTTATCTATACATCCGGGTAGTACGAAAATGTATAATAATCTGAAACATTATTACTGGTGGTCTGGAATGAAAAGAGATATCTCTGACTTTGTTTTGAAATGTTTGATCTGTCAGCAAGTTAAAGCTGAACATCAGGTGTCATCTAGTTTGTTACAACCAATTACGATTCCAAAGTGGAAATGCGATAGAATAACGATAGATTTTGTTTCGGATTTGCCCTTATCTCTGATAAAGAAAGATACGATTTGGGTTGTGGTTGACCTATTGACGAAATCAGCTCATTTTATTCCGATACGATCTGATTACTCGCTTGATAAATTAGCTGATTTATACATTTAGGATAATGTAAGATTGCACGGGGTACCATTGTCTATTGTGTTAGATAGAGATTCGAGATTCACTTTATGGTTTTTGAGGACACAACAAGAGGCTTTAGGCACGAAATTACACTTTAGTATTCCTTTTCACCTAAAGACGGATGGTCAATCCAAATAGATTATTTAGATTCTCGAGGATATGTTGAGATGATGCATTCTTGAGTTTGAATGTACGTAGGAACAGTATTTTCCATTGATTGAATTTGCTTATAATAATATTTTTTAATCGAGCATTAAAATGGCACTATACGAAGCCTTATATGGTAAAAAAATGTCGTACACCATTGTATTGGTCAGAGCTCAGTGAAAATAAGATACATGGTACTGACTTGATAAAAGAGACTGAATAGAAAGTAAAAACAATCCAAGAAAGTCTGAAAGCAGCTTCCGATCGTCAAAAATCATAAGCAGATTTGAAATGAAAAGATATTGAATTTAAGATCGGCGACAAAGTCTTTCTGAAAGTGTCTCCATGGAAGAAAGTACTTCGGTTCGGCCGTAAAGGAAAATTGAGTCCAAGGTTCATAGGGCCATATGAGATTATAGAGCGTATCAGACCGGTTGCATATAGATTGTTATTACAACCTGAGTTAGAAAAGATTCATAATGTATTTCACGTATCGATGCTTCGAAGATACAGATCTGATCCCTCGCATGTGATTTCCCCATCTGAGATAGAAATTCAATCCGATATGACTTATGAAGAAGAACCAATCCGTATCCTGTCTCGCAAGGTTAAAGAATTGAGAAATAAGAAAATTTTGCTAGTACAAGTAATGTGGTATTGGCACGGTGTTGAAGAGGCTACGTGGGAGCCCGAAGATGCTATGAGACAGCAAAATCCAAATCTGTTCAACGATAAGATTTTTGGGGACAAAAATCCCTAAGGGGGGAGAATTGTAATAGCCCAGTTTAGACTATAACGCCCCAAACCCGGCCCAGACGTTATAGGCAGATCCAGCGTGTCACAGTGAAGTGTTTTATCGAAAACCTTGTTTTCATTGAAAACCCTTCTTTGAAATAAAAACCTTGAGTAAAATCCCAGCTTGTATTTGTTGCTTTCAAAGCGAGGTGTATTTTAAAGAAAAACTATTCTTTCTTGTATGATAATAGTTACTTTGTAAAATCTCTTTTCAGTTACGGAAGCTTTATTTGAAACAAATGATCTATGAAAACTTGTCATTTAAAAATTGAGTTGCGGAAACGTAGTATTCAAAAACAGTTATGGTTTTAAGAAAACCATGTTCTACTTCTAGCAAATATAAAACATAATAATAATAAATATAATCCTAATTTGAATAATAACCAGAGGAAAGGCCTTATTACATTCCGGACTGAAATAACTTTAAATAATAGAAAGTATAGGCTTAAGAAAAGAAGTCTAAGTTGTCTTGCTATCTGGCCACCTTGGAGTCCCTCCAACCGTCGAACCACCTACTGCGGATCACTTGAGAAAAATAAAAGAGGGGGTGAGTTTTTGAAAACTCAGTGTGTACAACCCTCGGTAAATAGAAAAGCATGCAATAGCAAGTCTTTTTGGGCCTAAGCCCAATTCAATTTCAGAACAAATGTAAAGTAATCAATATGTACGGATTGTAACACCCTTAACCCGTATCCGTCGCCGGAATGGGGTTACGAGGTATTACAAATTCTAACACAATTCAGATCATTTTTTTTATATACTTCAATAATTTATATCAAATCTGTACAAATTTATAACCCTAATTCATAAGCAAAGTCCACATTATCAAGGTTATATATAAAATCTATATCATTCATGACATTGCATAATTAAAACATAATCCAATATATATATAAACAAATTATATATATACAGAACATATAACGAAATAATTATTTCATTAATTGAATATCAAACCTATTATTATATAGCTTTTGCACATGTACAAATTAAACAACAAACGAAACAAATTTCAATACTATATTTTTCATTCATTTATGCGGCATTGATATAATAGTCAATATGAAATTTACATGTTATGCATATTAATGCAAATTAAAACATCTATTTGGATATATATGTGTGTATATATATATATACACATAAGCACATTTAACTAAGCATTATGGAAAATCACATTTACAGTTTAATATACAGCCAAATATATATATAAAAGGGGCAAACAAATTTTACCAAGTTCAAGCACATTACATCATACCATTATTAACCATTTTCAAAAAAAAATAACAATTCATTTCGTATCAAATTCACAGGCTAAGAATTATATTTAAACATTATTCTAGATTACAAGTAAACAACCAATTCACTTCACATCTATTCAACTATTGAATTAATCACATAAGATCATACCATACGTAATAATACCTTGACTAATTATTCCATTTCATAATTTTTATTCGGTCATTAATATACATACAAATAATTGACACCTATATAACTTAATAAACCAAATTTATAAATATTAAGGCCAAATCAAAATATGCCAACTTCACAAGTTATACACCATGCTAAAATATCATACACAAGAATCATACCCATTTCATCTCATAAAATATGCCATAAAAACATATCATAATATTTAATAACATAACCGAATATACATTATAACCATTATAACTTCTTTATCGAATTTTATAACAAACATAATTCATACCATTACATATATATCATAGCCGATTCACTCTACCACATCCAAAATCATCAAACAACTTCAATGCATAAAACACATATCACAAATACCCTTCATCCATGACACATAGCAATATAACCAAAATGAACTTAAACCATAATCAAACATAATCGAATTCAAGCATGGAAGTTAAGCCATTTTCGCATGGCTTAATTTATACAAAACCAAAATCTAACATTTCAAAACATGATCCAGCCTATACATGCAATAATTTGAGTTCGATTATTTAAATACCGAAGCTATAGATAGTGTGATAGACTTTGCTGACGATCCCCGAGCTTTTAACTTGAATCCAAAATCTATAAAATAGAAACACACATAAAAACACAGAGTAAGCTTTTGAAACTTAGTAAGTCATAAGCAATTAAACATCCCAAAATTATTATCAACCTATTTAAACTAAACTGAATTATAGTATCATAATATATATCATATTCACATATATGAAATTCATTATAAATATAGATATTTTCATACTCAATTATCACCCTGGCAGAATACACATGAAGCCAAATTATCATTATTATCATTTATACTCCACAACCAACTAGTCACTGTAACTTACTTCACATACCCTTTAACATATAAAATCATATGTAATCGCATAGTTTCATATGCATATATTAACCATGAAACTGAATACATATAATCATGCATGCCTAATACTAAGTTTCATTTCAATAATAATTTCAAGGCCAATTACACTTGGTTACGTAAGCCCTTGTATCAAAATAATTCATCATATTCATATATTAAATATATAATCGAAATTACATAATCATATATGCACATGTTTAAAGATTATTCAAGATAAACAAGTTACTAACTCACAAAGTCAAATACACATATCACATTAGCATATAGTCTTCATTTGCACCCTTTCAAGATTTGCAACAATTAATCAAGGAACTTGCTTACTTTACCTCAAATAGGTAACGAGTTAAATCATACCTGGCATATAGCTCATTTTACACATTCGAACTCAATTTACCTTTGCCCGATAAACCATTCGAAATTGCATAGGACACTCCGATAATCACACAAATCGTACAATGCTAACGTCCCAGACGTGGTCTTACATGTAGTCACCTATCGGTGCCACTGTCCTAAACAGGGTCTTACTCGTAAACACATATCGGAATCACATATCGATGCCATGGTCTTACTCGCACACATATATCGGAATCCTATGTCATGACATATGTATCCTAACTATTCCTAAGGTTCTTACGGGGCTTTCGGACGTCGTAACTCCGTCGGAACAAATTCGAAAATATAGTAGCCAAGCTTATTCACATTCGGATATAGCATATATAAATTTACATATTTCATTTCAGCATATATATTTAGCATTTAATTAAAACTAAGTACGTCTATTTGCTTATAAACTTACCTCGGACGATGAAAAATCGAAACAGAACGGCTAATCGACAACTTTAGTTTTCCCCCGATCCAAATCTGATTTTCTCTTTTCTTGATCTAAATTAATATAAATTAAACTTATTTAATCAAATATTCAATCAAATTCACCCAAAAACACATAAATGGGCAAATTACCGTTTTACCCCTAATATTTACAGTTTTTACAATTTAGTCTAAATTGCACAAAACACAAAATATGTAAAATTTGCACACACCATGCTTAGGCCAAATACTCCTAGTGTTCATACAAGTCCACAGATTTCATTTATTTCACATTTTAGTACCTCAATTTATTTTTTTACAATTTAGCCCTAATTACTTAAAATCATCAAAAATTCCAATACAAAACATGTTAATCTAAAACATATCTTTCATATTTCATCAACTATCATCATAAAGCTCAAATATTCATCAATGACATAACTCAAAATATTCATGAAAATCAAAAATTCAAGCATGGGCTTTGTAGATAACATAGCAACGATCTCAAAAATGTAAAAATTATCAAAAACCAAGCTAATTACATACCTTAATTGAGCTTTACTAATGGCCAAACCCTAAACTTGTTTCTTTCTTCTTTATTTTTTTATGTTTCGGTCAAAAAGAACATAAACCACTATGGCTTTTATTTTATGTTATATTATAACATATATTAATATTAATTTACATATTTAACTTATTATATAATATGCAATCATTATGAATCATGGCCATCACCGTCCATGACTAATACATATCGTCAAATTGCAACATAAATACCTCAATTTAAAAAGACAACAACAATTTGGCCCTTTTACAATTAACCATCAAATTTTTATTTTACGCGATTAAGTTCTTTTATTTAATCGGACACTCAAACGACAAAATTAAATCACGAAAATTTCACACATATAAATTCACACATAATAAACACAAAATATAATTTTAAAATATATTTCTGACTCAGATTCATGGTTCCAAAACCACTGTTCCGATTAGGGTCTAAATCGAGCTGTTGCACGGATCTCACCCATCCAACCGCTACACACCATCTCTGTCCCCCGGTACACACCATGTGGGGATATAAATATCGACCCACCCATCCGATACACTCAAATGGTAGCCCAGTTGCAGTACTACCTTCATTGAAGCAAGCTGCTAATCAAATATTGGGCTTAATAGCCATCGATGGATCCACGGTCGTCAAGCAACCATGCGATCCTCATATACTTCCTCCGTTCCATAATTCCTAACCCATATACAACCTAAACAGAATATCATATGAATGCAGCAGGTATACATGTAACATCTATAAATCTTACATTCCACACATAGGGGTACTTTAGTCATTTCTGCCCTTAGGGGCATTTTTGGTATTTTCTCTTTATTATGGGTTTATTACTTACCTTGGCCCGTAACTAAGTCCTCGTTGGCTAAAGTGAACAGATACTATGCACCAAGTAAAATTCCAGAGAAAGGAGGTGAGTCATCAAGACCGCTTAAGTACCAAGCTCTCCCTAGATCCAATCCTAGACATGCATATACCCTTTGCTGCACCTTAACCTTATGACTTGTCCACGGTTGCAATTAATTAATTATTTAAGTTTTATGCCTGATTGAGTAGTGGGTCCACAACCCTTTGCTAAATACTAACAGATCCATACTTATTCATTTGGCCCTTTAGGCCCAATCTCATTCATATGGCCCATCAGGCCCAATCACTTTCATAGTCATGCAATCATATGATTTTTCATCACATAGTATCAATTTTCCAATTTTGCCTATTATGGGCCCTATAGTCCATCGGGCCCATTTAGCCCATTCTAGCCCGGTTGGCCAATACACGACCCAAGTCCATGGAATCGCTCATGGGCCTCTGATAACCTATCGGTTTCCCCCTTACAGGTGTTCGTGCACTCGCAAGACTATTGTAGCCAAACTTTCACCTTTTCGGCATTTTGACTTTTCAGCATTTCGAGATTTGTCGGTCTACTGTGTGTGTGCAGTGTATGTATACACCTGGTACTAAAACGTGTCGTGATCTCCTTAGCCACGAACCTATAGGTGATGTCACTCAACGATTAATCACACACTTATCAAATACAATCACCAAAAACCGAAAATCTCACCTTTGCCTTACCTTGAACGACAAGCCTTAATGGCCCTTCCTTGATCACTAATCACGAGTTTTTCTTAAATTTGCATCAATCTTAACCATTAAGAACTAAACACAAGTAACTCAAAAATCATCTTAAGTCACTCTTAAATCATCCATGACCATTCGGCCAACCTTAACCAATAAAAGAGGAATACTTACCCAAAACCCCAAAACGCTTAAGGAGCAATTCGGCAGAGATCTAAAATCTGAGATTCGATACTAATCCCTTACCAAAACCAATTTAGAAAGAGTGAGGGAGAGAATAAATCGGTACTAGGAAGACCAAATAAAATAAAGTAAGCACTTACACAAGAATCGATCGGCCCACGTTGAAGAAAAAGTGGCGGCACAATAAGATTTTGGCCAAAAGATATTCGGCTCTAGAGAACGTAACTAGGAGCGAGAAAGAAAAGAGTTTATTGAGAAAGGAAGGGAAGAAATCAGCACAAACTAAAAGAGAAAGAATAAGGGATTTCGGCTTTTAGATATTTGAAGAGAAAAGTATTTCTGTAAAAAGAAAGGAAGAATTCGGCATTAGCCTTGAATTCCCAAAACCGTCACCTATATATACTATAGCCGAATTTACCTATCCCCAAATTCCAAATTCGGCTCCAGTTCTCTACCCCCCTCATCTTTTAAATTTTCTCTCTGATAACTCCTTAATCCTTTCCTTCAATTTCTCCTCTGATCACTCCTTCAGAGTTCACATCCAACGCCACTACTAGCCATTTATTGAACAAAAATAAATCCTTCTTTTGAGCAAGGAGGGATTCGAACCCCAAACCTCCTTGCCATGCATGTGACGCCACCTCTAAGCCCCACATGTGACGCTACTTGCCACTCCAACACAAGGCTCCTTGTGTCCAATACCTTCTTCATTTATTTAAAAACCAAACTACTTGCCACCAAGGTTATTTTAATTATTAAACTATAATTTCCTTCACCCCAAAGTTCAAACTCATAACTTAACCAAGGTCTATTATCACATAAATAACACTTGACTAGGAATATTAAGCACACCTATTATCAAAATCGAAAAAAAAAAGAAAGTTCGAGATTTTTAGGGCGTTACAACTCTACCCCCTAAAAGAAATTTCATCCACGAAACTTTACCTGATCCAAACAGTTGAGGATATTGATGTCGCATCACTTCCTCAAGTTCCCAAGTAGCCTCCTCAGCCTTGTGATTACGGCAAAGCGTTCTGACTAATGGGATGGACTTCCTTCTTAGTACCTTAACATTACAACCAATTATTTGAATGGGCTCTTCCTCGAAAGTTAGGTCTGGCCTAACCTCGATCTCCTCAACCGACACAATATGTGAAGAATCCGAGCGATATCGTCTTAGCATGGAAACATGAAATACATCGTGGATTTGGCTTGGTTCAGAAGGTAATTCCAACTAATAAGTGACTGGCCCAATTCGCCTTACAACCCGATATAGCCCAATGAACCTTGGGCTTAGCTTCCCCTTCCGTGCAAACCTTAATACCTTATTCCACGGAGAGACCATAACAAAAACTAAGTGCCCCACTGCGTACTCTATCTCTCGATGCTTAAGGTCAGCATACGACTTCTGCATATCCGAGGCCTCCTTCAACCTATCTCGAATTAATTTTACCTTACCCTCAGTATATGCTACTAACCCTCAGTATATGCTACTAACTCAGGGCCCAAAACTTTTCGTTCGCCTAATTCCATCCAACGTGTTGGAGTTCGACACCTTCGTCCATACAGTGCTTCATACGGAGCCATCCCAATACTTGCTTGATAACTATTATTGTACACAAATTCGGATAACAGCCAAAAGTCTTCCCAGCTACATCGGAACTTAATTACACATCCCCTCAACATATCTTCCAAAACTTGGATCACCCTTTCTGACTGTCCATCAGTTTAAGGGTGGAATGTCGTACTGAAGTTCAACCTAGTACCCAATGCCTCATGCAACACTTCTTCCAAAATCGTGAAGTGAAACATCCCTATCAGATATTATGGAAACTGGCACTCTATGCAATCTTACAACCTCCGCCACATTCAACCTAGCCAGCTTTTGTAACGAGTAATCAATGCGGACCGGTACAAAATGGGCAGACTTGGTTAACCGATCCTATAACCCATATCAAGTCTTGGTTAACCTATCCTATAACCCATATCGAGCCTTTCTTAGTAGACGTCAAGGGTAGCCCACTAACAAAGTCTATAGTAACCCTTTCCCACTTCCAAAGTGGAATCTTTACTTGCTGAAAAGGCAACTGATGTTCCGCCTTCACCTTTTGACAAATCAAGCATTTACTCACAACTCCATAACCTCGCGCTTAAGCCCAAGCCACCAATAAAGCTCACACAAATTTCGATACATCTTATTTCCTCCAAGATGCATAGCATAAAGACTGCTATGCGTTTCCCATAAAATAGACTTCCTTAGAGCATCGTCCTTTGGTGTACACATTCTCCCATGGAAACACAACACTCCTTCGCTATTTATCCCAAATTATGATGTCTCCTCATTTTGTATTTGTCTAAAACGAGCACCTGAAGTCTCATCCACAAACTGCTTACTATTTATCTCCTCGACCCACACCGGCTTTACTTGAAGCTCACCTGACAAGCTACCATCATCCAACAAGCTTAAACGGGTGAACATAGCCCTCAAGTCCAACTTAACCCTACGACTCAACACGTCGGCCATTTGCTAGGGTGGTACTCAATCGTACAATCATAATCCTTCAATAATTCCACCCACCTGCGCTGCCTAAGGTTTAGCTCCTTTTGGGTAAGGAGGTACTTCAAACTCTTATGGTCCGAATAAATTATGCACTTCTCTCCGTATAAATAATGCCTCCATATTTTTAGCGCAAAAACCATCATAGCTAGTTCCAAGTCATGGGTTGGGTAATTCACCTCGTGAGTCTTAAGTTGACATGACGCATAAGCAACCATCTTTCCTTCCTACATCAATACATAGCCCAAGCCCACATGCGACGCGTCACTATAAATCGTAAACTCCTTCCTAGGCTCTGGCTGAATCAACACAGGGGCCTCAGTTAAAACCTTCTTAAGCTTTCCAAAACTCTCTTGCTGCTTGACCGTCCAATCAAACGGTACCCCCTTCCTCAACAACGTAGTTAAAGGTGCAGCAATTAATGAAAAGCCCTCAATAAACCGCCTATAGTACCCTGCCAAGCCCAGAAAACTTCAGATTTTCGGCGCTGACTTAGGTGATTTCCAGTCTAACACTGCTTCAAATTTTTGGGGATCCACCTTAATCCCCTCAGCTGACATCACGTGTCCTAGAAAAGTAACCTCCCTTAGCCAAAATTCGCACTTACTAAATTTGGCATACAACTGCTTCTCCCTCAAAATCTGCAACACAATCCTTAAGTGTGCGTCATGCTCATCCTCATTTCTTGAGTACGCTAAGATGTCATCTATAAAAACCACCACGAACCGATCCAAGTAGGGTTGGAAGACCCAATTCATGAGATCCATGAAAGCGGCAGGTGCGTTCGCCAGCCCGAATGGCATCACCAAGAACTCGTAGTGCCCATAACGAGTTTTGCAAGCTATCTTATAAACATTCGCCTTCTTAACCCTCAATTGGTGATACCCCGAATGCAGATCAATCTTCGAAAAAATGGAAGCTCCCCTAAACTGATCAAAAAGATCATCTATTCTTGGCAGAGGGTACTTGTTTTTAATAGCTAACTTGTTCAACTACCGGTAGTCGATGCACATTTGCAACGTCCCATCTTTCTTCTTTACGAATAACACCAGTGCTCCCCACAGAGACACACTTAGTCGGATGAAACTTCGATCCAACAATTCCTGAATCTGTGCCTTAATTTTTACCAACTCCTTCGGTGCCATCTGGTAAGGGGCGATGGATACCGAAGTCATACCAGGTAACAACTCGATTCCAAATTATACTTCTCTATTGGGCAGCAACCTTAGCAACTCCTTGGGAAAAACATCAGGAAATTCCTTAACTGTTCTCAACTCCTTAACAGTAGGGCTCTTAGCCTCGTATTGCTAATATAAGCCAAACAGGCTTCACATCCCTTTTGTACCAACTTCTCAGCCCTTAATGCCGAAATCCCATTTGACAGATAATTTCGGCATTCACCAATCACCACCACCTCCTTATCCTCTGCCGTTCTTAACACCATTCACTTTGTAGCCCAATCCAAGGTTGCTCGGTGTTTCACCAGCCAATCCATATGCAAGATTAAATTAAACTCACTAAACGGTAGTTCCATCGAATCTGCTGAAAAGGTAACCCCTTGGACTACTAAGGGTACCTCCCACTGATGGGCGTGTGTCTTTGCCGTGTTGCTCAATCGACATTTCGAAATGAGCTTGAGTAGACCACATGGTCGCACACACGGGCATGTGCCAAACTGTGTGGCCAAGTCAGTTTCAAGCATGGGCTAGACACACAGGCGTGTGACTGGTCGTGCGACCCAAGTCAGTAGCCTCCCTAATTTTCACACGGCCTGGCACACGGGCGTGCAACCTTTGTAACTTAGAAAATTTTTAAGTTTCGAAAAAATTTTGTATCTGTTCGGTTTAGTCCCGACCTCTTTCTAATGCATGATTAAGGTTTTGTTAACCTAAGAAAGGGACCTTATGTTGATATTTGACTTTGATATGATAATGTATGACTTTTGACTGTGAAATGATTGCGAAATGTTTCGATATGTCTGGTGATGCCTCTTAACTCTAGTCCGGCAACGGATACGGTTTAGGGGTGTTACACTCGGAATTTAGAATAGGTATTTAGGCTACAACTAAATTCCCAAATAACACATGACTCGTATCTACGAGCAGAAATTCCAAACACTCACCACTTTACACTTTTACCAAAAAATCAGAAGCTCTACTAACTCTTTCTTAACTCATAGCAAGCTCTAATGAATTCGAGAATTCACTCACAACAATCATGCAATAAACACAATCAGATGCCAGCCAATGACTCACTTAAACCAACCAAAACATCAACCTATTTTAAGTTCTCATGTAACTCAGCACTATTAACGTAACAAATTTTAAATTCTAATACCGCTAAATCTCAACCTTTAGACTACACCAAAACGCTCAGTTCATGGTATCAACATTTTTCGACATCTTTTTGGCAATTTTCATAAAATTCATTAAAACATGAGAAATTATCAGATCGATAGAACTAATCGAAAATGTCAAGAGGGGGTGAATTAACCTTTAAAAATTTTGGTGGAAGTAAAGAAAAATATGTAGCAAAAAACACAAGGATTTATAGTGGTTCGGCCCCAATTGCCTACTCCACTACCTTAACTTTCTACAACTAAGGAATTTCTCCAAAATCACTAATTTTGCAACCTTTGAGGACAAGGTTTAACCTTAAAACCTCTCTTAAGACTTATACTCCCAAATCTTAAGATATAACTCCCTTAAGGTTTCTACCCAAACCTTAAGAATAAACCCTTTCTCAAAGAGAAACAAACAAGCAAAAAAAGAAATAATCCTTACAAGATCAGTATGTTTTCCAAGTAAGTACTAAGACAAAGAATAACACTTAAGCTAAAGGAATACAATGAAAGTTCAAAAGTGATTACAAGAAAAAGTATGAAAAAATTAAGCTCTAGGTTGTTTTGATTGATCTTTAAGATTTGCACATATTTCTTGTTCTTACTAAAACTTTGGAAGATGGTATTTATACCCTTTAATTGATTTCCAACCGTTGTGGTTGTTGTAGAAGTGAATGTAGCCATTGGGGTCGAAATATCAAGTTATTAAATTCACCTGCAGCAATGAATATCTATACCTACTAAAAGGGTATTGATATTTTTTGTAATTAATTCTAATTTCAGTGACCGTTGGAGCAGGAATATCAATACCTTAGGAAATATATCAATACCTTAAGAAAATTATCGATACTAGATCGATACCTACTAGGGTTTGAAAATAGCAGAATGTCAATTTGGTATTGATTATCAATGGGATATCGATATCTTGTAAAATATAGATACTTAGATAAAAAGTATAAATACTTTTAGTCCTGGAGCAATTCTAACTAGTTTGAAAATAGTTAAAACATATTTGAAAATGTTTGACTCAATTGAAACCATTTCAACTTGATTTTATGAAATTGCTCAACTTTACTTTTATTCAAAAACACTTTAATTTGTATAATCCAATAAGGCTTAGTTTAATAGAAATCATTATTGAAACTTCAATGTAAGTTTAAAAACCTCTTAATCACATTCAAACTAATAGAAAAAAACTTTAAAATCACATTTTTACTCAAAATCTTGAAATTCGCCATTAATGACTCCATTTTCAGCTTGTACTAGAAACTTACGATTCAATGGCTAATACTTCAATTTTAAGGACTTGATATCATGAAAAACTCATAAGAATTCGAAATATTTCCTTTGATGGAGGATTAGACGAGTTTTGATGCAAATTCAAAAAATCCACATTTTAGAGAATATGATGAAATCTAGGAAGTTTTTAAGTGTTTTTGTAACAGCCCGTTTTCAGTGAAATCAGAATATTGATTTTGGGACCACAAATTCAAAGTCAAAAAATTATTTTAATATTATTTTATTTTCTACAGCATGATAGTGTTACCATATAAAAATTTCGTTAAGAAATTTTATCGTTTTTTGCTTAATTTGATAAAAAGGATTAAATCGCATAAAGTGTAAAAGTTGAGTTCTAAAAGCTAAAGGTATTAAATAGTTATAGGCCTTTAAATTGGAAGTCCTTATATGGAAAATAGCCCATTAATGTTGATAGTGGAAGATAATGGTTTGGCAATAGTGAAATTTGAATGAATTATTTAGGTTAATTTTGGAAATAAGTAATTAATGATAAGTTAAAAAAAATAAAAACAAAACATCACCATATTTTCGCCATTTTCAACAAAAACTTAAAGAGAAATAAGCCATTTTTTATGTTCAACATTCGGCAACCCTAATCCCTTCAATTAGGTATGAATTCTTAACCCGTTTTTATAATTTTTATGTTTTTGGGATCGTTGTATCTTAATCTAGCTAGCTCGGGGACTAATTTGTAGAACTGTTAAACTATTAGGGTTTTATCATTGATGAACATGCTTGAGTTTTGAAGTTCAATGATAGAATGTGGATGGTTGTTGCTAGATAAACAACTTTTGTAAAGGGATTTTTTATAAAATTAACAATTAGGGGCTAAATTAAAAAATAGAAAATATTGTGTGGTGAAATTGTGAATTTATGAAATATATGGGATGCTACTAATATGTATAAAAAATCGGCTAGGCTTGGGTAAGGTTAAATTTCATGAATTTCATTTTTCGAGCCTAGGGACTAAATTGCAAAGAAAATAAAAGTATAAGGGCAAAATGGTAATTTTGCCAAAATATGTGTTGGACTAAATTGAATGATAGATATTAAATTGAGTTAAATTTATCCGTATAGATCCAGTCAGACCTTGTACAGACTTAGATTGAGGCAAAGAGAAAATCTTGAATTAATTGCCTCTGTATCTACGTATACTCGTCTAGGTAAGTTCGTGTACCTAAACTAAATATTTATATGTTTTAATTGAATTATATGTATGTGATTTGTATAATTGCCATGTATAAATACTGATCGTATATCCGACGACGTACGGTGATTACCGAGTTGTAATAGCCCGATTCAGGGCCAAAACAGAATAGTGGTTTCGAAACCACGAATCCGAGGTTGAAAATTTTATGATTGGGTGTTTAATTTGATGTTTAGGACTAAATTGAAATAGGTGGAAAATGCGTGTTCTAGGTCATAAAGTACTTGATTGAAATGGGGGTTTTAAATAGAGGTCCTTAAATGGGAATTAGACCATTATACTTTATATAGACAAAAATGGGCATGAATAGGACAAAATTTTAAAGAAAGGCCTTAAGGGTATTTTTATCATTTGGTAATTAAAAGAAATAAAATGGGAAAAATAAGCCAAAATTTTGTCCATCCATCTTCTTCCTTGGCTGAAACTTGTATGTCACCATAGCTAGGGTTTTTTCCAAGCTTTCAAGCTCAATAGTAAGTGCATTCAAGCCCCGTTTTTAATGTTCTTTACATTTTTGAAATCCTCATAGCTCGGTGTACTTATTTCTACCATTATTTCAAGTTAGGGTTTATGTTTAAAAATTTACCCATGAATGATATGCATGTATTTTGATGTTTGATGGTAGAATATGAATATTTGAAGTTAGGAGAATGATCTTTTCTAAGCGATTTTTAGCGAAAACAAGTAAAACGGCACAATCGGTAAAAATACCTAATGTTCATAAGTACATGTTAGAGTGAGAATTTGATGTTGCCATAGAAGAGAAAAATGTTCAGCATGTCATAAAACATAAGAATAAGGGCTGAAATTAAATTTCCGAGCCTAGGGATAAAATCATAATTTTGTAAAAGTTAGTGGGCAAAAATGTAATTTTTCCATAATGTGATTTTTGAATTGAAATAGATAGTATGAGTGTTAAATGAGCTAAATGTGTTGTTATAGATCAAGAAAAGCGTGGAATCAACCTCGAACGGGGGAAGGAAAAGATTTTGAACTAAATTGCAAAATTTCTATATTTTGCACCGAGGTAAGTTTGTAAGTAAATAATACATTATCTTTATTTACGTTTTTATATTTCAGCATATTTTATATATTGTAGCTGATTTTGAATCATAATCGACTATTGGAAGAATAGAAATAAGTATTAGAAAGTGAAATACTTCCTGGTTGAGCCTTCAGAATCGAAAGATACAGATAGTACGTAGCTAGGTCACATGTATGGTGCTAAGTGCACATCATGTGTACAAGAGAGCTACGAGATACTATGTGGTAGCTAGGTCACATGGGTGATACGGGATGTATACCATGTAGACAAGAGAGCTACAGGATAAATGTAGCTAGGTCGCATGTGTGGTTCCAGGTGAAGGACACCATGTAGACAAGAGAGCTACGAGATAAAGTGGCTAGGTCACATGGGTGGTAATAAGTATTCATGTTCACCATGTGTACAAGAGAGCCGAACTATGTGATGGGTGCAACTACGTGATGAAACCACCAAGCATCGGGGACTCGATCCGAAGTGTTCAACGGGAAAATTGACTAAATAAAATTATGTATGACCTTGTAATGATAAGTGTAAGTATATACATGTGTAATGTATGAGTAATAAGCTCGATATGCGATTGGAAGTTGGAAAAATTGTTGAGGATAAGCAATGAATGCAACTAAAGTGTGAAAGATCAAAATTGATAACAAAACTGCTTGGACAGTCACAGTGACATGAATTTGAAAAATCACCAAAAATAGTATGAATTTAATTAGAGGCTGAATAAGATATGAAATTAAATTTTAATGAGTCTATTTTCATGTAAAAGAAATAAAGCAAGTAAAGAAATCCTATATTTTGAGATATTTATATTTTTGTGAGACTTGTTCAGAATGACTACATGATCCCCTGTTCTGACTTTTAAAAATAATTAAAAATTGTGAAAACCTAATTAAGAAATATAGTTTATATACGTAGATTCCTTATTGAGTCTAGTTTTAAATGAAATAAATTTCATGGCTATTTGACTTTTGTACAGGTAGAAAATCAATTCGTAGTGAACAGAGGTCAGACCAGTCGAGCTGTATAACAGGGGAAATTTTAACTAATAAACTGTACTAATTGTCTAGACCAAAAATTCTATAAAAAAATTTAGTAAGAATTTATATGATTTTAGTTTCAGGGAAATTTTACGGATTTGAATTTTGAGTTTTGTAACTCGAGTTATGATTTATTCAGTGAACATGACGCAGGAGGGACAGCTTGATCAAATTGGAGTAAATAGTGAAATTAAAAATAGATATAATTGAGTTGTTTTGTAAACATATTAGATTCATTATTTATTATTTATATACTTACTTACTAAGCTATAATCTTACTTTTTTTTCTCTCTTTTGTCTTATAGTGTCGTCCAGCTAGCACAGGAGTTAGAGATCGTTGAAAATCGGCCCACACTATCAATACTTTTGGTTATTTTGTTATGTGTCATAATTGCCTAGGTTTAAAATATTGGTTACAGTATTTGACCGATTATTTTGTACAAAGCCATTGAAGTTGGCTAATATTGTTAAAGGCATATGTTATAATGATTCGTGATCTAATTGGATGCCATATTTCTGTCTCGGTTTTATTTGATGGTATGTGTTATGTTCTGGTGACTCCTGATCATTCTAGCTATACATGCCATAAATATACTGTGATAGTGTGGTGACTCCTGATCATTCTAAACTGTGTTTTGTTTTAATATAGTAATGGATACAATAGAACTGCGACTGATGATGCTGCTAGTAATGCGCCAGCTCCCGCACAAGGGACCGCGCCTATAGAAAGTAGACCTGAGACATTGAGATAGGGAGATGAGGCTCGGGATGCATTTCTCCAAATGATGAACAATTGGTATACTGAGTTTATTCGAGCAAACCCAAATGCTCAACCTTCTCCACCCCCTCCCATACCTCAGACAGTTCCTGTAGCTGCTCAAGGCATACATTTGGTAAGAATGAACAAGCCTCCGGTCGATAAGATTCAAAAATAAGGGGCCGAAGAGTTTAGAGCAAAGATCGATGATGATCCCGAGAAAGCGAAGTTCTGGCTTGAAAATTCTATCCGTGTATTTGATGAGCTCTCATGTACACCAGAGGATTGCTTAAAGTGTGATGTATCACTTTTGAGAGATTCGGTCTACCATTGGTGGAAGACTTTGGTAGCAATTGTGCCAAAAGAAAGGGTTACTTGGGATTTCTTCCAGGAAGAATTTAGAAAGAAATACATAAGTCAGTGATTTATTGATCAAAAACAGAAGGAGTTCCTTGAATTGAAGTAGGGCAAGATGTATGTGGTAGAGTCTGAACGCGAATTTGTTAGACTCAGCAAGTATGCCCAGGAATGTGTGTCCACCGAGGCTATTATGTGCAAAAGATTTGAGGATGGGCTTAATGAGGACATTAAATTGCTTGTGGGAATTCTGGAGCTGAAAGAATTTGTAGTATTGGTTGAACGAGCTCTTAAAGACGAAGAATTGAATAAAGAAAGAAGAAAAGCTGCCATTGAGGCCCGAGATGCCAGAAAGAGGCCAATAAGCAAGTCATTTCAATCCCAATCAAAGAGGTCCAAAGAGACAAACCCTCGAATGATAGTTTCAGCTGGGGATTCACATAGAGATCGTGGTAAGGCATATTCGGGGCCTAAAGCTCAAGCTTTTTCAGTGGCAAGTGTGGGTAATGTGCGGTCTAGAAAACCTGAATGTCAGCAATGTGGCAGGCAACATTTTGGTGAGTGTTGGGGAAATGAGTGATCTTGTTTCAGGTGTGGTTCTCACGAGCATTTTATCAGAGACTGTCCAGAGAAAGTTAAAGAAGAAAAATTTCAGAGTGCTAGACAGAGTACTAACGCCAGCAGAGGAAGACCACCGAGAAATACTAGAAGTGGAGCTAGCAGTAAAACTGTGATGAAAGATTCAGCGGCGAGATCAGAAGCTAGAGCGTCTGCTAGAGCTTATACCATACGTGCCCGAGAGGATGCATCATCTCCCGATGTGATTACTGGTACATTTTCTCTCTATGATACTATTGTTATTTCATTGATTGATCCCGGGTCTACTCATTCCTATATTTGTGTGAATTTAGTATCTAATAAGAAGTTTCCTGTTGAGTTTACTGAGTTTGCGATTAAAGTGTCGAACCCCTTAGATCAATATGTGCTAGTTGATAAGGTTTGCAAGAATTGCCCATTAATGATTCAAGGTCACTATTTTCTGGCTAATCTGATGCTGTTACCATTTGATGAGTTTGACGTTATCTTGGGAATGGACTGGTTGACATTGTATGATGCCAAGGTAAATTGTAAACAGAAAGCACTAGAGTTGAAATGTGAAAATAGTGAAATTATGTGGGTTGAAACAGATGAATCAAATAAATTGCCTATGGTGATTTCGCACATGTCTATACAGAAATACATGAGAAAAGGGTGTGAAGCTTATCTTGCCTATGTAATGAATACTGAGATGTCTGAATTGAAGCTTGAATCAGTGCTGATAGTCTGTGAATTTCCAGATGTATTTCCAAAGGAATTGTCTGGGTTGCCTCCGAATAGAGAGATAGAGTTTGCCATTGATTTGTTGCCGGGGACTGCACCAATCTCGATTGCTCCATATAGAATGGCTCCGACTGAATTAAAAGAATTGAAGGCTCAGTTGCAAGAGTTAACAGACAAGGGATTTGTGAGACCGAGTTTCTCTCCCTGGGGTGCTCCTGTATTGTTCGTAAAGAAGAAAGATTGCTCAATGAGGCTTTGTATTGATTACCGTCAGCTCAATAAGGTGACCATAAAGAACAAGTACCCGTTACCGAGGATTGATGATTTATTCGATCAGTTGAAGGGGGAAATAGTGTTTTCAAAGATCGACTTGAGGTTCGGTTACTACCAGTTGAGAGTTAAGGAGTCAGATGTGCCGAAAACCGCCTTTAGGACAAGGTATGGACATTATGAGTTCCTTGTGATGCCTTTCAGCTTAACAAATGCTCCAGCTATATTCACGGACTTGATGAACCGAATCTTTCAACCATATTTGGATAAGTTTGTGGTAGTGTTCATAGATGACATCCTAATCTATTCTCGAGATGAGTCTGAGCACGCTGAACACTTGAGAACCATATTGCAGATCTTGAGAGCAAAGAATCTGTTTGCTAAGTTTAGCAAAAGTGAGTTTTGGCTTTGTGAAGTCAGATTTTTGGGACATATAGTCTCAGGTGATGGTATTTGGGTGGATCCGAGCAAAATTTCTGCGATCGTTGAATGGAAACCACTAAAGAATGTATCTGAGGTTAGAAGCTTTTTACGCTTGGCCGGGTATTATAGACATTCTGTCGAGGGAATTTCGATGATTGCCTCTCCTATGACTAAGTTGCTGCAAAAGAATGTTAAGTTTGAATGGACTGATAAATGTCAGTAGAGTTTTGAAAAGCTGAAAGCACGATTGACTGAAGCACCGATTTTAGTACACCCCGAGCCAGGGAAGGAGTTCGTAATTTATAGTGATGCATCATTGACAGGCCTTGGATGTGTGCTGATGCAAGAGGGTAAAGTGGTAGCTTATGCGTCGAGACAGTTAAAATCACATGAGAAGAACTATCCTACACATGATTTGGAATTGGCCGCTATTGTCTTTGCCTTGAAGATCTGGCGTCATTATTTGTATCGTGAAAAATGCTGAATTTTTACTGATCACAAAAGTTTAAAGTATTTGATGAATCAAAAGGATTTGAATCTGCGACAGCAGAGATGGCTTGAATTATTGAAAGATTATGAGCTAGTGATTGATTATCATCTGAGGAAAGCGAATGTAGTTGCTGACGCCTTTAGCAGGAAATCTCTTTTTACTTTGAGAGCCATGAATATGAGGTTAGCATTGTCTGATGATGGGTCAATCTTGGCAGAGATGAGGGCTAAACTATTATTTCTCCAGCTAATTTGTGATGCTCAAAAGAACGATAGTGAGTTGCGAACCAAGAGAACTCAGTACAAATCGGGTTACGACTCAGATTTTTGACTTGGACCAGATGACTGTTTGATGTTTTGAGACAGGATATGTGTACCGAAAAATGATGAATTGATTCAGAAAATATTACATGAGGCACACAGTGGCTGTTTGTCAGTTCACCCTGGTAGCACAAAAATGTATAATGATTTAAAGAAGTTATATTGGTGGTCAGGCATGAAAAGGGACATTTCTGAATTTGTAACCAAGTGTTTGGTCTGTCAACAAGTAAAAGCTGAGCATCAAGTGCCTTCAGGATTACTCCAACCGATGATGGTACCTGAGTGGAAATGGGATAGGATTACCATGGATTTTGTAACCGGTTTGCCTTTGACTCCTAAAAAGAAAGATATTGTCTGGGTAGTGGTTGATAAGTTAACAAAGTCGGCTCACTTTATATCGGTACGTACCGATTACTCACTTGATAAATTAGCTAAATTATATATTGCTGAAATTCTGAGGTTGCACGTGGTACCTATGTCTATAATATCAGATAGAGATCCGAGGTTTACCTCGAGATTCTGGAAAAAGTTACAAGAAGCTTTGGGTACAAAATTGAACTTTAGTATCGCGTTTCATCCACAAACAGATGGTCAGTCAGAAAGAGTAATCCAGGTACTCGAAGATATGCTTAGATGCTGTGTTTTAGAATTTGAAGGCAGTTGGGAGAAATATCTACCTTTGGTTGAATTTGCCTACAATAACAGTTTTCAGTCGAGTATACAGATGGCACCATATGAAGCCTTGTATGGTCGCAAGTGTCGGACTCCTTTATATTGGACCGAACTTAGTGAGAAACAGATTCACAGAGTTGATTTAGTTAAAGAAACCGAAGAGAAAGTAAAAGTAATTCGTGATTGCTTGAAAGCTGCTTCAGATCGACAAAAGTCATAAGCAGATTTAAAAAGAAAAGAGATTGAATTTCAGGTGGGTGATAAAGTGTTCTTGAAGGTGTCACCATGGAAGAAGATTCTGAGATTTGGCCGAAAAGGCAAGTTGAGTCCGTGTTTTATTGGGCCATACGAGATTATTGAAAGGATTGGACCAGTGGCATATCGGTTGGCTTTACCGACAGAGTTAGAAAGAATTCATAACATGTTTCATGTATCAATGTTGTGACGTTATCGTTCTGATCCTTCACATGTGATTTCTCCAAAAGAAATTGAGATTCAATCGGACTTGACCTATGATGAGGAACCGGTTAAGATTTTGTCTCGATAAGTGAAACAGTTGAGAAAGAAAAGCATAGCTTTAGTCAAAGTGTTATGCCAAAGACATGGAGTAGAAGAAGCTACGTGGGAACCGGAGGAAGCCATGAGAAGACAGTACCCAAACCTCTTTACCGGTGAGATTTTCAGTGACGAAAATCCCTAAAGAGGGGAGAGTTGTAACAGTCCAATTTAGGGCCAAAATGGAATAGTGGTTTTGTAACACCCTATACATGTCATTTCGAAGTTCAACCAAAATTGTACCAAAAGGGGGCTTTGATAGTGTGGGCGACTTTGACTTCAAGATCCCGAGTCCGATAGCTGGAGAACCAAATCTATAAAACAGAGGAGCAATGAAACAGAGTAAGCAATTTATGCTTAGTAAGTTTTGAGCAAGGAATTCCAGCACAACAAAAGTATAGCATTCATATAGCTAAACGGATAATTTCATATGCACAAATTTTCGATATCATACTTGCTTCACATTACCAACCCTTATGTACATACACAAAAGATCAACTTAGCCAAAGGCCGGTAGCTCGTTTATCAACTGAGCGAATACTTATTTGTAAGGGCTCAACTAAATTCAAGCACATACGAAACATACCTCAATGTTGGGATGTTTCTAAAGTATTAACTGAAATTTTTTTACAGCAAGATCATTCATTCCCAAATCACGTACCTTCGAAATTTAACCGGATATAGCTCCTCGTTCAAATGCCTTCGGGACATAGCCCGGTTATAGTAACTCACACAAATGCCTTCGGGACTTAACCCGGATTTAGTAACTCGCACCAATGCCTTCGGGCTTAGCCCGGAATTAGTATCTCGCACAAATGCCTTCGGATCTTAGTCCGGATATGGTCACTTAGCACAAAGCCTTCGGGACTTAGCCCGGACATCATTCAAATAACCATTCACATTTAACAATAAATCATGGCACATTCGTATTTCATTTTCGTTAGCAAAACTCAAACACAAGACACTTATCATTCTTGTAATTTCGGCTCAATAGCCTCACACAAAGAGCATGATTTTGATTTGCTTAAAACATGATCTAATCAAATCTTAATTTAAGCTCTCTTACTCAAGAACTTACCTCGGATGTTGTCGAACGATTCCGATGGCTATTCGATCACTTTTTCCTTCCCTTTATCGGGTTTAGTTCCCCTTTGCTCTTGAGCTTAATTAAACAAATAAATTGATTTAATCATTTGAGCATCGAAAAGAGGAACACAAGGCACTTAGCCCATATTTATACATTAGACATTAAAGTCACATATGTACGGAATCATGAATCAAACTCAACATTTTAGCTAATTTTCCCCCTTGGCCGAATTTTCTAAGCCAAGACAAAAGCATCAATATGCTTGCCTCCAACCGAATACATGCAACACCAAATCTTCTTCCTATGGCCGAATATGCATGTCTATGTTGGGGCCGATTATATGCTTAATACTTCCTACAAGTATGGTTACTTGTATTGATTATAAATATCATCTTGTTTCAAGTTCAAAACTTGGCTAATACACACATATATAAACTAGTAAAGCATCCTCTCGCTTTCCATCAATTTAACACATGCATTGCTCATTAACATACAAAAGTTATATTCGGCCTTAGCACACAACTTGCTAGCCGATTCTTCCCCATCTAGCAACCAATGCACATATGTGCTCACTCAAAAATGCTAAAAAGGAGATTCAAGAATCATCAATCCACCACCACATGCATCATTAACAAGTTTCATATTTAGCATGCAATGGCATTAACACAAAATCCACCTAGGCCGAATATCATCCCCATGACATAGCAAGGATTTGAACCATGGGCTAATTAGAACTCAAGCTAGCAACTAAAAACATGCATGAATCTCATGGCACAACCTCAAACATACTTTAATCTAGATATAAGTATGGCCAAACCTCCTCCTAATCCTCTTCCAAATCAAACATGAAGCAAGAACTCCTTCCTCCTTCCTTAGAATTTTCGGCCAAATGAAGATGAAAAAGGATGAACAAAATTTTCTCCTTTCTTTTCTTTAACTCACGGTAATGGGGGCGGGAAGACAACCACACACATTTTTTTTTTGTTTCCATCATATTCCCTTTCATTATTTTATGCCCATGCTCCTTATTTTATTTTTCCTAACATACCTCACTAACATAACATGTTTGTGACATGTTTCCACTCATGATGCACTAACACAACATGTCTATGACATGTCTTGCCCATCACACTTGGTCTACCATGCTTGTCATGGCCGGCCATTACTCATTAGGGGGGGAATTTGACATGCAAGTCCCCCCTTTTTCCACATGCACTAATAGGTCCTTACGCATTGACCTATCACATTTTAAAATTTTCTCACATAAGTCCTATTTGATGAAATTCACTTACAATTAACAAAATTCAAACACGAAATTTTCACACATGCACATGTACATATAATGAGCATCAATTATGACGGTTTATTATTTTTACGACTCGGTTTAGCAGTCCCGAAACCACTTCCCGACTAGGGTCAATTTTGGGCTGTCACAACTCTCCCCCACTTAAGAAATTTTCGTCCCGAAAAGCTTACCGGTAAATAGGTTTGGGTATCGTTCTTTCATCGAGCTCTCAGTTTCCCAAGTAGCTTCCTCGATCCCGTGTTTGAGCCATAACACCTTCACTAACGGAACCCTTTTGTTTCGCAACTCCTTCACTTCACGAGCTAGGATACGCATCGGTTCTTCTTCATAACTCATATCGGCTTGAATTTCAACCTCTGATGGGCTAATTATGCGCGATGGATCTGATCGATAGCGTCGAAGCATCAAAACATGAAAGACGTCGTGAATCTTTTCAAGCTCAGGGGGCAAAATCAATCTATACGCAATCGGACCAACTCGTTCGGAGATTTCGTACGGCCCAATAAATCTCGGGCTCAACTTGCCCTTACGGCCAAACCTGAGTACCTTTTTCCAAGGCGGAACTTTAAGGAACACTTTATCTCCCACCTGATATTCAATGTCCTTTCGTTTCAAATCCGCATACGATTTCTGACGATCTGTGGCTACCTTCAGACTTTCACGGATTACATTTACTTTCTGTTCGGCATCTTTAATCAAATCAACTCCGAAAATTTTACTTTCACCGAGCTCGGTCCAAAACAATGGTGTACGGCATTTACGACCGTACAAAGCCTCGTAAGGTGCCATCTTAATACTTGATTGAAAACTATTGTTGTAAGCGAATTCAATCAAAGGTAAATACCGTTCCCATGAACTACTGAACTCGATGATGCAACATCTCAACATATCCTCAAGTATCTGAATTATCCGCTCGGATTGACCATCGGTTTGGGGGTGAAAAGCAGTGCTAAAATGCAGCTTGGTACCCAAAGCTTCTTGCAATTTCTTCCAAAATCGTGAGGTGAATCTCGGATCTCTATCCGACACGATAGAAATAGGTACCCCGTGTAATCTCACAATTTGAGAAACATACAATTCAGCTAGTTTATCCAATGAAAAATCCGTACGCACGGGGATAAAGTGAGCCGACTTAGTCAGTCTATCAACAACAACCCAAATCGCATCCTTCTTACTTGCTGACAATGGCAGTCCGGACACAAAGTCCATTGTGACTCGATCCCATTTCCACTCGGGTATCATGATCGGCTGAAGTAATTCTGAAGGCACTTGATGTTCCGCTTTCACTTTTTGACATATTAAACATCTCGAAACAAAGTCAGAGATGTCTCGTTTCATACCATGCCACCAAAATTGACGTTTCAAATCGTTGTACATTTTCGTACTCCCCGGGTGAATTGACATTCGGCTACAATGGGCTTCGTTCAGAATCATCGAAATGAGTTCTGAATTCCTTGGAACACACAAACGACTTCTGAACCTCAAACAATCATCATCATCAATTTGAAACTCCGATTCCTTGTTCGGAACACACTCAGCCGTTTTGCAACCAATTCATCATCAACTTTCTGAGCTTCACGAATTTGATGAATCAATAATGGTTTGGCTTTTAATTCAGCTACTAACACATTGTCGGGTAGAACAGACAAGTGCACATTCATCGCTCGTAAAGCAAACAATGATTTCCGGCTTAAGGCGTCCGCAACCACATTAGCCTTTCCCGGGTGGTAATCAATGACAAGCTCGTAATCTTTCAACAACTCAAGCCAACGTCTTTGTCGCAGATTCAAGTCTCGCTGAGTCATCAAATATTTGAGACTTTTGTGATCCGAAAATACATGGCACTTCTCACCAAACAAATAATGTCGCCATATTTTCAAAGCAAATACGATGGCAGCTAGTTCGAGATCATGGGTCGGATAATTTCTCTCGTGTGGCTTCAATTGTCTCGACGCATAGGCCACAACTCGACCTTCTTGCATCAATACGCAACCGAACCCAAGTAGGGATGCGTCACTATAAATGACAAACTCTTTGCCTGATTCGGGTTGCACTAAAATTGGAGCTTCAGTCAAATGAGTTTTCAGTTGATCGAAACTTTTCTAACATTTCTCCGTCCATTCGAACTTAACATCCTTTTGAAGTAGCTTCGTCATTGGTGTGGCTATCATCGAGAAACCTTTGACAAATCGTCGGTAATAACCGGTGAGCCCCAAAAAGCTCCAAACCTCAGTAATATTTCTCGGAGGTTTCCAGTTAAGTATGGCTGAAATTTTGTTCGGGTCAACTCGAATACCCGATGCGAATACCACATGACCCAAGAAGCTAACCTCTCTTAACCAGAACTCACACTTACTGAACTTAGCATATAACTGCTTATCCCGCAAAATTTGCAACACTAGCCTCAGATGCTCAGCATGTTCGGTCTCATCTCTTGAATAGACCAAGATGTCATCAATGAACACAACTACGAACCGATCCAAATATGGTCTGAAGATCCGATTCATCAAATCCATAAATACCGCAGGGGCATTAGTGAGCCCAAACGGCATCACTAAGAACTCGTAGTGACCATATCTCGTCCTGAAGGAAGTTTTGGGTATGTCCGATTCTCGAATTCGCAACTGATAATAGCCCGATCTCAAATCTATTTTTGAGAACATTGAGGCTCCCTTCAGTTGGTCGAACAAATCATCGATACGCAGTAACGGATATTTGTTCTTTATCGTCACTTTATTCAGTTGACGATAGTCAATGCACAACCTCATGGTTCTGTCCTTCTTTTTCACGAACAATACTGGTGCACCCCAAGGTGAGAAACTTGGTCGAGCAAAACCTCTATCCGTCAATTCTTGCAACTGAGCTTTCAACTCTTTTAACTCCGTTGGTGCCATATGATACGGAGCTATCGAAATCGGCGTAGTCCCAGGTACAAGCTCAATACCAAACTCTACCTCCCGAACAGGTGGTAAACCCGGTAATTCTTCAGGAAAAGCATCCGGGTATTCACAAACCACCGGCATAGATTCGGGTTTCTTTTCTAATTCTTTGTCATCAAGTACATACGCAAGGTATGCTTCGCACCCTTTTCTTACATATTTCTGGGCCAACATTGCTGATATTACAGCTGGCATCCCCTCCAAGTCCGTAGACTCAACTTGGATTACTTCGTTATTTGCGCACCTCAAATCAATAGTCTTGCTTTTGCAATTCACAACCGCATCATGCGCGGTCAACCAATCCAAACCAAGAATAACATCAAATTCATCAAACGGCAAAAGCATCAAGTCCGCCGGAAAACAGGAACCTCGAATTTCTAGGGGACATTTCTTACACACTTTGTCGACAAGCACGTAACGACCCAAGGGATTTGACACCCGAATTACGAACTCAGTAGACTCAATAGGTAAAGTCTTACTGGATGCTAAGGTTTCACATATGTAAGAATGAGTAGAACCGGGGTCAATCAAAGCAATTACATTAGTATCAAAGAGAGTAAAAGTACCGGTAATAACATCAGGCGAAGAATCATCCTCGCGGGCACGTATAGCATAAGCTCTAGCAGGCGCACGAGCCTCGGATCTGGTCGTAGCATCTCTAGATCCTCTCTGACCACCACCAGCATTGCCCGTATTTCCAGATGGTCTACCTCGAGCAGTGGTAGCACCCGGTTTCCCACTCTAATTTACATTCTGTTCAGACAACCTCGGGCAATCTTTAATGAAGTGGTCAACTGATCCGCACTTGTAACAGGAGCGGTCAGGGAATCTACAACTCCCCGAATGCCTTTTATCGCAATATCGACATTTCGTTCTGTCTCGACGTTCATTCCCAACACTGGCGACCGAAGTGCCTCGTGTACCCACAGGGGGTCGATCACGATCTCGTCTAAAAAGGCCCGAAGTGCCTCTAAACTGGCCCGCATCATCTCGAAATTTCTTCGATGCCTGTTGAAGAGACTTTCTCGAGGATCTTTTACGAAACTCTCCAGTTCCCTCATCAACTTTTTGTTTTTCTTTTCTAAGCTCTTCGGCTTTACAAGCTCGCTCGACAAGTACTACGAACTCTCGTATTTCAAGAACGCCAACGAACATTTTTATATCTTCATTCAGCCCATCCTCGAAGCGTTTACACATAATAGCCTCGGACGAAACACATTCCCGAGCGTATCTACTAAGTCTAACAAATTTTCGCTCGTAATCAGTAACTGACATAGAACCTTGCTTAAGCTCAAGAAATTCCTTCCGTTTTTTATCAACAAATCTCTGACTGATATACTTTTTCCGAAACTCAGTTTGGAAAAACTCCCAAGTTACTTGCTCTCGGGGCACAACAGAAGTCAGAGTACTCCACCAATAGTAGGCAGAATCGCGTAGCAAGGAGATAGTACACTTTAGGCATTCATCGGGTGTACAAGATAGCTCATCGAGTACCCGGATAGTGTTGTCCAACCAAAATTCAGCTTGCTCGGCATCGTCGCTATCCGTAGCCTTAAATTCAGTAGCCCCATGTTTTCGGATTCTGTCAACTGGGGGCTTATTTGACCTTATTTGGTCAGTTACCGGAGGTATTGTAGGTGCGGGGGTGGTATTTGTCGGGAATGGAGGTTGTGGAACAGCCGTATTAGTTCGAATGTATTGGTTGAACCAATCATTCATCATGCTATAGAAAGCTTGTCTAGCTTCATCGTTCGGGTTACTAGCATTAGGTTGAGAGTCCGCCCACGCTGTCCCTTGTGCGGGAGCAAACGCTACACTCTCAAGATCATCAGCTACCGCTCGGTCGGGATCGGGATCCATTACTATAAATAAACACATTTGCAAATGTCAGAAATCACCACACTATCAAATAATCACATAAAATGGCATGTATAGCTAGACCCAACGCATTACGGTAGTCCTAGAATCGACTAAACCGTAGCTCTGATACCAATCAAATGTAACACCACGAACCCGAGACCGACACCGGAGTCGAACACGAGGTGTTAACAGACTTTAAACCTCTTATAAAAAATATTTCCCAGACACTGCCAATCTGCGTACTAGTCGCTTTAAAAATCATATCTTGAGTTTCACAACTCGAAAATCAGTTTCGTGATTTTTCCCTGAAACTAGACTCATATTCCCATCTACATATTTTTTTCTACAATTTTTCGTCAGGCCAATTGGTACAGTTTATTAGTCAAAATCTCCCATGTTACAGGGATCGACTACACTGACCTTTGCGCAATACGACTTGGATCTCTCCCTGCACAGAGCTTCAATACTGATGCCGTTTGTTTCTATATAAACTAGACTCAGAGAGGAATCTATACATATATGGAATGACTTCTAATTATCTCTGGTTAATTTATAATGAATTTCCAAAGTCGGAACAGGGAATCCAGAAACCGTTCTGGCCCTGTCTCACGAGAACCTGAATATCTCTCAACATACTGTCCATATGATCGTTTCGTTACTTTCCTATGAAAATAGATTCATCAAGGTTGGTTCACATAATTTATTCGCTATTTAATTCCATTCCTGCTATTTTTAGTGATTTTCCAAATCTACATCACTGCTGCTGTCAGCATCTGCCTTTAAGGTAGACTTTACCTATTTCATAGTTTCCATGATTCCACTAGCCCTTTTAGCATAAATTGCACAATTTATGATAGTGATTAACCATTCCCATGGCCAATCCTTGTCAAGCATATCCACACCAAATGATTATAACATTATACTCAAACATATATAAGCCATTTTCGCATGGCTAACCAAAATTATACAAGTCCAAAGGGTCCATGACCCACAACAAACGGGTAGTCCTATACATGCCATTTCGAAGTTCAACCAAAATTGTACCAAAAGGGGGCTTTGATAGTGTGGGCGACTTTGACTTCAAGATCCCGAGTCCGATAGCTGGAGAACCAAATCTATAAAACAGAGGAGCAATGAAACGGAGTAAGCAATTTATGCTTAGTAAGTTTTGAGCAAGGAATTCCAGCACAACAAAAGTATAGCATTCATATAGCTAAACGGATAATTTCATATGCACAAATTTTCGATATCATACTTGCTTCACATTACCAACCCTTATGTACATACACAAAAGATCAACTTAGCCAAAGGCCGGTAGCTCGTTTATCAACTGAGCGAATACTTATTTGTAAGGGCTCAACTAAATTCAAGCACATACGAAACATACCTCAATGTTGGGATGTTTCTAGAGTATTAACTGAAATTTTTTTACAGCAAGATCATTCATTCCCAAATCACGTACCTTCGGAATTTAACCGGATATAGCTCCTCGTTCAAATGCCTTCGGAACATAGCCCGGTTATAGTAACTCGCACAAATGCCTTCGGGACTTAACCCGGATTTAGTAACTCGCACCAATGCCTTCGGGCTTAGCCCGAAATTAGTATCTCGCACAAATGCCTTCGGATCTTAGTCCGGATATGGTCACTTAGCACAAAGCCTTCGGGACTTAGCCCGGACATCATTCAAATAACCATGCACATTTAACAATAAATCATGGCACATTCGTATTTCATTTTCGTTAGCAAAACTCAAACACAAGACACTTATC
This sequence comes from Gossypium hirsutum, assembly GCF_007990345.1. Lineage (NCBI taxonomy): Eukaryota > Viridiplantae > Streptophyta > Magnoliopsida > Malvales > Malvaceae > Gossypium > Gossypium hirsutum. The sequence goes on from NC_053427.1 coordinate 58,572,596, forward strand.
ATTCTTGTAATTTCGGCTCAATAGCCACACACAAAGAGCATGATTTTGATTTGCTTAAAACATGATCTAATCAAATCTTAATTTAAGCTCTCTTACTCAAGAACTTACCTCGGATGTTGTCGAACGATTCCGATGGCTATTCGATCACTTTTTCCTTCCCTTTATCGGGTTTAGTTCCCCTTTGCTCTTGAGCTTAATTAAACAAATAAATTGATTTAATCATTTGAGCATCGAAAAGAGGAATACAAGGCACTTAGCCCATATTTATACATTAGACATTAAAGTCACATATGTACGGAATCATGAATCAAACTCAACATTTTAGCTAATTTTCCCCCTTGGCCGAATTTTCTAAGCCAAGACAAAAGCATCAATATGCTTGCCTCCAACCGAATACATGCAACACCAAATCTTCTTCCTATGGCCGAATATGCATGTCTATGTTGGGGCCGATTATATGCTTAATACTTCCTACAAGTATGGTTACTTGTATTGATTATAAATATCATCTTGTTTCAAGTTCAAAACTTGGCTAATACACACATATATACACTAGTAAAGCATCCTCTCCCTTTCCATCAATTTAACACATGCATTGCTCATTAACATACAAAAGTTATATTCGGCCTTAGCACACAACTTGCTAGCCGATTCTTCCCCATCTAGCAACCAATGCACATATGTGCTCACTCAAAAATGCTAAAAAGGAGATTCAAGAATCATCAATCCACCACCACATGCATCATTAACAAGCTTCATATTTAGCATGCAATGGCATTAACATAAAATCCACCTAGGCCGAATATCATCCCCATGACATAGCAAGGATTTGAACCATGGGCTAATTAGAACTCAAGCTAGCAACTAAAAACATGCATGAATCTCATGGCACAACCTCAAACATACCTTAATCTAGATATAAGTATGGCCAAACCTCCTCCTAATCCTCTTCCAAATCAAACATGAAGCAAGAACTCCTTCCTCCTTCCTTAGAATTTTCGGCCAAATGAAGATGAAAAAGGATGAACAAAATTTTCTCCTTTCTTTTCTTTAACTCACGGCAATGGGGGGGAAGACAACCACACACATTTTTTTTTGTTTCCATCATATTCCCTTTCATTATTTTATGCCCATGCTCCTTATTTTATTTTTCCTAACATACCTCACTAACATAACATGTTTGTGACATGTTTCCACTCATGATGCACTAACACAACATGTCTATGACATGTCTTGCCCATCACACTTGGTCTACCATGCTTGTCATGGCCGGCCACTACTCATTAGGGGGAATTTGACATGCAAGTCCCCCCTTTTTTCCACATGCACTAATAGGTCCTTACGCATTGACCTATCACATTTTAAAATTTTCTCACATAAGTCCTATTTGATGAAATTCACTTACAATTAACAAAATTCAAACACGAAATTTTCACACATGCACATGTACATATAATGAGCATCAATTATGACGGTTAATTATTTTTACGACTCGGTTTAGCGGTCCCAAAACCACTTCCCGACTAGGGTCAATTTTGGGCTGTCACTGGTTTCCAAACCACGAATCCGAAGTTAAAAATTTTATGATTAGGTGTTTAATTTGATGTTTAGGACTAAATTGAAATAGGTGGAAAATGTGTGTTCTAGTTCATAAAGTACTTGATTGAAATAGGGGTTTTAAATAGAGGTCCTTGAATGGAAATTAGACCATTATGCTTTATATAGACAAAAATGGGCATGAATAGGACAAAATTTTAAAAAAGGCCTTAAGGGTATTTTTGTCATTTGGTAATTAAAAGAAATAAAATGGGAAAAATAAGCCAAAATTTTGTCCATCCATCTTCTTCCTTGGCCGAAACTTGTATGTTCACCATAGCTAGGGTTTTTTCCAAGCTTTCAAGCTCAATAGTAAGTGCATTCAAGTCTCATTTTTAATGTTCTTTACATTTTTGAAATCCTCGTAGCTCGGTCTACCTATTTCTACCATTATTTCGAGTTAGGGTTTATGTTTAAAAATTTACCCATGAATGATATGCATGTATTTTGATGTTTTATGGTAGAATATGAATGTTTGAAGTTAGAAGAACGATCTTTTCTAAGCGATTTTTAGCGAAAACGAGCAAAATAGCATAATCGGTAAAAATACCTAATGTTCATAAGTACATGTTAGAGTGCGAATTTGATGTTTCCATAGAAGAGAAAAATGTTCAGCATGTCATAAAACATAATAATAAGGGCTGAAATTAAATTTCCGAGCCTAGGGACAAAATCATAATTTTGTAAAAGTTAGGGGGCAAAAACGTAATTTTTCCATAATATGATTTTTGGATTGAAATAGATAGTATGAGTGTTAAATGAAGTAAATGTGTTGTTATAGATCAAGAAAGACGTGGAATTGACCTCGAACGGGGGAAGGAAAAGATTTTGGACTAAATTGCCAAATTTCTATATTTTGCACCGAGGTAAGATTGTATGTAAATAATACATTATCTTTATTTACATTTTTATATTTCAACATATTTTATATATGGTAGCTGATTTTGAATCATAATTGACTATTGGAAGAATGGAAATAAGTATTAAAAAGTGAAATACTTCCTGGTTGAACCTTCGGAATCGAAAGATACAGATGGTACGTAGCTAGGTCACATGTATAGTGCTAAGTGCACATCATGTGTACAAGAGAGCTACGAGATACTATGTGGTAGCTAGGTCACATGGGTGATACGGGATGTATACCATGTAGACAAGAGAGCTACGGGATAAATGTAGCTAGGTCACATGTGTGGTTCCAGGTGAAGGACACCATGTAAACAAGAGAGCTACAAGATAAAGTGGCTAGGTCACATGGGTGGTACTAAGTATTCATGTTCACCATGTGTACAAGAGAGCCGAACTATGTGATGGGTGGAACTACGTGCTAAAACCACCAAGCATCGGGGACTCGATCCGAAGTGTTCAACGGGAAAATCGACTAAATAAAATTATGTATGACCTTGTAATGATTAGTGTAAGTATATACATATGTAACGTATGAGTAATAAGCTTGATATGTGATTGGAAGTTGGAAAAATTGTTGAGGATAAGCAATGAATGCAACTAAAGTGTGAAAGATCAAAATTGATAACAAAACTGTTTGGACAGTCACAGTGACGTGAATTTGAAAAATAGTTTGAAAAATCACAGTGACGTGAATGAGATATGAAATTAAATCTTAATGAGTCTATTTTCATGTAAAAGAAACAGAGCAAGTAAAGGGATCCTATATTTTGAGATATTTATATTTTTGTGAGACTTGTTCAGAATGACTACATGATCCCCTATTCTAACTTTTAAAAATAATTAAAAATTTTAAAAAAATAATTAAGAAATAACCTAGATTCCTTATTGAGTCTGGTTTTAAATGAAATAAATTTCATGGCTATTTGACTTTTGTACAGGGAGAAAATCAATTTGTAGTGAACAGAGGTCAGACCAGTCGAGCTGTATAACAGGGGAAACTTTAACTAATAAACTGTACTAATTGGCTGGACCAAAAATTCTATAAAAAAATTTAGTAAGAAGTTATATGAGTTTAGCTTCAGGGAAATTTTACAGATTTGAATTTCGAGTTTTGTAACTCGAGTTATGATTTATTCAATGAACATGATGCAGGAGGGACAGCTTGATCAAATTAGAGTAAATAGCGAAATTAAAAATAGATATAATTGAGTTGTTTTGTAAACATATTAGATTCCTTACTTATTATTTATATACTTACTTACTAAGCTATAAGCTTACTTTCTTTTCTCTCTTTTGTCTTATAGTGTCATCTAGCTAGCACAGGAGTTAGAGATCATTGAAGATCGGCCCACACTATCAATACTTTTGGTATTTGAACTAAACATTTTGAATTATGGCATGTATAGTAAGTTTAGTTATTTTGTTACGTGTCATAATTGCCTAGGTTTAAAATATTGGTTACAGTATTTGGCCGATTATTTTGTACAAAGTTATTGAAGTTGGCTAATATTGTTAAAGGCATATGTTATAATGATTCATGATCTAATTGGATGCCATATTTCTATCTCGGTTTTATTTAATGGTATGTGTTATGTTCTGGTAATACCTTGTACCCTGTTTCGGTGTTGAACGCTGGTAAGGGGTGTTACACGAGTCCTGTTTGAACATTAGGAATTCATAGGATACAAATGACATGTCATTAGGGATTACGAATTGCAGCTCGTGAGAGCTTACCGATTCTCAGCTCATATGAGCTTACCGATTTATAGCTCGTGAAAGCATACCGATTCATAGCTCTTATAAGCATACATGTACAAGAATTGACGGATTACAGTTTAGCACACTATGTGTGAGCTATCCTGAGTATCCAACGATATTCTAAATGGTTCAACGGGCAATGTTCTGTTATGAGATGATATAAGTTCGATACAAACTATTACAGGTATATACCTGAAATACATTGTGACACCCCTAACCCATATCCTTCTCTGAATTAGGGTTACAAGGTATTACCGAACAAATCACAACTCAGGACAGTCATTCATTACTATTCATATGTAAGATAATATAAACTCAGTTATACAAATCATATGCACATCTCATTTATTTCATTCGAATAATCAAATTATAACATAGCTTAGTGCATTACTAATTTCATATGCATACATTAATCTATACACTAAGTTATAACATACAATTATAGCATTAAAAGATTCAATTATAAAAATCATTAAGCCAAACCAAAACAATAATTCAATACCAATCATGAATCACAATTATTATCTAATTAAAACATTAACCAATTTAATTCAATTACTAAACCAAACATTAAATCAAACAAATATACTTCAAAACAATATGGCCATTAAATTCATGATATGGGTTACAAGGCATTAACATACCAAAATAAACTTTTGTACATCCTCACATTTGTATAATCATAATTATAAGTATAAAGCATAATCTCAATTAAACTAATAACATGATTTTATTTACCATATTATAATGTACATAAAATAACTATGTTTATTCACTTAAATTGACTTCATACATTCAACATCACATTTATATACTTACACCATTAGCATACACAAATAACAACTTTTGCACATACTTTTAATAAAGTCAATCGAAAACTTATTATATAATTTAACAAGCAATTACACATGCAACCTAATACATTATAACATGACCGAACATGTCATTAAAGTTTAATTACATAATATATATACTTTCCCTAGGTTTCAAAGCCACACTTAACCATTGTATTCATGCTAAATAATTGACCAAAACAATCTTGGAACATTTTTCTAACTTAATACTTTGCATAGCCGAATCACATTATTTAAACCACATACACATCCAAACATTTCTTCAAATGTAAATTGTTTATACAAACGAGTGTCGAAACACACATTGTAGTATATTCAAACATAAATTTTGCATATCATGTTAAAAACATATCAAAACATATTTATAACAAGTTCGGATATAGCTTAACAACCTTAGATTCCAAATCACTTATAACACATTAACTAGATATAGCAACCTAATGCACATATATTTTTATCTATGCATATCATAGCCGAACCAACCACACATTCAACCAAAACCATTAATCATTTCCAAAATATATAACACCCATCTCACACACCATTCATTCATAGCACAAAATATTATAACCAAAACAATTTCAAACCACAATCAAACATAACTGAATTATCAAAACCAAGCTCATTAAACATTATAACTAAGCACACATAAAATCAAGACTAAGCATAATTAGCAAGCCATTTTCGCATGGCTTTAAATACATCGCCAAATTCAACATTTAAAAAGTATGTTCCAGCCTATACATGCCATAGTTAAAGTTCAACTATATAAATACCAAAATAGTGGATAGTGTGATGAACTTTGCTGATGATCCCCGAGCTAGTAACTTGATCCAAAATTTATAAAACAGAAACACACATATACACAGAGTAAGCTTTTATAGCTTAATAAGTTATAAGCAAGTAACCAACCCAAGTTTATAATCAATTCATTTTAAACTAACCAAATTATAATAATATTCTCTTTCCTTTGTCTCAAACTACAATTTCATATATATAATACATTTTATACTCAATTTTCCACATTGACCGAATGCTCAAGTAATCATTTTACCAAATGTTATTAAATTTTCATAGTCAAAATGTCATTAAATGACCAAATATACCTATGCTCAAACATATAAACTCAAGAATCATAATATAACATGTTGTACATATTTTACTTATTTGGCCGAATATACATACTATAATCACATATATCTTTCATTTGCATCAAATGCAATTTGTAACAAATAATTAAGTTACTCACTTACCTTAATTCAAATAAGTAACAAGTTAGTTCATACCTGGCCATTTAGCTCATTTTACACATTCAATCACACTAATCATTGCCCAATGAACCATTTGGAATTGGATAGGACACTCGGATAATCATACATATATCGTACAATGCCAACGTCCCAGACGTGGTCTTACATGTAATCACAGATCGATGTCACTGTCCCAGACAGGGTCTTACTCGCACACATATATCAGAATCACATAACGATGCCATGGTCTTACTCACACACATAAATCAGAATCCTATGTCATGACATATGTATCCTAACTATTCTTAAGGTTCATACAGGGCTTTGGACGTCGTAACTCAGTCGAAACGAATTCAGAAACACAGTAATCAAGCTTATCCATATTCTTCTATAGCATATAATAATTCATACATATCAATTCAGAATATATACTTTGCATTTATTTAAAATGGAGTACGACTATTTGCTTATAAACTTACCTCGGACGATGAAAAATCGGAACGGATCGGCTAGTAGACAACTTTAGTTTTCCCCCGATCTAAATCCAATTTTCCCTTTTCTTGATCTAAATTAATATAAATTAAACTTATTAAATCAAATATTCAATCAAATTCATCCAAAAACACACAAATGGGCAAATTACACTTTTACCCCTAATATTTCACATTTTCACAGTTTAGTCCCTATTGCACAAAACACAAAATATGCAAAATCTCACAACAACATAGCTAGGCTGAATCTTCCTTATATTCATAAAAGTCCTTACATTTCATTTATTTCAAATTTTAGTCCCTTAAATTATTATTTTTGCAATTCAGCCCTAATTACTCAAATTCATCAAAAATTTCAATACAAAACATATTAATCCAAAACATATATTTCATAATTCATCATCAAACATCACAAAAAAAATATTCATCAATGGCATATCTCAAAATATTCATCAAAATTAGAAATTCTAGCATAGGTCGGATAGTATTTGAAGCAACGATCTCAAAAACGTAAAAATTATCAAAAACTGAAACCAAACTAACCTTGAATTTGAATCAACAATGGCCGAATACCTAACTTGTCTTTCTTCTCTTTTATATTTGGCAAGAACAAATATAAACACCAATATATGGCTTTAATTTATGATATGTTTATAATATATTAACTTATTAACTAATTTACCTAATTAACCTTTGTTTTAAAATATAAAATCACGGTATAATAAGGCCATTACCGTCCATTTCATGTTATCATGGGCTAATTACCACATAAATATCTCCATTTATAAAGACAAACACATTTCGGCCCTTACACATTAAACCATTAAATTTTCACTTTACGCGATTAAGTCCTTTTATTTAATTGAGCACCTAAACGACAAAATTAAATCACGAAAATTTCACGAATATAAATTCACACAAAATAAACACAGAAAATAATTTTTAAATATTTTTCTGACTCAGATTCGTGGTCCCGAAACCACCGTTTCGATTAGGCTCTAAATTAGGCTGTTACATACATGGAAATGATATTACATGATATATTGAAACATGAAATGGATGATACATGTATATGAAACTTGCTTAGTGGTTATGTTCATCCGTGTTTATTAGCTATTATATATGTTTTACATGGCTAATATGTTGGTGAATATGTGCTTAGGCATTTGGCCAAATTGAGTTGGGATATGCTATGTTTACTTACCTAAATTGTGACTAAATGGTAAATTAAATTCTATGCTATACGAACTTACTAAGCTTAAATGCTTACTTAGTGTATTTTCCGTGTTTTTAGTGAATTGGAAGCTCGTTCGGGTTGGAAGCTTGTAGGAGCTATATCACACTATCCTTCGGCTCACTCAATACTTTCGGTTGGTTCAAGTTTGGTTATAATGGCATGTATATGTTATTTTGGCTAATGTTGGCCTATATGCTTTGTTGATAATTTGGTCATTTGTTTGGCTAGTGTTTTGACACTTTGATGATAGTATAAGTCTAGTATATGGTATGTAAATATTTGCTCTCTAAAGGTTGATGAATAACTTGGTATGGTTGAATTATGGAAGATGAAAATTATGGTATGAATATGCATAGTGAATATGTGCTTAGTGATAGGATGTAATTGAGATGAATTGGTGTTTTGGTGGAAATGATTTATATGGTCATTTGATGCTAGTTTTAGAATGGAGTTTTGGTACTAATGGTATGTTTTGTTAAATGATCTACATGGTAAGTTTTGGTGTAATTATGCATATATGTTAGTTGATCAATTGGTTATATTGATTATATGGTTGGTCATATTTATAAGTTGTCAATTGAGGTGCCTAAGGGCATTGGTTGTATGTGAACATACTACATGTTTAAAGCTTGTTTATGCTAGGTTTGAGTGCCTTATTATGGCATGTTTATATGCATAATGTTGGGTGTAGATACATGTCAAGTCGGGTGAGAAATATGGCTTGCAAAATGGTCTATTTTCGTCCACACGGGTAGAGACACGGGTGCCGTGTGTGACACACGACCAGGTGACACAGTCATGTGTCCCCTGTAGGTTTCAAAGGGTACAAGTCAGGCTATTACACGGCCTAGCACACCACCTGGCACACGGGTGTGTGAGGCTACTTCGAAGGGTACACGGCCTAGCACACAGGCATGTGGCTTAGACGTGTGTCCCAAGTTAGTAAGTTACACGGGCACGGACACAGGCTGGGACACGATCGTATGTCCCCATTTTGAATGCCCACATGTCTAAGATACGAGCGTGTCTCTTGGTCGTGTGAATCACACGGTCGTGTGACCCTGTAGCTTTGAAATTTTTCAATATTTTTTGAAAAATTCTTTGAGTTTCCGATTTAGTCCCAACTTGTTTCTAATGCATATTTAGGGCCTCAAGGGCCCGTATAAGGGACAATATATATGATGTTGATTGGTTTTGATGTGATTATTATTATGTTATGAAATGTTTGAAATTTCTGTCCATTTTATTTGTAATCTCTAGTAATGCTCCGTTTAGGGGTGTTAAAGTTTTTCTTGAAGATTTATTAAAGTAATTGACTTGAGAATGATAGGAAATCAAAGTATTATTTTTTGGGAATAAAAAATCAATTGAAATAGAAAGGGAAAAGCAAGGGACGACAAGTTTGGGGTTTGGAGAAAACCTATCGTGAAAACAAACTTGGGAATGGGGTATTTAAGTTCAATTTTAAAAACTAGTAAAACTGCGACATAAATACTTACTACTTCGACTCCGTTGCAATTCAGTCATTTTTCTAAAGTTAAAGGTTTTTAGAATACTTTTTCAAAAGTTGATTTAACAATTATAATGCCATAGTCAAATATAACTATGGTTTGCCATGCTACAAAATTCCGAGCACTCTAGAGCTAAATTTCCTAAAATACCCCTAAAACTCCTAGGCGCTATTTTGAGGTGTTACAATAGATTTGTTTACTGACAGGTTTTTCTATTAATTTTTTGTTCGATAGTTATATTTTTTTTAATTAAGAGATTTTTTTTGTTTTATGTATGATTTATTTATTTTATTATTTTCAACATATAATTATCTTATTAGGATACTTAAGTAATAAATTAATCTCATTAAAAATATTCCACATGAAATTTCACATCATCCCCGTTAACTTTTCTAACGGTATTTTTATCAAATCTTTTAAAAAAAGAAAATTGAAAAAAATAATAAAAGAGCAAAGGTTGATGGCTAAAAAAGACTCAAAATACATTTAGGGTCATTTTAACAAAATGTGTAAACATTAGTGGACAAAATTGTCATTAAGCCAAACAAAAACAGATGAAGTAAAGAAAGAATTTCACTTAATCGTTTATTAATGCAGCTTGAAAACAATCTACTTTGTAGAGCCTTGTTCAGTAAATGGTTTCATTCCACAATTGATCCAACCATCTATTAGCTAAAACACAATCTACCCTTATACAAAGGATAAACACAAGCCTTATCCACAAAATCATCAAGTTAAAAAAAATTATTTTATTATTAAAAATATATTTAAAATATTAAAATAATAATCTAATTCAAACCCAAATTTAGAAATAAATAAAAAATGTAACACATTAGGCCATTGTGAACCTCATTTATGAAATTAAAAGTTTTATATATATACACATAAATACAAAATAAACTCAATTCACATCTCTCGGACAATATTGAACAATATAAAGAGATGATAAATGTTGTTTATTATTGCATGTTTAAAAATGAAATACATGGACTATGGACAAATTAATTAGAATTCAATATAATGTATATTAGAAAAAATATAAAAATATAGATTTGTCAAATTCAAAAATATTTTAAGGATTTCAAATTCATTATTAAATAATCATTTAATAAATCTATGGATATGAGAAATTATCATAAATACTACATTTCTAAATAATTTATTATTCAATTTACACTATTTGTGTAATCCTAATCCAAATTATGAAATCCTATCATCCAAACACACCTTAAAGAGTTTATTATATTTAACTATAAACATATTCTTTGTTGATTGTCAATTTTAAAGCTGAATATAAAAAATTTTGACGACAGGTTTGATTCACTATAACTAAATAGAGCAAGAATAAAATAGAAAAAATAGTAACTATACATTGTTTTATTGGTTGTATGAAAAATATAAGTAATTAAATTACACTATTTGGTTGGATAAAATGATAGCAATGAATATACAAGAAATAAGTATAAATTGGCATTATTGACATTGAATTAAATAAATATATTTTATTTATATTTTTTATAAAAATTTTAGGTAAACTTAAATTAATCATATTCAATAAAAAAATTTTAATACTATGCATGAAAAAATAATAGTACGTTAATTATAAAGATATTTTTAAAACATATATAAATATAAAGTACTATAAAAATATATTTATAAGTATAATTAATATAATTTTCTCTCTCTTATTATTAATTATATAATTAAATTATTATCTATATAATATATATTTTTTAGTTTCCTAAGAAGACATTAGAAGTTAATAAGGGCATTATAGGTATTTTAGTTAATTAATTGAGATATTATCATAACTACCATCTCCTAGAAAAATATATAAGTTACAAAAAAATAATATTATATTTTAGATTTTGAATATTGGTTCTAATGAGGTATTGATTGTTTTACGTCGTTCCTCTTCATTGAAATTTTTGGAAGTTATTATTTTTAATTTACAATTTTCTTTTCCAATTTAAGTTTTTTTTTTGGTAAAAAACATTTGGATGCCATGTATTTGCTTTTAATTTGATAAATTCACTTTAATTTTGAATTAATTTTTGAGACTTTACATTTTCACTTTAATTGTGAGGGTAAAATGAAATTATATTATATGTTTTATTCATTATCAATTTGCAGTTACATTTTTCCACTCTTAAGTTACATTCAACTTTAATTGCATTCATGTTTTAGTTACAAATGGATTTCTATTTTTCAAAAAAAAAAAAAGCAATCTTCTGTCTTTTAATATTGTTCTGATATGCGGCTATAATGGATAGATACAAGTAAAAGGTACGAATCCTTGTTGTATAGATTAGTTTTGAAGCTAATGTATATACTCCTTTTGTAACTATAATGTTTATGTCATAATAGTAATCTTGAATGTTCAGCCTATTTGTATGGCTTGTAATTGTGGCTACCAATATTTTGTATCTACAAGTTCTAAAACAAAAATTGTTGGTGCTTTACATTTCTCTTTTTTTTAACCTTTCACTTTTGCATGATTTCCATCCCGGATGGATAAATTTTTCAGTATCTGTTCGTCCGTCGCAGTCAAGCGACAATTTCGAATTTATAAGATTTTGACCTCCTCTTTTTGATTATTTATTTAATATTTTTTCTAAATCAATCCATAAAACCATAGATCCACAAGAGAACTTTGTGAAAAACCCAAAAAGGTAAACGAAGGCCACCCATTACATTAGGGCTGAATTCTAACCATGTTTCTACCCTTCCACTACGTTTCATCTCCACCAAATCTGAAGACTTAATGCTCCCTCATCAATGCAAAGATCTCAAATTATATAAGATAATTAATGATAATTTTTTGTTTGTTCTTTTATGTTTTGGTTGTGAAGATGTAAAAATGAAATTAATGAGACGCATATGTATTTTTTTGATAAATCAATGTTCCCTTCAAAACTGGATTGAGAAGATGGGGATACTTCGGGTAATACATTTTGGCAGGAATAGATGAAAATATGAACCAAACAATTGCATTTTGTGAACTAGTTGAATTAGATTCCTATTACATTTACCCAAGTTATAGGTTTATGAACTTAAAATCCGCTCCAGAAAACGCAACATATTAAACACGGAAAAGCAAAAATTATGTGGTATTTATGTGTACTTTAACCTTTGAAAGGAAGGAAAACAAAAATAGGAACCATAAAAGCAACAACACTAGTAGAAATTCTCAGCACCACAAAAATTAGCATACAAAGGCCGTTTGATAGACATTTAAGCTAAGGAAAAAGTAAACCTGGATTCTTTAGTCAGGGCTCTACTAATGACACTGCAACTCATAGCTCCATTCATTCACCTTAGAGCGTTTTCTTCCATTTCCTAAGAGAGCGATGATCAGGTGACAAAACATTGGGACAATGAACCTGAATAAAAGCATAACTAATTCAGAAGAATGGTATATCGTATTCAAATAAAAGTACTTTACCACTTTAATACCACCAGACAGTCCCAAGTCCTGAACTGAACTTTCTGACAATCAATTTGCATGCACAATGGGGCCATTGGCTGCACTCCCATCAGCAGTTCCCACCCCACCATCCTTTGATGGGATAGTCAAGAATGCTGCTCCCTTAAACATCCATTCACCCCTGTCCAGGCTAAAATAATCTTCAAATAGCTCGCCACATAACAAGCATGCACACTGATTTTCATCTGCAGGAACCATAAGCTCAGCCTTTTCTGTTTTCTTTTCCAACTTGTTCAGAGAACCAGTGGAATCAAATACCAATTGCCCAGGCTTTCCAGCAAGCCAATCATCTGACCTCGCGTACCAGCCCCTCAATGCCCTACCAGAACCTCTTGATTCAGTCTTTGTCATTTCATGCCACTCTAAGTGTCTATCAAGCCGTCCCTGAAGCTTAAGTCGAAGACCACATAAGCTGCAACAATGTGGAAGGTCATCCAACAATCCACTGATCACAGATGAATGAAATTCTCTGATTACCTCTGGCCTGAGTTCTAATCCTATCAAGCTTTCTACTTCAGTTGAGGTGGACTGATGTGGGGGAACTGAACATTTTGAAGCAGGTTCAGCATAGGATACCTCATCCATTGTGGAGGATCCAGGAGCATCAGACGAACTCTGAATGTCCGAACTCTTGTTCATTGATTCACTTGGCCTCTCGATTTCCAGGCTCTTCTGTATTTGGTTGGGCATCTGAAGAGATGGTAGAGATGCAGCATCCTTCTTTGATGCAGATATCAAACCTTTTGCAACTAATGAGCTCAGAAGGTTAGATATTGGATTTGTATCCTTGCTTTCGGCATCAGAAGTTTGCGATGGGGCATTACTAACAAGAGATGAAGGTGGTGGTCCAGGAGGCAGTGGCAACTGTTCTAGTTTTTCCTGGGAACCATTCGGAATAGCTGTTATTGCATCATGGGTTGCATCTGATGAAATTGCAGCATCAATCAAGCCTGGGGTTGTTAAAACAGCTGGAGGACAATTTGGGAGAGGAGGCTGTGAAATTTGCCCAACACCTTGAGAAATCTTAGTTGAAAGGTTGCCAGTAAATGAAGTGCTGGAGAGGATTCCACTCGTCATTACAGCAGCTAATAGACTACTAGTACTTGATAGTTCTGAAGTTTCAATAGCAAGTGGATTAGAACACTCCAATGCACTTCCAAGTGCTGAGGCTGCTTCTACTTTGGAGATCTGAGACAGAAGAGGCTTCTGAGTCTGACCAGAAGTTTCAGCCTGCACGGAGTCTGATCGGGGTGGCTGTGAAAGGTGATGATGACGGCTAGGAAGCAAAGAAATCGGAGCAGAAGTCTGAGGAGAGTCTCTATGAGACCCAACACTCAACTTTCCTGAAAAATGAGATGGTTTTGTATCAGCCCAAGGCAGGGAAAGAGCTTGATGATAATCTGGATCAGCCAATTTCTGTAGCTGTTGATGGGGATGGCATGCAGGAAATGAAGGTGAAGGTGAATGCTGGCGCATAGGAGACTGTTCAGGAGGTGATGCAGTTCCTACGGACTTTAAACACTGCTTTCCAGAAGTACCTGTGGATCCTGATGCCACATTCGCCAAAAACACAAAGCCTGGGGTTCCCAAATGGGATGAGCCCGTTTGAGGTCACATTCCTATCCTGGCCAGGGAAGAACTTGCACCAGTAGGCAATCCACCAAGACTAGCAGAATAGCTCTCAGAACGGCTTGAACTAGTAGCAGGCAAACCATCTGTCCATGCAGTAGAAATCTGATGCCCAAAAGAAGGTTTGTCCTTCTGCTCAGTGGATAATGCATCAGCGGAAGTCTCTCTATCAAACCTAGACCCCACGTCATGAATGCTTTGAGGTCTGTGGAGCTGACTTTCAAAATCCTGGCATTGAAAATGTAAACCTGGTTATAAATTCATTAAGGGAAAAAAATCCTAGAGGAAAGAAATGAAAGAAAACTAGAAAAAAAAAAAAGGGAAATAATCAAACAACCATAATGTTTCTCTTCCAAGTAACAAAGGTTTCAAGTAATGCTTATATTACATTACTGTTCATCCAAGCTTACCATTTTTTCTGAAACATCAGGAGTCCAACAATCTTTCCTCGTGTTATTAGAGAAGTTGGCTGCATCATGTTCAGACAACCTAGAGTGCATCTCCCACATAAACTCCTCCTCCTCAGAGTTTTTCCAGCTGCTCGACAACCCACTGCTATTTCTACCAGAAATATTGTGTGTTCGGTGTAAACGAGGATCAGCATTCACAGTTTTGGATGCTGAGTAATTTTGAGATCCATGCTTAACATTGAAACCATTCCTCTGGCCAGGAATAGTCTCAGTAACACTGCTTGTAGCTCCAAACCAAGGCGCATCAAGCCCCTGATCAGTAATATTCCCCCTGGTTCTTCTAACTTCTATGCCAGGAGTCTGTAAAAGATCAGAACAATAGTCATAATCACCAACAGCAATGATCTTCTTCTCACAAACAGGCTCATTGTACATGTCTATATAAGAACACTGAATGTGCTGATAATTTTAAGATATGGGCAGAAGGGATAAGAGAATAAATAGATTATAAAATACTTTAAAACACTTCACCTACATTCATTTTAACAGATCCATATGACAGTTCAGCTATGCTGTGTGCTCTATCCGGCCTCTCAGACTCCTTTGAGTTGCCCAAAGTCCCAGCCATATCATTGACCATACCTTTTGCCTTCATCACATAAAACAAAATCAAAAGAAAACCCCTTATAGTACGTACATTAAAGATGAAATGAAATCGATGGCTATGAGACGGAAGAAAAAATGGGGCAAGGGCGGCACATTGATACGGATGATCCCAAGAAGGACTAGAAAGAAAAGATATAGAGGGATGCTTTAAATTTTAGATATGAATCTTTAAAGATGCAAGGTGAAAAAAAAAATAGGTTGAGAAAAAAAATTAAAAATGCTTGCATTTTAGAAACATGATCAAACCTCCAACCTCCATAATTGCTTCAGAAATATTCCGAATAAAATCAAATCAATATCATGCCAAAAAAAAAAAAAGAGGATTATGGAATTTACCCTGCTTGATTGTTGAAGACGCTGCTTCTCTAGATACTTTGGGTTTACATGAATGCTTTGTGGTGGACGCTGTGATAGTGTATCCACTCTAGATGTTGTGTTTCCTGAAGACGAACCATTTACCAAAGGAGTGAAGCCAAGTTCCTTTTCGATCACCTGGAGAGTCTGAAGAGGGAATACCCCTTTCCAAGTTCCAAAAAGATGTCGCATACTCTGATGTAAGGGTGGATCAACTTGTCTATATGCTTTGCAAAACACCTAAACCAGCAGTCAAAATGTAAAACACCATTACACTTGCAGCATGAGTATCAAATACATTCTAGATAAACACACAAGTAACAGAAAAAGAAGGTTTCAGCATTTGGAAGAGTTTGATACTCAGGGAACAAAGTAAAAGTGAATATCTTTGCTAAACGATATAATCTTTCCATGGCATAGTCTTCAAACACTTGATAGATGAACACAGAGGTTACACAAAAAGAAGTTTTCAGCATTTGGAAAAGTTTGAGACTCTGAGCACAAAGTTAAAAAGGATATTCGATGAAGGATATAATCTTTTTCATAATATAGTCTTCTGCAATTTCTCAGACAACAAACATAAGCACATTACAAGACATTTTCTTAAATGCCCCTAGAGCAACAATGGAGCCAAAGGAAAAAGAATAAAATCCTAACCTCTGGTAATCTGGCAGCAAAACATTTAATGTATTCTCTCCCAATATTCTTTACAATACTATCTAAAAGATAGAGTGATGGCAGCTTTTGGTCACTGGGAACCTGCAAAGTCATTTTTTATCAGCTCTCAAACCACAAAAGCAACCTTCATTGGACTAATTCTTTGCCAAAATACTAATCACATCCATACTATCATCAATGCTGTAATGAAAAGAAAGACAGTTGAAGGAGGAATGAGGATTGCAAACAGAAAAATAGGATGAACCAAACCTTTCATTCTCCTCATAATGAAAGAAAAAAGTTAAAACTTTCACTAATGAAGATTTTCAGCAGTAAATAAAGTTTCCGAATCCATTCCTGCTATCAGAGTTGACCGCCTTTTACCTCATCAACTTAGGCGTTTAATTTCATTTACCTAAAATCTGACCCCACCTTATCTAGTTATGATTTCAATTTATCCCCTGTTTTTCATGACTTTCTACCAGCTTCCAGCCTTAATAAATGGCTCCATCACAGAAAAAGCATTCTTTCAGATCCAAGCAATCTGAGGCACCATTATATACTTTGTAGACTTGGAAAGCAGATTTTTATCATTTGCCAATGGAAAATCAAAGAGTGCCGGTAACAACAGGGTGCTCAACTTAAGCATTCACAATGGCATTAGCATTTCTAGTTCTATTTACTCATATCGCCAACCAAAAGTGATTTGAGTAGAATAACAAAAAATTGCTAGCAAAAGATGATGACAGGCAAGTAGGAAGGCACTATACTCGCTTCAGAAGGAAAAATGAAATGGAGATGAACAAATATGTGACCAGATAAGGAAATTGATGTGAGAAAACCCAGCTAAAGGGAATAATAGCTTAAAGAGATTCCAAACCAATACAATTCATTAGATATACGTTTCATAACATATGGACTGTTCATATTCCATTTCGACATATGCCTGTAAAGTTTACAATCTCTATAATTCATTGGCCAGCTGTTTAAAAATTCCAGGGCGATTAGAAACATGTATCGCCAACCAAAAGTGATTTGAGTAGAATAACAAAAGATTGCTAGCAAAAGATGATGACAGGCAAGTAGGAAAGCACTATACTCGCTTCAGAAGGACAAATGAAATGGAGATGAACAAATATGTGACCATATAAGGAAATTGATGTGAGAAAACCCAGCTAAAGGGAATAATAGCTTAAAGAGATTCCAAACCAATACAATTCATTAGATATACGTTTCATAACATATGGACTATTCATATTCCATTTCTGACATATGCCTGTAAAGTTTACAATCTCTATAATTCATTGGCCAGCTGTTTACAAATTCCAGGGCGATTAGAAACATATCAGTTCTACGAAAAAATAGAACAGATATCCAATAAAGGAAGATATTTGCAGGCAAAATGGCCTTAGACCGGAATTGCATAGACTACGAAGTCACATCACAACATACCATTCCTGCATTTGTTAATAAAAGGAAAAAAAAAAACACTTGACCAACAATATTGTACTCATATCACCTGTTAAGATAGTATAAAAATTGAACTCAAAAGAACTCTGCGAAACATTTTAACAAACCTATATCGAGACACACATTGATGACAGCAAAACTAAAAAAAAAAATCCATTAATCCCAATTTACACTTACAATCCAAATTATCTTTCCTTTTTTTTCCCACAGTATCGAACTTGCAATTTATTTTCCTGTACAATTCAATTTCAAGAAGAAAGGAAAAGCTTTAACGCATAAGGCACAGCTAAAACTGAGTTCACCTCAAGAATATTAGCGCAGACAGTAGCAGCAATGGCCTTGGCGGCATGAACATTCTCGCCAGCGATTATTGTCAAGTTAGTAATAATTGGTTTCGAGTTAAAAGTAAGCTCAGCTAACGCCGTCTTATACTGGCTAACTAACTCTTGCTGCTGGTGGTGTTGCTGCTGATGTGACACTGGCTGTGGTTCGTAAGCTCCACCGTCGGCAAGGGTCAAATCATTGGTGCCGGAGTCATTGGACCGGAATCTCAAACCAGAGGCGGGACCAACTGGGTTCGCTCGTTGAGAAAAAAGCCGGATATTAGGGTTTGAAGTGAGGTCTTCAGTTAAACGTGGTTTTTTCAAACCAGGTTCTCTTGATCTATCAAATGATCTACGCGGATTCTCCATATAAGCAAATAGAAAACCCTAAATTCCTAAATCGATAATCACTCTTATTTTCATGTACAGTCAAAGTAGCAAATCAAATTACCAAAAAGGGGGAAAATTACAATATTACAATAGCCTAAATCGAATCTCTAAAAAACCTCCAAAACCTTATACAATAAGGGAACAAAATAAAACCCTATGGATTATCATATACAACAAAAAAGAAAAAAAAAAGGAAGAAGACTTCTAATTCTAATTTCATTTCCAATTATAATTCTATCTTCTAAAGATAAAGGAGCAGAGAATTCCGATCAAAAAGAAAATGCAGAGAAATTATTTTTAGAAAGAAGAATTTGAAAGTAGAGGGAGAGAGGCCGGGTGAGATTAAGAAAGAAAGAAGGTTAAAGGGTTTAATTGTAAATATGGAGATTGATTGTTAATATATAGGTTAGTCCAGAAGGTGAGTTGGAGGGTTTAAAATTTGAAACGGATTTTTTTTTTTTAAAGGTAAGGACTTTATTTTATGGCCTTCTTTGGGCCCTGTGAATGATAATTCCAAATCAACCCAACAATTATTTGTAAATAGATCTCACAATAATATCAATATTTACTAATTATTGAGTTTGTATGACATATTAATACTCAGTTAGAAATTTATTAAACATTATTTTATTTATTAACCAATAAAAATTTATTTATAATGAGATTCGAACCAAGTACACGGTGTGTTCTTTTCATTTACCATCTAAACTAAAGCAATATCTTTATTCTTATATGAAATTTTAATAAATATATTTTTATATGTATTTTTATATATTTGTGATTATGTTTCGTTTTACTCACAATTTAGTTTAATTTTTTTCATTTTAATTACGTACATATTTCATGTATTACTATTAATTAGTTCCAAACTGTACATATTATTATTTATTGTATGTTATTTTTAAACACACATTTGTATTCCAAATACGTGATTTTCGTATACATATGCATGTGATAAGATTTCTAGTATTTATTAAATATATTTCACAATATGTAGGGTGAAAAAAGTATTGAATTATTTGCAATTTGTGATGTTAACAAAATTCAAATTTTCCATCAAAGTAAAATATCCGCATGGAAAAACATATACGTTCTAAACATAAATGAAACTTCATGTAGCACCCTATACTCGAATCGATCGTCGAGTATAAGCTATAATATGTTACATTCGTTTCTGGAGCAATTCCGATCAATTACAAATAAATTTCATCATTATTCATTAATTTATAAGTATTAAGAGCGTAAAACATGATATATATTCATTTTCGTGTCATATACGAGCTTATGAAAACTCAATACCATCCCAAGATCAAACTAGGACTAAAATGAAAAGTTTTCAAAGTATGCTAGGTGCGTGTTGAGACTTTTAGGACTTTGTGTTGTGAAATTGAAGACAGTAACCAAGCTTCCTAACTTGAGGATCAAATTGCAAAGGTTTTAAAATAAAACAGGACCGATGTCGCGACCTTAAGCAGGAGACGTCGCAACAAGATAGCCTAACGTTGAGACATTTAATGTGTGAATTCGTGACATCCATAGTAGAATACTAATCCCCTATTTTCCAATGATAACAACTCAACATACATAACGACCATTGGCCTTAAGGCTCCAATTCAACTATTTCAACATTCAAACTTACCTAAAACATAGTTACCCAAGCATCAATATAAATTACGTACATGATTATAAACAAACTCACATATTCACATCTTATATATACACCATTTTTGACCATTTTTAACATTGAGTAAAAGATCCCTAGGTACATCCCATTGATATTGATAAAATGGAAAGGACTATACAAACTTAGGTTGTCGATGCTACCCTCTAGATGTCGACTGCACTTCCCTGGGGCTTTGAGAATATCTGTACCTACACACGAAACAAACAAATTGTTTGTTGAGCAATCGGCTCAGTGGTATATTTATGATTCAAGATACATTTAACATAAGCATTAACATATATGTTTCATATATGTACTGAATATCTAACCAAATCATGTTCCAAAGTGCCAACCATTTTCTGTCATCAATCTATGTGCCTAAGCATACTAAAACATTATCAACCAACCTATCCAACAATGCATATAAATGACTAATTCTAATGTGTTTAACATTTACCAATCATTCAATACATATCAAGAATCAAACACACAATTAGTTAACTTTACCACATGCTATTAACACTATGCTATTCATGTTCCACGGCAATAATCTCTTTTACTTTGATTTTATACCATTCAACTCATTTATGGAGTCTATCGACTCATTCGCATTCATTTCGGTCTCGAGGGCTCATTTTCTTTTATTTTGCTCAATCAGTTGTATGATTTCAGCATTCCACTCACATTTTAGCATAATTTAGTCCAATGACATCAATTGTTATCACATTCATATCGTTTACCAAACTTACATTTTGCAACCCTTATTAACCTGACTCAGGTTCAGACTAATACTCGAATTATCCTACTAACATGCCAAACTGGCACCAAAGTCCATCATCGGATAAACAGAAGTAGGGTAATTAGCACGTAATGTGCATACTGGCGCATGAAGTGCATCATGGCACACGAGGTGCACATATACCTAATGTCTAACTATATCCTACTTAGCCTGACTAAGTAACAAGGTACCAATTTTTAATCCCATTTACACTTTAGTACAATTATCATTTCTCAATCATTTTCACTATCCTAATCCAATGATTAACATATCACATATACCTAATGTCATGCAATACATTTTTACCCAATTCCATAACACATATCATATTTCAAGCTATTCATGTTATTTTACATTTTATTCATTTTAGTCATATTTCCCGTCAATTCACATTCAAGCTTAATCCAAAAGCTCATATTATCACTATATACTCACCTTAAAAATCCCATATACAGATAACATGAAAATACAATTAATTAATAAGTCCTTAAATCATAAATGTACAAACTAGAGTTTTCAGTCACTCATCGATCACTTTCCCTTTTTATTTCCTTCTTGAAGGTTCCACGTCGACCTTAGCTATGTATATTTACAAAACATATCACATAATCAATTTCCAGTGAATTTGCAAACAAATATCAATTCATGCATATTTTACAATTTATTCAATTTAGTCACTGAAATCGAGACTAGCATAACTTTCATTCTAAAGCTTTGACCTTATAATTTCTATTACTACCGAAATTTCATAACAATTTTGCATTTTATTTAATTTGATCCCTAATGCACGAGACTAACAACTAAGCTTTACAATTTAGTCCTTTTCATAAAGTAAGCCTAATTTCTATCAATTTCACACCTAAATCACTCAATTCTCAATAATGAAAACTTACCAAAATTTCACCAATTGATCAAATTGGTCCATAGGTTAGCTTAATCAAGTTCTTATGGTAAAAAATCCATAAAAAGCAAAAAAAAATGGCTAGGGGCTTACTTGAAATTAAGATTGAATGTCAACTTAGTTTGTAAAGCTTTTTTTCAATGGTGGACAGTGAGAAAGTTTGAAGAAGATGATGATTTCCATCTTTTTCTACTAACATTTCCTATATATATTATGATTAATTTTAATTAAGCTTAATTAATTAGCTTAATCGTGATTAATTAAGCTTTAATCTTTAATTAATTTAAACTAATTACTTTTAACATCACATCCCACTATCATCCATTTAGAATTGGTTTATTTTTCATTTTAATCCTTTGGTTAATTGCTATCTAAGTCCCCAAGCCTTATTTTAATTAAAAATTTATAGTGATTTAACTTTTACAATTTAGTCTATAGGCCTTAATTAACCACATTTTTGGTTAAATTGCTTAACTAAATTTCAATTCAACAATATAATAACTTTGTAAATATATCTATTTAATACTTATGAACTCGATTTATGGAAACGAGGTCCCAAAATTATATTTTTTGACACAATTGGAAATCGAGTTGTTACACTTCAAATTTGTTATTTGATAAAAATATTAAGATTTTGGAGAAAAAAAAAGCAAATAAAAACGGAGCAGCTTTCCTCTAAAGAATTAGAACATTTAGAAAGAAGCACGAACAAGATCAAGGCTATGATGGGGATTGTGTTGGATTTGGTGCCCTAAGTGTAACAGCTCAAATTTTAGTGGTGCTGGAAACGGTGGTTTTGGAACCCCGTTCTCCGATGATTGAGCATGTAAATATTATTTATTAATATTTATGAATTAATTATAGTATTATATTGAATTTTGGTTTGACAAATTTGTTAATTGGACAATTAGTTAAGGTATAAGTGTATTGATATTGAAGTCGGTGATGTCAAAAAATGATGTATCGAGATCTGATTTTAGTAAATCAAACTCGTAAATATTTTTATTAAATATTTACGGAGTTATTATATAGGTGAATTAAATTGTTGATAGGTAATTTTATTGAATTAGTGAATAATTAAGGTACAAGGATTAATTTATAAAAACGGTAAAAATCAATCGCTATAGATTTTAAATTGTTAAAAGACTAAAAGGACAATTTAACCAAATTTTTAAATGGTAATTTTACCATTTTTAAAACATAGTGGATGGTGGGTTAAAAGATTGTTAAAAATCTAATTATGTTATTATATGTATAAAGTATAAAAATTAATAAAAACAAACAAATATGAAAGTGGAAGGAAAGAGAAATCCCACTTATTTCTTTCTTCATCTTCTTCTTGAAAAAATCAAGAAAGAAATGAAAAAATTTGAGTTCTTTTAACTTTGAGCCTTTTAACTTTGAGCATTCGACCCTTGCATGGTGAGTATTTTTATATTTGTTTTTCGTGAATTTTATGTTTTTGAGATCGTTATAGCTCGATTTAGCTAGCCCAGGGATTAATTTGTAAAACTTTTAAAGTTTCCAAAATTTGTAATTTTTGAATCTTGAATTTTTTGGTACTAAATTGTTATGTTAGATTTTAAACTTAGAAATGAAAAAGGACTAATTTGTAAAGTGAAAATTATTAGTTTTGAACATAGGGACTAAAGTGTAAATATTTCAAAATTGTTATGAAATTTATGTAATTATAGATATTAGAGGGCTATAGAACGATGAAATTGAGATTGGTTTCAAAATCGAAGCTGAAATTTGAAAGTTATGGCAATTTCGATTTTAGGGACTAAAATGAATAAAATGTAAAACTTTAGGGAGCTTTTGTAAAATGAAATTAAATGTCATATGCATTTATTTTGATGCTATAAAAAAATACATATTAGTCTTCAACATTTCATTTGTTGTTGTTTTTGTCAAATAAGTTCATATGGGACTTACTTTATTAATTCATGTTATGTTTCTATTATATTTTATTACATTTTAGTTCGAATTATTAGGTAAATAATATCTTTTGGCATCAAAAAGACTAAATCGTAAATATGAAATAAATGACTAATATGAATAGATACATGATAATGATTAAATGTGAAATTGATATATGATTGAGTAGTATGTGTATGATGATGTTATAGGGTTAAAAATGCATATGAATTGTTATTTAAAATGTAACACCCCAAACTCGACCTGGACGTTATGGCCGAATCTGGTGATGTCACAAAGATTGAGTTTTGAAAACAGTGTTGTTTCAATAGATCATCCAAGTTTTATAACTATTACTGAAAACGTTATTTAACTAATTCTTTTACCAAAACAATATTTACAACAGAGGTTTTTAAAATCGTTATATTTTGAAAGTCCAGTTTGCACTTTCGGAAAACCTTTGATATCGTAAGACTGTAATTTAAACAGTCCAGAGAGTCCAACAATTACAAAACTCCCAGAAATAATCGAAAATTAAGTAAAACCATTATTTAAAGCTAATTCACAAACTTGTGGTCATTGTGAGACTCTGTCGCACTGATCTGCCTAAGTCTATGGATTACCTGATAAAATAGACAAACATGTGTGAGTTTACATAAACTCAGTGTATAACCCAATAGAATTAAGCATGCAAACATACAGATTGATATACACAATCAGAAGCAGATACAATTTCAGATTTAGAATCAGATCCAGAAGCAGACATGCATAAATCCTGCCCCAATCCTCTACACACCATCTCCGACTATCCCATCACACCATGTGGAGTTAAAAACATCCACTCATCCCTACACACCAACTTATGCCATTAAGACACATATTAGAACATATGCAGCCATGTTGCTAGAGTATAGGAGATTAACTCTGATCAAAATACTTTCTCCTCAAATACAAATCCTACCCCAAATCAGATACAGAAAATCAAATACAGAATTATCAGATTAAACATGTTCGATGTGCTTTTAAACAAATAACAGATATACATATGGCAGTACAGTCAGGCATACATTTAGTATCCTACTCAAATAAGTCTATTAGAATATCATACCATTCACAATAGGGTTTAAATAGCCCTTACTGACCCTACAGTAGGCCCATAGTCGATCGGATTGACTCGTGCGACCTTAGGGAAAATTTTAGAATTATGGGCCCATATGCCTGTATGGCTTGCCCGTGTGAGCCTACACGCCTGTGTGGCCCACAAGCCCAGATTGGCCTTTGCCCGTGTGGCTCACATAGCTTGGCCCAAAAATCTACACACTCGTGTGACATGCCCATGTGGGCCCACACGCCCAACTTCGCCATGCCTGTGTAGCCCACACGGCCACACTCAAGCCACCAAACGACCGTGCACTACGCACGATCATGCCCTCGTCGACCATACTGTCATGTCTCCCACATGGCCATCAACAAGGATGACCACATGCCTGTGTGGCATCAACAAATTCGTTTTTTAGCTTTTGCTGAAGCCTCATTTTCTACGTTTCGGGTACACACCTGGTACAATTTTGATGCGGAAACACTCACGAACCACACAGCACATTCGATCAAACAATAATAATTCCCACGAAACTAAGTTTCCGAGAAGCGATTCTGAGTCCCTGAATCTTTTCCGAATTAAATTGCAAATGGAATTGAACAGAAAGGAGCCATAATTACCACAACGTCAATCAGTCAACAACCCATAATTACCACAACGTCAATCAGTCAACAACCCACCGATTAACTGGGAATACAGTTCGAAAATTAGAGAAGAAAATGAAGGAAAGAAAAATAATGTAGAAGGGGTGACAGAGAAAAAAAGCCAGTTAGGGAAATTTTTGGGAAAATAAATTAAAACTAACTTGATAATCCCAACTTCCCACTAATCCCCCAATCTCAACCACTTCAGAGTTTAAACTCTAACTAAACTCTCTTAGGCAACTGAACAAAAATATAACATCCACGCTTGTGCAATGATTCAGACACAGGACCCCCAATATACCAACTGCCTTACCACTAAAATCAGCAGGCTCATTCTAATATGGATTTACAGGAAATTAAATAAAAACCCACTGCACAGGGATAAGGCTTGGATTTAAAAATAACCAAAATTTGCCAAAGGTAGGGCTTGAACCTGGAACCTCTCACAGATACCCAGAACACTTAACCACTGAAGTAGATACATAATTGTGTCAAAATTATACAGAATCAAAAATAAGAAAATTAGGGCGTTACAACTCTACCACTGAAAAGAAATTTCGACCTCGAAATTTATCTGATCAGAACAGATGAGGATACTGCTGATGCATCGAGTCTTCAGGTTCCCACGTGGCCTCTTCAGAACCATGATTCTGCCACAGAACCTTTACTAAAGGGATGGACTTCCCCCTCAGAACCTTAATGTCTCGATCCAGAATCTGAACTGACTCCTTCTCAAAAGTCAAGTCCAGCCTAACTTCAATTTCCTCAATAGAGACAACATGAGATGTATCCGACCGATACCGCATCAACATTGAAACAAGAAAGACATTATGGATACGGTCTAATTCTGGATGTAACCCCAACTAATAAGGAATCGGTCCCATACGCTTCAGAATCTGATACGACCCAATGAGCTTAGGGCTCAACTTGCCTTTACATCCGAATCTCAGAACTTTCTTCCAAAGGAAAACCTTAAGAAACATAAAATCCCCTATAGAGTACTCAATATCATGCCTCTTCATATCCGCATAAGACTTTTGCCTATCAAAAGCCACCTTCAGACGATCCCAAATAAGTCTAAACTTGTCTTCGGTCTCAGAAACCAACTCAGGACCCAAAACCTGATGCTCACCCAACTCAGTCCAACATAGCGGAGTGTGACACTTATGACCATACAAGGCCTCGTAAGGTGCCATCTGGATGCTATAATGGAAACTGTTATTGTAGGCGAACTCAGCTAGCGACAGATAATCCTCTCAATTACCTCAGAAATCTATCACACAGCTCCAAAGCTTATCCCCCAATATCTGAATCACCCTCTTATATTGACCATCAGTCTGAAGATGGAACGCAGTACTGAAATCCAACATCGAACCTAGAGCCTCATGCAATTTCTTCCAAAACCAAAATGTGAAGCGAGGATCTCTATTAGAAATAATCGAAGCAGGAACCCCATGCAGTGTTACAATCTCAGATATATAGAGCTTCGCTAACTTTTGTAGAAAATAGTCCATCTGAAGAGGAATAAAGTGAGCAGACTTGGTCAATCGATCTATGATGACCCAAACAGAATACTTCTTAATGGGTGTCAAAGGCAGCCCACTAATGAAGTCCATCGTCACTCGTTCTCATTTTTATAAGGGAATCTTAATTGGCTGTAACAAACCCAAAGGCAACTGGTGCTTAGCCTTAACCTGCTGGCACATCAGACAACGGGCCACAAAATTTGTAACCTCACGCTTCAATCTTGGCCTCCAATACAACTCACGAAGATCGCGATACATCTTATTACCACTGAGATGCATAGCATAAGGGCTACTATGCGCCTCCTTCAAAATTGGCTACTTCAAATCAGAATCATTCAGTATATAGGTTTGTCCTCAAAAACACAGAACTCCATCGTTATTCATCCCAAAGTCAGAAGTACTACCACTCTCAAACTAAAGAAACCATAATCCCAATGACTCATCCCTTGACTACTTATCTCGAATCTGATCAATCCAAGTCGGCTTAACTTGCAACTTGGCTAGCAGACTCCTATAGTCAAACAAACTAATGCGAGCAAACATCGCTCTTAAATTAGTCATCGCTCTTCGGCTTTGAACATCTGCCACTACATTGGCCTTACTAGGATGATACTCAATTGTGCAGTCATAATTTTTGAGAAATTCAATCCATCGGCGCTGCCTAAGATTCAACTCCTTCTGAGTGAGAAAGTATTTGAGACTCTTGTGATTAGTGTAGATAATACACCTCTCACTGTATAGATAGTGCCTCCAGATTTTTAACGCAAAAATTACAGCAACCAACTCGAAATCATGCATCGGATAATTTCTCTCATATGTCTTAAGCTGATGAGACGCATAAGCCACAACCTTACCATCCTGCATCAGAACACATCCCAAACGGACATGCGATACATCATTATAGACCATTAACTCCTTACCAGATTCAGGCTGTATTAGAACAGTAGCTTGATTTAGAACAAACTTGAGCTTCTTGAAGCTCGATTGTTACGCATCAGTCCAGACAAATGGAGTACCCTTACGCAGAAGCTTAGTCAAGGGAACTGCAATTAGAGAGAACCCTTCGACAAACTGCAGATAATGACCTACCAAACCCAAAAAACTATGGATCTCAGATACATTATTAGGTTGTTTCCAATCAAGTACAACCTCAATCTTCCTTGGATCAATACGAATCCCCTCAGCAAAAACCACATGCCCCAAGAAAATTACCTCTCGCAACCAGAACTAGCACTTACTCAGCTTAGTGTAGAGCTGTTTTTCACGAAGAATATGAAGCACCACTCTAAGATGCTCATTCTTACTCTTAGAGTAAACTAGAATGTCGTCGATAAAGACCACGCTGAATTGATCTAGATAAGGCTGAAATACTAGATTTATTATATCTATGAATATCGCCGGAGTATTCATCAGACCAAGAGGCATCACTAAGAACTTGTAATGTCCATAACGAGTCCTAAATGTAGTCTTATGTACATCAACATCCTTAACCCTCAACTGATGATACCTAGAACGAAGATCTATCTTAGAGAACACTGAAGCCCCTCAGAATTGATCAAACAAGTCATTGATCCTTGGAAGTGGATGCTTATTCTTCACAGTCAACTTATTCAACTGTCGATAACTGATGCACATTCTCATGGTCCCATCTTTCTTCTTAACAAACAAAACTGGTGCCTTCCACGGAGACACACTGAGATTGATGAAACCACTATCCAGGAATTTTTTAAGTTGAGCTTTAAGCTTAGTAAACTCATTCGATGCCATACGGTATGAAGCAATAGACACCGGAGCTATACTTGAAAAGAGCTCAATTCCAAACTTAACATCTCGATTCAAAGGTAAACCCGATAACTCATCAGGAAAAACATCTGAAAAATCCCTCATTGTTTTGATATATCCGATAGAAGAGTCCCTAGAATCAGAAACACTGACGTAAGCCAAGCATGCCTCACACCCTTTTCGAACCAGTTTTTTAGCAACAAGAGTAGATTTCACATTGGATAAATAATCTCGACGCTCATCAATCACAACCACCTCTATATCATCCTTGGTCCTCAGAATAACCCTTTTAGATGCATAGTCCAAATTGACTCGGTGCTCAACCAACCAGTCCATACCCAGAATTAAATCGAACTCCCCAAGCGGAAGCTCCATCAGATTTGTCAAGAAGACAACCTCTTGTACCACTAACGGAATATCCTTATAGAGTTTACTAACCTGAATAGACTGCTCCAACGGGCTCAGTACAGTAACCTCACAAATAGTGCTCTCAACAAAAATCCCTAGGTTTTCAGATATAGTACTAGCTACATAGGAGTGAGTAGAACATATGTCTATCAAAGCAGTATAAGGCACATCAAATATAAAGAACGTACTGGTGATGACATCAGGAGCATTTCTGTCCTCTCAGCGTCGTGCAGCATAAACCAGTGTAGGCTACCTCACCGTAGTTTGACCAGCACCTCTGTCCGATACTCTCTACCTATGACTCATACCATTAGTACCCCTTGCCCGTCCACGGCCCCCAGGTGGTTGCTGAGCTGCCCTCTAAGGCTGCGCAAAACCTGGTCTCGAAGCTTGCGTCTAATCAGCCCTCTATAAACACTCTTGAATACAGTACTCTAATGACCCACACATCAGACAATCCACTATCCTCCTCCAACATTCACCCAGATGGCGCCTACCACAATCAACGCACAACTGAATCCTAGTAGGAGAAAAAGGAGTCTCTACTCTAACTGGCCCATCAAATGTGGCCTTTTTCTTAGGCCTCTTAATAGAATTAGAGGGCTCTAGATCCCTCTTGCTCTTACCCCTCTCACGACCCCTATTCTGGCACTCCGCATGCTTAACATCCTCGACAGTCTTCACCTTCTCAACCAGAACTGCAAACTTTCACTCTATTTGTGGAGCAATCAGCATCTTCAGATTATCCCTTAAGCCATTCTCAAATCGGACGCACCTCTCGTACTCAGTCGCTACCATGCCTCGAGCATAACGGCTCAGCCTCAGAAACTCAGCCTCATACTCGGCCACAGATCTATCGCCTTGCGTGAGATTCATGAACTCATGCCTACAAGCATCCACATAACTCGCCCTTACATACTTACTCTAAAAAGTGGTCTTAAAGAATTTCTAATTCAGTCAATCAAGCTGAGTACCCTCCTCAACCGTCAACCACCACTAATAAGCCTCATCGTTAAGCAAAGAGACTGCACCCTTCAATTTCTGCTCGGGAGTGTAGTCTAGATCATTCATGATACTCTCAGAGCCTCCAACCAATACTCGGTTACATTAGGGGCGAGTCTAGTGACACACTAAAACAACTTAGCACCATTGGACTGGAGTCGTTTAGTTACCGACCTTCAGCTTTCAGCTCTAGAATGGGGTTCAATGACCCTCTCCAAGATCCTCAGCATGGCTTGAGACAGTGCGTCGTCCCCAACTGAGTGACTTTGAGACCTAGTATTAGTAGCAAGTAAAACTGATATCTCACTCGTATCCAAATTTGGCATACTGACCAGAGAGAAAAACTCAGCTCGAGTCTCCCTACGGCCTCTACCACAACCTCGAATACCACGTCCGCGAGTTCCACGAGCGCTCATCGTATAATTCGTGTTTTATCTACAATATAAAATTTTATGCATCAGTTCCAGTATTTATCAACAGATGTTTTATGTATAAATTATCAGAAGTTCAAAATTGTTTTTAGAGGTTTTAGTCTCTAGCTAACTCAGTATAGTTTCAGAAGATATTAACTACAGTGTTTCAGAGCAGTCCTAACTAAGTTTTAGAAATACTTATAAGATCGGCGCCAGAGAATCGGTATACCATATACTTTTTCATTTGTTCAAATTATTTAAGAACCAATTCTTTTTGAAACATCATTTTTTAGCCCAAAATTCATAGTCAAGTTTTGTAACCTGACTCTGATACCACTAAATGTAACACCCTAAATTCGGCCTGTACGTTATGGCCGAATCTGGTGATGCTACAAGGATTAAATTTTGAAAACAATATTGTTTCGATAGATCATCCAAGTTTTATAACTATTACTAAAAACGTTATTTAACTAATTCTTCTATCAAAACAATATTTACAGCGGAGGTTTTTAAAACCATTATATTTTGAAAGTCTGTTTGCACTTTCGGAAAACCTTTGATATTGTAATACCGTAATTTGAGTCAAACGTTGCCATAAAAGTTAAAACATAACCCAACCCAAATAAAATTTAAAAAATTTAGAGAGTCCAACAATTACAAAACTCCTAGAAATAATCTGAAATTAAGTAAAACCATTATTTAAAGTCAATTCACAAACTTGTGGCCACTGTGAGACTCTGTCGCACTGATCTGCCTAAGTTTGTAGATTACCTGACAAAACAGACAAACAGGTGTGAGTTTACGTAAACTCTGTGACAGCCCAAAATTGACCCTAGTCGGGAAGTGGTTTCGGGACCGCTAAACCGAGTCATAAAAATAATTAACCGTCATAATTGATGCTCATTATATGTACATGTGCACGTGTGAAAATTTCGTGTTTGAATTTTGTTTAATTGTAGGTGAATTTTAGTAAATAGGACTTATGTGAGAAAATTTTGAAATGTGATAGGTCAAAGCATAAGGACCTATTAGTGCATGAAATAAAAAGGGGGACTTGCATGTCAAATTCCCCCCTAAATAGTAGTGGCCGGCCATGACAAGGTGGATAGACAAATTGTGATGGGTAAAACATATTATGAAAAGTTTATGACAACATGTTGTGTTAAGAACAATAAAATATGAGGGGAGTGGGAGGAGAAACCAAAGTTGTTTCATCCTTGCTCCCCCATTTTGCCAAAACTAGAAGAAAAAAGGCTTCATCCACTTTGTTCTTCTTGACCGAAAAATCAAAGGAAGAAGAAAGAGTTCTCTTGCTTTATGTTCGGTTTGGATGAGGATTAAGAAGAGGTAAGTACCTTGAAATTCTTGGAAAATTTTGTATAAAGAAGGTGGTTAGTTCAAGTTCTAATCATTCCATGGCTTAAGTTTTGATTGTTAGGAGGTTTGATATTTGGCCAAGTAGTTCGAAGCTCTTAGCACATATTTTTTTCTTCTTTCTTGAAGGGTGAAATTTGGGTTGTTATTAAGGAGGTGCCGAATGTGGTCCTTGAAGGGCCTTGAGGAACAATATATGTGGCTTGGGTTATAACATTCGGCCATGGTAGTTTGAGGATTAAGGATTTTATTTCTTGTTAAAATTGGATGAATCTTAGTGTGTGAGTGTTTGAACTAACTAAGGATCAAATAGATGCATGGGTACAAAGTAGGAAGAATCGGCTACTATGGTTGATACTAATGCCGAAGGTGAAAATGTTATATTAAATAATGTATGTGATTTGAGTTAATAATATGAAAAGAATATTTAGATGTATTATAATTGATTAAGTATTAAATCAAAAGTTGCTAAAATTGCCACTTCTTTAGCCGAATATGTGTTTGATCAATGAAGAATTTGTTGAAGAATATAGGTGAACTTGGTAAGAGTATTCGGCTTAGTGTATAAATGATATAAAGATTTTAGAAATTATTTTGGTTAGGTGTATGTATGATTAAGTATATTCGGCAATATACTTAAAGTGAGTACATGATATTATATTATAATTATTGAGCTTAAGTATATGGATATGTGTATATGTGGTCATATAATGACATTTTGGTTTGAAAATTTAATGATATGTGATTGCCGAATGTGATTAATAAATTCATATTATTGGTTTAAATATTGAATACTCCTATTTGTATTCTTTAAGCTCAAGAGCAAAGGGGAACTAAATCCGATAAAGGGAAGGAAAAAGTAATTGAATAGCCATTAAAGTTGTTCGACAACATCCGAGGTAAGTCTTCGAGTAATGACCCTACTTGAATTATATTGAAATGATTAGTCATACTATGATGGATAGCCGAATGTGCATAGAGACTATGTTATAAAGCCAATTGAAATCATGCTCTTTGTGTGTGGCTATTGAGCCGAAATTGGAAAGGTTTAATAAATGCTTTGTGTTTGAGCCTTAGTAACGAAAGTGAAATATGGATGTGTCATGATTGTTGATATATGTGTGCATAAGCATTTGAATGATATCCAGGCTAAGTCCCGAAGGCAATTGTGCTTGTGATTTTATCCGGGCCAAGACCCGAAGGCATTTGTGCGAGTTGCTATACCCGGGATAAGACCCGAAGGCAATTGTGCTAGTGATTTTATCCGGGCTAAGACCCGAAGGCATTTGTGCGAGTTGATATATCCGGGCTAAGACCCGAAGGCATTTGTGCGAGTTGATATATCCGGGCTAAGACCCGAGGGCATTTGTGCTTGTGGTTATATCCGGCTAAATTCCGAAGAAACTTGGGTTCGAAGGTGAGCGTGTTGTGCTGTAATACATTCAATTAATACGCTCGAAAAACCCAAACGATAAGGTATGTTTGCGTGTGCATCGGAAAAGTCGATTCGTTTTTAATAGTATTCGTTCAATCGACTAACGAACTTTCGACTTTTAGATAGGTTAATACCTTGTGTGTATATGTTGATGAAGTGTGAAGTAAGTATGTGTATGAGAATGTGTATTAATAAAGTGATCCATTTAGCTATGTGAATGTAATACTTTAGTCAAAGCCGATTTCATTACTTGAAACTTACTAAGCTTTAAAATGCTTACCCCGTTGCTTTGGCTCTCTGTTTTATAGATTTTGTTCGTCGGATATCGGATTCGGGATCATCGAAGTCGAAGTCATCCACACTATCAAAGCCCTTTTGGTACTCTTTTAGTTGAACTCTGGATATGGCATGTATAGGACTACCCTTTCGTTGTGAGTCATGGTCCCTTTGGACTTGTATAATTTTGGTTAGCCATGCGAAAATGGCTTAAATATGTTTGAGTATAATGTTATAATCATTTGGTATGGATATGGTTATTGAGAGGTGTGGATATGCTTAACAAGGATTGGCCATGGGAATGGTTAATCACTATCATAAATTGTGCTATTTATGCTAAAAGGGCTAGTTGAATCATGGAAACTATGAAATAGGTAAAGTCTACCTTAAAGGCAGATGCTGACAGCAGCAGTGATGTAGATTTGGAAAATCACTAAAAATAGTAGGAAGGGAATTAAATAGTGAATAAATTATGTAAACGAACCTTGATGAATCTATTTTCATAGGAAAGTAACGAAACGGTCATATGGACAGTATGTTAAGAGATATTTAGGTTCTCGTGAGACAGGGCCAGAACGGTTTCTGGATCTCCTGTTCCGACTTTGGAAATTCATTATAAATTAAACAGAGACAATTAGGAGTCATGCCATATATGTATAGATTCCTCTCTGAGTCTAGTTTCTATAGAAACAAACGGAATCAGTATTGAAGCCCTGTACAGGGAGATATCCAAGTCGTAATGTGCAAAGGTTAGTGTAGTCGATCCCTGTAACATGGAGACTTTGACTAATAAACTGTACTAATTGGCCCAACCAAAAATTCTAGAAAAAACATATAGATGGGCATATGAGTCTAGTTTCAGGGAAAATTTACGGAACTGGATTCTGAGTTTCTAAACTCAAGATATGATTTTTAAAGCGACTAGTATGCAGATTGGCGGTGTCTAGGAAATTTTTTATAAGTGGTTTAAAGTCTGTTAACACCTCGTGTTCGACTCCGGTGACGGTCTCGGGTTCGGGGTGTTACATTTGATTGGTATCAGAGCTACGGTTTAGTCGATTCTAGGACTACCGTAATGCGTTGGGTCTAGCTATACATGCCATTTTATGTGATCAATTGATAGTGTGGTGATTTCTGACATTTGCAAATGTGTTTATTTATAGTAATGGATCCCGATCCCGACCGAGCGGTAGCTGATGATCTTGAGAGTGTAGCGCCTGCTCCCGCACAAGGGACAGCGCCGGCGGACTCTCAACCTAATGCTAGTCACTCGAATGATGAAGCTAGACAAGCTTTCTATAGTGTGATGAATGATTGGTTCAACCAATACATTCGAACTAATACGGCTGTTCCACAACCTCCATTCCCAACGAATACCACCCCCGCACCTACAATACCTCTGGTAACTGACCAAATAAGGTCAAATAAGCCCCCAGTTGACAGAATCCGAAAACATGGGGCTACTGAATTTAAAGCTATGGATAGCGACGATGCCGAGCAAGCTGAATTTTGGTTGGACAACACTATCCGGGTACTCGATGAGCTATCTTGTACACCCGATGAATGCCTAAAGTGTACTATCTCCTTGCTACGCGATTCTGCCTACTATTGGTGGAGTACTCTGACTTCTGTTGTGCCCCGAGAGCAAGTAACTTGGGAGTTTTTCCAAACTGAGTTTCGGAAAAAGTATATCAGTCAGAGATTTGTTGATCAAAAACGGAAGGAATTTCTTGAGCTTAAGCAAGGTTCTATCTCAGTTACTGATTACGAGCGAAAATTTGTTAGACTTAGTAGGTACGCTCGGGAATGTGTTTCGTCCGAGGCTATCATGTGTAAACGCTTCGAGGATGGGCTGAATGAAGATATAAAAATGTTCGTGGGCATTCTTGAAATACGAGAGTTCGTAGTACTTGTCGAGCGAGCTTGTAAAGCCGAAGAGCTTAGAAAAGAAAAACAAAAAGTTGATGTGGGAACTGGAGAGTTTCGTAAAAGATCCTCGAGAAAGTTTCTTCAACAGGCA
Organism: Gossypium hirsutum; assembly: GCF_007990345.1. Taxonomy (NCBI): domain Eukaryota; kingdom Viridiplantae; phylum Streptophyta; class Magnoliopsida; order Malvales; family Malvaceae; genus Gossypium; species Gossypium hirsutum. The sequence goes on from NC_053427.1 coordinate 58,608,823, forward strand.
TCGAAGAAATTTCGAGATGATGTGGGCCGGTCTAGAGGCACTTCGGGCCTTTTTAGACGAGATCGTGATCGACCCCCTGTGGGTACACGAGGCACTTCGGTCGCCAGTGTTGGGAATGAACGTCGAGACAGAACGAAATGTCGATATTGCGGTAAATGGCATTCGGGGAGTTGTAGATTCCCTGACCGCTCCTGTTACAAGTGCGGATCAGTTGACCACTTCATTAAAGATTGCCCGAGGTTGTCTGAACAGAATGTAAATCAGAGTGGGAAACCGGGTGCTACCACTGCTCGAGGTAGACCATCTGGAAATACGGGCAATGCTAGTAGTGGTCAGAGAGGATCTAGAGATGCTACGACCAGATCCGAGGCTCGTGCGCCTGCTAGAGCTTATGCTATATGTGCCCGCGAGGATGTTTCTTCGCCTGATGTTATTACCGGTACTTTTACTCTCTTTGATACTAATGTAATTGCTTTGATTGACCCCGGTTCTACTCATTCTTACATATGTGAAACCTTAGCATCCAGTAAGACTTTACCTATTGAGTCTACTGAGTTTCGTAATTCGGGTGTCAAATCTCTTGGGTCGTTACGTGCTTGTCGACAAAGTGTGTAAGAAATGTCCCCTAGTAATTCGAGGTTCCTGTTTTCCGGCGGACTTGATGCTTTTGCCGTTTAATGAATTTGATGTTATTCTCGAGTTGGATTGGTTGACCGTGCATGATGCGGTTGTGAATTTCAAAAGTAAGACTATTGAATTGAGGTGCGCAAATAACGAAGTAATCCGAGTTGAGTCTACGGACTTGGATGGGTTGCCAGCTGTAATATCCTCAATGTTGGCCCAGAAATATGAAAGAAAAGGGTGCGAAGCATACCTTGCGTATGTACTTGATGACAAAGAATTAGAAAAGAAACCCGAATCTGTGCGGGTGGTTTGTGAATACCCGGATGTTTTTCCTGAAGAATTACCGGGTTTACCACCTGTTCGGGAGATAGAGTTTGGTATTGAGCTTGTACCTGGGACTACGCCGATTTCGATGGCTCCATATCGTATGGCACCGACCGAGTTAAAAGAGTTGAAAGCTCAGTTGCAAGAATTGACGGATAGAGGTTTTGCTCGACCAAGTTTCTCACCTTGGGGTGCACCAGTATTGTTCGTGAAAAAGAAGGACGGAACCATGAGGTTGTGCATTGACTATCGTCATCTGAATAAAGTGACGATAAAGAACAAATATCTGTTACCGCGTATCGATGATTTGTTCGACCAACTGAAGGGAGCCTCAGTGTTCTCAAAAATAGATTTGAGATCGGGCTATTATCAGTTGCGAATTTGAGATTCGGGCATACCCAAAACTGCCTTCAGAACGAGATATGGTCACTACGAATTCTTAGTGATGCCGTTTGGGCTCACTAATGCCCCTGCGGTATTTATGGATTTGATGAATCGGATCTTCAGACCATATTTGGATCGGTTCGTAGTTGTGTTCATTGATGACATCTTGGTCTATTCAAGAGATGAGACCGAACATGCTGAGCACCTGAGACTAGTGTTGCAAATTTTGCGGGATAAGCAGTTATATGCTAAGTTCAGTAAGTGTGAGTTCTGGTTAAGAGAGGTTAGCTTCTTGGGTCACGTGGTATCCGCATCGGGTATTCGAGTTGACCCGAACAAAATTTTAGCCATACTTAACTGGAAACCTCCAAGAAATATTACCGAAGTTCGGAGCTTCCTGGGGCTCGCCGATTATTACCGACGATTTGTAAAAGGTTTCTCGATGATGGCCACACCAATGACGAAGCTACTTCAAAAGGATGTTAAGTTCGAATGGACGGAGAAATGTTAGAAAAGTTTCGATCAACTGAAAACTTATTTGACTGAAGCTCCAATTTTAGTGCAACCCGAATCAGGCAAAGAGTTTGTCATTTATAGTGACGCATCCCTACTTGGGTTGGGTTGCGTATTGATGCAAGAAGGTCGAGTGGTGGCCTATGCGTCGAGACAATTAAAGCCACATGAGAAAAATTATCCGACCCATGATCTTGAACTAGCTGCCATCGTATTTGCTTTAAAAATATAGCGACATTACTTATTTGGTGAAAAGTGCCATGTATTTTCGGATCACAAAAGTCTCAAATATTTGATGACTCAAAGAGACTTAAATCTGTGACAAAGACGTTGGCTTGAGTTGTTGAAAGATTACGAGCTTGTCATTGATTACCACCCGGGAAAGGCTAATGTGGTTGCGGACGCCTTAAGCCGAAAATCATTGTTTGCTTTACGAGCGATGAATGTGCACTTGTCTGTTCTACCCGACAATGTGTTAGTAGCTGAATTAAAAGCCAAACCATTATTGATTCATCAAATTCGTGAAGCCCAGAAAGTTGATGATGAATTGGTTGCAAAACGGGCTGAGTGTGTTCCGAGCAAGGAATCGGAGTTTCAAATTGATGATGATGATTGTTTGAGGTTCAGAAGTCGTTTATGTGTTCCAAGGAATTCGGAACTCATTTCGATGATTCTGAACGAAGCCCATTGTAGCCGAATGTCAATTCACCCGGGGAGTACGAAAATGTACAACGATTTGAAACGTTGGTTTTGGTGGCATGGTATGAAACGAGACATCTCCGACTTTGTTTCGAGATGTTTAATATGTCAACAAGTGAAAGCGGAACATCAAGTGCCTTCTGGATTACTTCAGCCGATCATGATACCTGAGTGGAAATGGGATCGAGTCACAATGGACTTTGTGTCCGGACTGCCATTGTCAGCAAGTAAGAAAGATGCGATTTGGGTTGTTGTCGATAGACTGACTAAGTCGGCTCACTTTATCCCCGTGCGTACGGACTTTTCATTGGATAAACTAGCTGAATTGTACGTTTCTCAGATTGTGAGATTACACGGGGTACCTATTTCTATCGTGTCGGATAGAGATCCGAGATTCACCTCACGATTTTGGAGGAAATTGCAAGAAGCTTTGGGTACCAAGCTGCATTTTAGCACTGCTTTTCACCCCCAAACCGATGGTCAATCTGAGCGGATAATTCAGATACTTGAGGATATGTTGAGATGTTGCATCCTCGAGTTCAGTAGTTCATGGGAACGGTATTTACCTTTGATTGAATTCGCTTACAACAATAGTTTTCAATCAAGTATTAAGATGGCACCTTACGAGGCTTTGTACGGTCGTAAATGCCGTACACCATTGTTTTGGACCGAGCTCGGTGAAAGTAAAATTTTCGGAGTTGATTTGATTAAAGATGCCGAACAGAAAGTAAAGGTAATCCGTGAAAGTCTGAAAGCAGCCACAGATCGTCAAAAATCGTATGCGGATTTGAAACGAAAAGACATTGAATATCAGGTGGGAGATAAAGTGTTTCTTAAAGTTTCGCCTTGGAAAAAGGTACTCAGATTTGGCCGTAAGGGCAAGTTGAGCCCGAGATTCATTGAGCCGTACGAAATCTCCGAACGAGTTGGTCCGGTTGCGTATAGATTGATTTTGCCCCCTGAACTTGAAAAGATTCACGATGTCTTTCATGTTTCGATGCTTCGACGCTATAGATCTGATCCGTCACATGTGATTAATCCATCAGAGGTTGAAATTCAAGCCGATATGAGTTATGAAGAAGAACCGATGCGTATCCTAGCTCGTGAAGTGAAGGAGTTGCGAAACAAAAGGGTTCCGCTAGTAAAGGTGTTATGGCTCAAACACGGGATCGAGGAAGCTACTTGGGAAATCGAGAGCTCGATGAAAGAACGATACCCAAACTTATTTACCGGTAAGATTTTCGGGGACGAAAATTTCTTAAGTGGGGGAGAGTTGTGACAGTCCAAAATTGACCCTAGTCGGGAAGTGGTTTCGGGACCGCTAAACCGAGTCATAAAAATAATTAACCGTCATAATTGATGCTCATTATATGTACATGTGCACGTGTGAAAATTTCGTGTTTGAATTTTGTTTAATTGTAGGTGAATTTTAGTAAATAGGACTTATGTGAGAAAATTTTGAAATGTGATAGGTCAAAGCATAAGGACCTATTAGTGCATGAAATAAAAAGGGGGGACTTGCATGTCAAATTCCCCCCTAAATAGTAGTGGCCGGCCATGACAAGGTGGATAGACAAATTGTGATGGGTAAAACATATTATGAAAAGTTTATGACAACATGTTGTGTTAAGAACAATAAAATATGAGGGGAGTGGGAGGAGAAACCAAAGTTGTTTCATCCTTGCTCCCCCATTTTGCCGAAACTAGAAGAAAAAAAAGGCTTCATCCTCTTTGTTCTTCTTGACCGAAAAATCAAAGGAAGAAGAAAGAGTTCTCTTGCTTTATGTTCGGTTTGGATGAGGATTAAGAAGAGGTAAGTACCTTGAAATTCTTGGAAAATTTTGTATAAAGAAGGTGGTTAGTTCAAGTTCTAATCATTCCATGGCTTAAGTTTTGATTGTTAGGAGGTTTGATATTTGGCCAAGTAGTTTGAAGCTCTTAGCACATATATTTTTTTTCTTCTTTCTTGAAGGGTGAAATTTGGGTTGTTATTAAGGAGGTGCCGAATGTGGTCCTTGAAGGGCCTTGAGGAACAATATATGTGGCTTGGGTTATAACATTCGGCCATGGTAGTTTGAGGATTAAGGATTTTATTTCTTGTTAAAATTGGATGAATCTTAGTGTGTGAGTGTTTGAACTAACTAAGGATCAAATAGATGCATGGGTACAAAGTAGGAAGAATCGGCTACTATGGTTGATACTAATGCCGAAGGTGAAAATGTTATATTAAATAATGTATGTGATTTGAGTTAATAATATGAAAAGAATATTTAGATGTATTATAATTGATTAAGTATTAAATCAAAAGTTGCTAAAATTGCCACTTCTTTAGCCGAATATGTGTTTGATCAATGAAGAATTTGTTGAAGAATATAGGTGAACTTGGTAAGAGTATTCGACTTAGTGTATAAATGATATAAAGATTTTAGAAATTATTTTGGTTAGGTGTATGTATGATTAAGTATATTCAGCAATATACTTAAAGTGAGTACATGATATTATATTATAATTATTGAGCTTAAGTATATGGATATGTGTATATGTGGTCATATAATGACATTTTGGTTTGAAAATTTAATGATATGTGATTGCCGAATGTGATTAATAAATTCATATTATTGGTTTAAATATTGAATACTCCTATTTGTATTCTTTAAGCTCAAGAGCAAAGGGGAACTAAATCCGATAAAGGGAAGGAAAAAGTAATTGAATAGCCATTAAAGTTGTTCGACAACATCCGAGGTAAGTCTTCGAGTAATGACCCTACTTGAATTATATTGAAATGATTAGTCATACTATGATGGATAGCCGAATGTGCATAGAGACTATGTTATAAAGCCAATTGAAATCATGCTCTTTGTGTGTGGCTATTGAGCCGAAATTGGAAAGGTTTAATAAATGCTTTGTGTTTGAGCCTTAGTAACGAAAGTGAAATATGGATGTGTCATGATTGTTGATATATGTGTGCATGAGCATTTGAATGATATCCAGGCTAAGTCCCGAAGGCAATTGTGCTAGTGATTTTATCCGGGCCAAGACCCGAAGGCATTTGTGCGAGTTGCTATACCCGGGATAAGACCCGAAGGCAATTGTGCTAGTGATTTTATCCGGGCTAAGACCCGAAGGCATTTGTGCGAGTTGATATATCCGGGCTAAGACCCGAAGGCATTTGTGCGAGTTGATATATCCGGGCTAAGACCCGAGGGCATTTGTGCTTGTGGTTATATCCGGCTAAATTCCGAAGAAACTTGGGTTCGAAGGTGAGCGTGTTGTGCTGTAATACATTCAATTAATACGCTCGAAAAACCCAAACGATAAGGTATGTTTGCGTGTGCATCGGAAAAGTCGATTCGTTTTTAATAGTATTCGTTCAATCGACTAACGAACTTTCGACTTTTAGATAGGTTAATACCTTGTGTGTATATGTTGATGAAGTGTGAAGTAAGTATGTGTATGAGAATGTGTATTAATAAAGTGATCCATTTAGCTATGTGAATGTAATACTTTAGTCAAAGCCGATTTCATTACTTGAAACTTACTAAGCTTTAAAATGCTTACCCTGTTGCTTTGGCTCTCTGTTTTATAGATTTTGTTCGTCGGATATCGGATTCGGGATCATCGAAGTCGAAGTCATCCACACTATCAAAGCCCTTTTGGTACTCTTTTAGTTGAACTCTGGATATGGCATGTATAGGACTACCCTTTTGTTGTGGGTCATGGACCCTTTGGACTTGTATAATTTTGGTTAGCCATGTGAAAATGGCTTAAATATGTTTGAGTATAATGTTATAATCATTTGGTATGGATATGGTTATTGAGAGGTGTGGATATGCTTAACAAGGATTGGCCATGGGAATGGTTAATCACTATCATAAATTGTGCTATTTATGCTAAAAGGGCTAGTTGAATCATGGAAACTATGAAATAGGTAAAGTCTACCTTAAAGGCAGATGCTGACAGCAGCAGTGATGTAGATTTGGAAAATCACTAAAAATAGTAGGAAGGGAATTAAATAGTGAATAAATTATTTAAACGAACCTTGATGAATCTATTTTCATAGGAAAGTAACGAAACGGTCATATGGACAGTATGTTAAGAGATATTCAGGTTCTTGTGAGACAGGGCCAGAACGGTTTCTGGATTTCCTGTTCCGACTTTGGAAATTCATTATAAATTAAACAGAGACAATTAGGAGTCATGCCATATATTTATAGATTCCTCTCTGAGTCTAGTTACTATAGAAACAAACGGCATCAGTATTGAAGCCCTGTACAGGGAGATATCCTAGTCGTAATGCGCAAAGGTCAGTATAGTCGATCCCTGTAACATGGGAGATTTTGAGTAATAAACTGTACTAATTGACCCAACCAAAAATTCTAGAAAAAAACATGTAGATGGGCATATGAGTCTAGTTTCAGGGAAAATTTACGGAACTGGATTCCGAGTTTCTAAACTCAAGATATGATTTTTAAAGCGACTAGTACGCAGATTGGCAGTGTCTGGGAAATTTTTTTATAAGTGGTTTAAAGTCTGTTAACACCTTGTGTTCGACTCCGGTGACGGTCTCGGGTTCGGGGTGTTACAAACTCAGTGTGTAACCCAACTGAATTAGGCATACAAACATACAGACTGATATACACAATCAGAAATAGATACAATTTTAGATTTAGAATCAGATCTAGAAGCAGACATGCATAAATCCTATCCCCATCCTCTACACACCATCTCCGACCATCCCATCACATCATGTGGGGTTAAAAAACCTACCTATCCCTAAACACCAACTTGTGCCATTAAGACACATATCAGAACATATGCAGCCATGCTGCCAGAGTATAGGCGATTAACGCTGATCAAAATACTTCTTCCTCAAATACAAATCCCACTCCAAATCAGATACATAATTATCATATTAAACATGCTCGATGTACTTTTAAACAAATAACAGATATACATATGGCAGTAAAATCAGGCATACATTTAGTATCCTACTCAAATCAGTCTATTAGAATATCATACCATTCATAATAGGGTTTAAATAGCCCTTACCGACCCTACAATAAGCCCACAGTCGATCGGAACGACCCATGTGACCCTAGGGAAAATTTTAGAATTATAGGCCCACATGCCTGTGTGCCTTGCCCATATGGGCCCACATACCTAAATTAGTATTTGCCTGTATGGCCCACACTGCCTGGCTCAAACATCCACACGCTCATGTGACATGCCCATGTGGGCCCACACACCTAACATGGCCATGCCTGTACGTCTCACACAGCCACACTCGATCCACCACACGGCTGTGTGCTATGCACACCATGCCCTCATCGACCACACGACCATGTCTCACACACGTCCATTCACACGGGTGACCACAAGCCCATGTGGCATCAACAGATTCATTTTTTGGCTTTTGCTAAAGCCTTGTTTTTTGAGTTTTGGGTACACACCTTGTAACACCCCAAACCTGGCTAAGACGTTATGGCAGTATCTGGCGATGGCGCATCGAATGGAATTTTGAAAACTAATTTATTACGATAAAACCGTGTTATTTATTACTCTTATTTGTTCCGAAAATCGCTTACTCCTCTAGTCGATTGTTTTAAAACATAATTCGATGTGGAAGCTTTAGAAATCATTTATTTTAAGTAAAATAATTCATTTTATGGAAAACCTTGGTTATTAGAAAAATTCGTATTTTGTTAAGTTTGAAGTTGTAAGTTCGTAAAAACAGTTAAATTTTCCAAAGTTAAAACAAAACAGTCCATAAAGTCCAACTACCTAAAAATACCCCATAATCAATAGAACCATAAACGAGAGTAAAGCAATTTAAGTACGTGTGGCCACCGTCGAGTCCTCCGCCTACCGAACCATCAGGTTTGGGGATTACCTGTACACATTAAACAAAAGGGTGAGTTGATGTAAACTCAGAGTGTAATCCCTACAGAAAACATGCATACAGTCTGTAACACCCCTCACCCGTATCCTACGCTAGGATAGGGTTCGTGGTTCTACCTGACTTAAACTCGACCAACTGTATAAAACTGAGCCATTAAATTTCAAACAATTTAAAAGCTTCTCTTTTCACAAGCAATTTGTCTTATATACAGTCTTACAAGGTCCAAAAAATTCATTCGGAGTAGTTCGGAACCCAACCGAGAACTCATGAAAAACTTAAAAAATTTCATACATCAAGGCTCTACATGCCCGTGTGGGTATAGAACACACGACCGTGTGCTAGGGACACGCCCATGTCCCAAACCCATGTCTGAAAACTTGGGCATTCTGTCCAAACCACACAGCCTAAGAACACACCTGTGTCCTATAACCGTGTCCTTCCCACAGTCAAGACACATGGCTGTGTTTCTTGTTTGTGTACTACTAGCATGCATACTTACTTTATATCACGGCCTGGGCACATGCCTGTGTGGCCTGCCCGTGTACTAAAATGACTTTAAAGTTTTAAGCGCAGGGGACGCACGACCATAACACACACCCATGGGCGTGAGCCGTGTGCCACACACGGCCTAGACACACGCCCGTGTATCTTACCCGTGTGGACAAACTAGGCTATTTCCCAAGCCATTTTGTCACTCATTTTGCACAACCTACACAAGATCATGTCAATATACAAATTTCATTACAATAGACACCAATTCATCTATAGAAAGAACATTATATGCATTCATCAAAATAAATAATAGCCATTATTCTAGGCTTGATACAAAGTGAAGGGCTTTGGACTTGAGCCAAAATATATGAATAATTCTCTTAATGCAACATCCTAGTCTAGCCCTATACATGCCACCTTAAAAAATATAAATCAAACTATACCGAGTGCTGCGGCTGATAGTGTGATCGATATCTTTGACTTTATAGGATTCTTAAGAGCCTGGCGATACTGAGAGAAGAGAGAAAGGAAAAAAGAGTAAGCATAAAGCTTAGTAAGTTGCATATAAAGAAATATACAATAACAATCTCACCATTTATCATCATGCTTATAGCTCAAAGATAAACACAACTTAACTTACTCATTATCATCTACTCGAGTCTCATTTTCTAAATTAAGCTTGTTACTCATGCTTATCATATAGGTACCTGTAACACTCACAACATGATCATCATTTCTTTATCAAAATTTAACTATAACTTTCACCATTGAACCATTTGGAATACTACTGGATATTCTATGAACCTTCAACATGGGATAAATTACCGATGCCATGTCCCAGACATGGTCTTACACTGGCTCTCATATATGCGTGCTGATGCATGTCCCAGATATGTCTTACACTAGCACAATTCTTAGCCGATGCGTGTCCCAGACACGTCTTACACTGGCTATCTCTGTCGAAGCCGATGCATGTCCCAGACATGTCTTACTCTGACACTCATCTCTATGCCGATGCCATGTCCCAGACATTGTCTTACATTAGCTCTCATAATGTGGCTGAAGCATGTCCCAGACAGGTCTTACACTGGCGCACAACTCACCCAATGTCTTGGCACGAATATCCAGTTCATATCCTAGGGTTTCAACAGGATATTTCTACTATCTCAACTATTACAAGGCATTCTCAACTTATAACTTAACAACTCGTACAATATCAATTCAAGGACAATATGAATACAAGTATTTACAGTGTAGTTGTATCATTTACATACAATTTACCTCTGTTTACAAAAAGTTCTTAATTAGTCGGCTTATTCGGATTGCTTGGCCTTTGCCCCGGTCTAGGCTCAGTTTTGACAAATCTTGATCTATAATAACAATATGCATCCATTTAGTCACTAAACACAAAAATTAGGCATTCATAAATTCATAACTTTGGTAAAATGACAATTTTGCCCCTGGGCCTTGGCAAAAGAACCATTTTACCCCTATGCCCGAAAATTAATTTTTATCGAATTTCTTCATATTTCAAGCCTAGCTAAACTCTTTTTACTACTAGAGCAATCCCAAATTCTCACTATTTCACACATTAACCACCTATTTTGCAACTTATGCAAAATAGTCCTTTTAGGTGTTTTCATGCTATCACCTTTCACAAAAGTTGTTTATAACACAACTAAGACTCATATTCTTCCATAAAAACTCAGCAGACATTACAAATATTTTCATGGAAAAACCCTAAACTTTCCACCATGTTGTAAAATAGACCTCTCATTAGAAAGCCTATGCTTTAAGGAGTCCAAAAATGTAAAAATCATTAATAGAAACTTTCAAAATCACTTACTTGAGAGGCTTAATGTTGCTGAAATTTTGAAGCTTTCAAAAACCCCCCTATGGCTGGTAAAAATCAGTGAAAGAGAAGAAAAATAAAGAAGAAATGACCTTTGTTTTGTTTAATATAAAACTAGTCAAAATTGATGATCTCACCCTCACCTAATTTTGACCTTCTCTCTAATTTGTCTCCCCATCGCCGACCAAGCCAATGCACAAGTGTCTAATTTCCCTTTAAATACTCCTAATTTCAATTCTCTAGCTACTTGGCACCATTGGGTACTAAAATGTAACTTTTGCCTTTTATGCGATTTAGTCTTTTTTCGCGATCGGGCTTGAAAACATTAAAATTAACTCACCAAATTTCTCATGCACTAATATAATCGTATCATATCCTCATGAAAATAATAAAAATACTTTTCTAACTTCGGATTTGTGGTCCCAAGACCACTGTTCCGACTAGGCCCTAAATCAGGCTGTTATACAGTCAATTAGCAGTAAACAGTCAAATGCAATCTAGGCCTAAGCCCATTACAGTCCCAGTAGCAATTTGGGCATTAGCCCAACTTAGTTTCAGTATTCAGTATCAGTTATGCACTAGGGCCGTAGCCCATCATAGTAACAGTCATGCATACAGTAATCAGTAACAAAGTCCTACCCAACCAGCCTCTACACACTATCTCCGTCCAACCCTATACTCCATGTGAGGATTTACTCAACTCACCCATCCCTACACTCTAGGTAGTAGTACCAAATACGGTATATAAACAATAATTTACAGCTGAGCTGCCAGATATTAGGCTTAAAGCCTTTGCAGTACTCTTCCTCCAAATATCATGATCCCAACCCAATACAATGCAACATATAATATGCCATGCTTTTATGCAACCATCAGTCATACGTATACATATATATATCAGTAATCATGCATAATTTATCATGCATCACATACACTCAGATCATACATTTAGGGGTTTAGGTAACGTTTACTGACCCTACAATAGGTTCACAGTCGACTTGGGCGACCCATGCAACCCTAAGAATCATTTCAGATAAATGGGCTCACACGCCTATGTGGCTTGCCCGTATGGGTCTACACGCCCGTGTGGCCCACACGACCCAAATTTACCTTGGCCGTGTGAATCACACGGCCTGGCCCAACATCCCACACGCCCGTGTGACCCACATAACCTAAATCAGTTTAGCCCGTGTGTCATACACAGCCTACTTGGCCATCACACGGTCGTGTCTTCTGCGCACAGCCTGGCCTCATCGATCACACGCCTGTGTTATGTCACACAGCCCATGTGGCGTCGGCAGTGAGGTTTTTAGCTTTCGCTGAAACCTTATTTTCTGTGTAATCAAGTACACACTTAGTACTATTTTGATGTAAAAACCACTCCCAAGATTACCAGTATCTAATATTGACTAACAAACATACTCGAAAATCAATATTAACTCTTCCTTAAACGGAACCACCAAAACCAACCATAGTCAAAACGAGCGCTTAACGCTTACCTCAATACTCTAAGTAACTGACTACAATTTCGCAAGAGCAGAGTCTCGATCATCCTGATTCACTGCCGTCAAAACAATCGCATGACCCAGTCAACAATGGAAACAATGCAAGTTACAAAGAAGCAAAACCTTACTTACTTGAACGCACAAAATGAAAAGGTACACCGAATGAGGCAAATTGAATAATAAAAAATAGAAGAAGGAAAATAAAAAATTTCAGCAGAAGAGGAGAGGAATGAATTGGCGTCAGAAAGGTTTTCGGAAAGAGAAATATTTTTTCTAAAAAGAAATATTCCAAAAAAAATCTGATAACCCCCAAAACCCTTGTTTTTCTCCCACACTAACCCACTTTTCAGAATTTCTGTTTGACCAAAACTCTTTCGGTCAAACGAGTAAAAAAATAATACCCTTACTTGTGTAGGGATTCGAACACAAGGCCCTTCACACACCAACACTCAACCTAACCACCAGACCAGCAGGCCCATTTTATTATGAAATTACAAATAATTGAATATAAGCCCACTGAACAGAGATAGGGATTATATCAGAAAAATACCAAAATTTGCCAAAATTGAGGCTTGATCTTAGGACCTCACACACACACCCAGAACATTTAACCACTGAAGCAGATACACAGTAGTGTCACATTTTCACAAAAGCCAAAATAGAAATTTTGGGACGTTACACACCTAGTACGATTTTGATGCGGAAACACTCCCGAACCACACAGCACCTTTGATTGAACAATGATAATTCCCACAAAACTAAGTTCCCAACAAGCGATTCCGAGTCACTAAATCTTTTCTAAATTAAATCGTGAATGGAATTGAACAAAAATGAGCCACAATTACCACAACGTCAACCAATCAACAACCCACCGATTAATTGGAAATACAGTTCGAAGAGTAGAGAAGAAAACAAAGGAAAGAAAAATAACGTAGGGGCGACAAAGAAAAAAAGTTAGTTAGGGAAATTTTTGGAAAAATAAAAGAAAATAAATTAAAACTGACTTGATAATTCCAACTTCCCACTAACCCCTCAATCTTCACCACTTCGAAGTTTAAACTCTACCGAAACTTTCTCGGGCAACTGAACACAAATATAGCATCCATGCTTATACAGGGATTCGAACATAAGACCCCCAACACACCAACTCCCTTACCACTTGAACCAATAGGCTTATTCTGATATGGATTTACAAGAAATTAAATAAAAACCCACTGCACATGGATAAGGCTTTGATTTAAAAATAACCAAAATTTGCTAAAGGTAGGGTTTGAACTTGGGACCTCTCACACATACCCAGAACACTTAGCCATTGAAGTAGATACACAGTTGTGTCAAAATTATATAGAATCAGAAATAAGAAAATTCGTACGTTACACGAAATGTGAAACTTAAGTATATAGTTTTAGAGTTTGTAATTATATAGAACTGATAACCATGCTAGTTGAACTTAGTAAATGATTGGGATACGAATGGCATGCCATTAAGGTTCAAAAAGAGCAGGGATTTCTTTATGAATAGCTGAGATCTAGCATGTGTTACGAATTTTCGACAACTTGGGTGAGTAACATCGAATAAAGTTTGCAATAATAAACCTGATCTACAGTGTGTGAGCAGCCCAAATATCATAGCTTGTGTGATCAAATTCAAATATCATAGCATGTGTGAGCAAATTCAAATATTACAGCTTGTGTGAGCAAATTGAATAATTCTTTATTGATGGCTGAGATCCAACATATGTTGCGAATTCTTGACAGCTTGAGTGAGTAGCATCAAATAAAGCTTGTATAAGTAAGCCAACTTTACAGTTTGTGAAAGTAAATTAGTATTGTGTATCGAGTTTAATTTACTTTAGTTCTCTAGGAAAAAACTGAAAGTAAAATAAAAAATGAAAATGATGAAATGGTAGTACATGAATGAAAATAAAGATACATTTATGTGTTTGCAATTGAGTTATGAATTGGTTATTACATGTTATGAGATATGTTGTTATACATGTATTTGATTATGTTATAAATTCATATGAATTAACCTCTAAATGTATTTGTTATAATACATATGAAAGTAACAAGATGCCAAACGATTTCCATGTTAGTCTCGGTATATTTCCATCATTTAAATTGTTGATTGATTAAGGTAAGTTAAGTTAATTTATTATGAGCTTACTAAGCATTCGATATGCTTACTCTATTTTGTTTTCTATTTCTATAGTAGTCATTTTTACGGAACGCGTCGGTTGGGTCACCACAAAGCTTATACTATCCAATTAGCATTTTGATTTTTTTTCGCTCATTTTAATTTTGGTTATGTGGCATGTACATAGGGTTAATATGTGTGTTTATGTAACAACCCATTTTCAGTGATATCGAAACAATAGTTTTGGAACCACAATTCTGATGAGTAAATTATTATTTTATTATTTATTTAGCGTCTACGAGATTTTATTAAGGTCGTATTAAAAATTCATTAAGAAATTTTAATGTTTAAATGCTTAATTAAGTGAAAAGGACTAAATCATAAAAGGTGAAAAAGTTGAGTTCTAATAGTTAAGAGAGTCAAATGGCCTTATAACTGAAATTTAGTGGACTTGAATGGTAATTATACCATATATGTTGATAGTGGATGTAAATGGATTTGGTATTATTGAAATTTTGATAATTTTTAAAGGGCAAAAATGTAAATTAGTAAATAAAACTAAAATAACCTAAGAAATCATGTTCATCTTCTTCATTTCATCCTATCTCCACCAGAAATCACCTTGGAAAGAAGCTAGGGCATTTGGTCAAGCTCATTTCATTGCGTAAGTGTATTCAAACCCGTTTTTAATGATTTTTATGTTTTTGAGATTATTGCAACTAGGTCCAGCTAGCTCGTACATTCATTTTTGAATCTGTTAAAAATTTTGGAAGTTACCATTGATGAATCTTGAATATTTTTTATGATAAGCATGAGTTTGAAGCTTTGATTGTGGTATTTGGTTGAATTGTGAAGTAATTTTTGTTAGATTTTGATTTAAGGATTAAATTGATAAAATGTCAAAATATCAAGGTTTGATAGTGAATTTGATGTAAAATAGAGATTGTTAAAGGGCCTGTAATATTCGGCTGTAATTTGATTCTAAGAAAATAGTCAATTTGATGATTTTCGACTTAGATGACTAAATTACAAAAATTGTAAAAGTTTAGGGAAATGTGTAATTAATGAAAAGTTCATGGTTATGTACATTGAATGAAATGTGAAATATGTATGAGATTAATTTATTGTATTAATTATCATATAGATCAAATCTTAGATAAAAATAATAATAACCGAGGAAAAAGGAAAATTGCTGATTAGTCATTGCGTGTTGATTGAAATCGAATAGTATGTAAGTTCATAGTGTTTCAATATGTAAATAAGTTTCTAATTTGCATTCTTATAATATAGTTCTTTAATTAAATGTTCATGGATAATTATTTAATGATTTCACATACGTGCTCCTCTTTATACTTTGTACCCCTGATTGCACATATGTGCCCCTATTTGTACTTCGGTATCCATGATTGCACATATGTGCCCCTGGTTGTACTTCGATACCCTTGATTGCACATACGTGCTTTTATTTGTACTTCGGCAACCCTGATTGTGACAGCCCTAAATTGACCCTAGTCGGAAAGTGGTTTCGGGACCACTAAACCGAGTCACAAAAATAATTAGATGTTATATTCTATGTTTATTTCATGTGAAAGTGCATGTGTGAAAATTTCATGCTTTGATTTTGCCAATTGTGAGTGAAATTATGAAATATGACTCATGTGAAAATTTTTGCAAATGCTATGGGCTAATTTATAGTGGTCAAATAACTTATAGTATGAAATAGGTGGATTTGCATGTCAAATTTCCCACCTTAAAACATAGTGGCCGGCCATGATGGGCATGATAAGCATTTGTGCAAATTTTTTTTATATTGGAATTATGGCATAAGTATGGCACAAATAAAAAAATGTTATTTTGTGTCATAAAATGTTAGTAATAAAATAAATAAAAGAGAGAATAAAAGAAAAGTAATGAAAAAAAAAGGGATCATCATTCATGTTCTTGCTAGCCAAATCTAAAGAAAAAAAAAATTTGTTCATCTTTTATCATCCTTGGCCGAAAATGCTAAGAAGAAGGGGGAAGGGGAAGTAAAACATTCGGCCACTCCTTCTAGTCTTGAATAAGGTATGTAATTCATGGTAGCTTTTGGAAATTGTTGAATGTATTAAGCTAGTTACTAAGTCCCTTAGTTAGCCCATGTTCAAATCTTGAATCTTGTTGGTAACATGAGCAATCAGCCATGAGAAAATGTTCAAGAAATGGTTGTTGTTCATGTTATTTGGATGAGAAACGAGTTAAAATGGTCTTGGTGTAGTTGCCGAATTTGAATTAGGAAGTTATTGAGTAATGTTTATACCTTAAGTGATAGAATAGAGTGAATGCTTGGAATGTGATATGTGTGAATTATATGTTAAATTAAGGTTTGCTAAGCTAGCTATTAAGGTGAAATGCAAATGTTAGTATTTGATTTGGTAATAATCTGCTTGGGGACAGCAGCAGTAAGGTGATTTTGGAAAATCGCCATAATTTGTAGGAGTTGAATTAGAAGCTGAGTAAATTATGTCATTAAAGCTTGAAGAGTCTATTTTCTTACAAAAGAAACTATAAAAACAAAAGAGTTACCGATCTTGAGATATTTGAAGTATTGTGGGGCTGAGTCAAAATGACTACTAGATTCCCTGTTCTGTTTTTAGAAAATCATTATAAATTGTACAAAAATGATTATAAGATAAAATTTATATGCTTAGACTCCTTAATGAGTCTAGTTTCAAATGAAATCAAATACAACACATTTTGAATTCTGTAAAATGAGAAATTTGATTCGTAGTGAAGAGTGGTCAGATTAGTCAAACAGTGAAACAGGGGAAACTTTAAGAAAAATCTGGTATTGATTGGCCAAGCCTAAAATTCTGAAAATTATATGGATGGAAGATATACGAGTCTATATTCAGGGAAAATTAACGGCAAGTGATTTGGAGTTTTGTAGCTCCAGTTATAAATAATTTAGTGACTACTGCTCAGGAAAAACAGCTCGTACTGAATATGTGATTTTGTTGTAAACATTAATGAAAATTTGCTAATGAATTATTTATTGATTTTTATAAAGCTTACTATAATCTATGTGTGTGAAAGTCGAATCAATATATATATTATTCTGAAAGTAATACTTGAATAGTCGATTAATGACTATTTTAAAATTTGTTGAACTTAAGCTCAAGAGCAAAGGGGAGCTAAATCCGATAAAGGGAAGGAAAAAGTAATTGAATAGCCATTGAAGTCGTTCGACAACATCCGAGGTAAGTCTTCGAGTAATGACCCCACTTGAATTATATTGAAATGATTAGTCATACTATGATGGATAGCCGAATGTGCATAGAGACTATGTTATAAAGCCAAATGAAATCATGCTCTTTGTGTGTGGCTATTGAGCCGAAAATTGGAAAGGTTTAATAAATGTTTTGTGTTTGAGCCTTAGTAACGAAAATAAGATATGGATGTGTTATGATTATTGATATATGTGTGCATGAGCATTTGTATATATATGCCCGGGCTAAGACCCGCAAGCATTTGTGCGAGTTGATATATCCGGGCTAAGACCCGCAGGCATTTGTGCGAGTTGATATATCCGGGCTAAGACCCGAAGGCATTTGTGCGAGTTGATATATCCGGGCTAAGACCCGCAGGCATTTGTGCGAGTTGATATATCCGGGCTAAGACCCGAAGGCAATTGTGCAAGTTGATATATCCGGGCTAAGACCCGAAGGCATTCGTGCGAGTTGCTATGCCCGGGCTAAGACCCGAAGGCAATTGTGCTTGTGGTAATATCCGGCTAAATTCTGAAGAAACTTGGGCATGAATGTGAGCGTTTTGTGCTGTAATAAATTCAATTAATACGCTCAACAAACCCAAACGATAAGGTATGTTTGCATGTGCTTCGGAAAAGTCGATTCGTTTTAAGTAGTATTCATTTAATCGACTAACGAACTTTTGGGCTTTTATATGGGTTGATACCTTGTGTGTGTATATATGTTGACGAATTGTGAAGTAAGCATGATTATGAGAATGTGTATTAATAAAGTGATTCATTTAGTTATGTGAATGTAATACTTTAGTCAAAGCCGAATTCATTACTTGAAACTTACTAAGCTTTAAAATGCTTACCCCGTTGCTTTGGCTCTCTATTTTATAGATTTTGTTCGTTAGCTATCGGATTCGGGATCATCGAAGTCGAAGTCATCCACACTATCAAAGCTCTTTTGGTACTCTTTTAGTTGAACTCTGGATATGGCATGTATAGGACTACCCCTTGTTGTTTTAAGCACTTTTTTGTGATGTGTGTGTGTACAGCCATGCGAAAATGGCTTGTAGAAGTGGAGTATGGCATTAGACCATTTGTGTTTATGTATGTATATATGGTTTCATGATGTGACTATGGTTTGGAATGGAAGTGTTGGGCAAATGATCAGCCATTGGAATGGCTAAATATGATCATATGTGGACCTATGTATGACAAGACCCTAGTTGGTCCATGGTAACCACGAAATAGGTAAAGTTTACCTTGAAAACAGATGCTGACAGCAGCAGTGGTGTGGATTTGAAAAATCACAAAAATTTGTAGGAATGGAATTTAATAGTGAATAAATTATGTAATCGAACCTTGATGAATCTATTTTCATATGAAAGTAACGAAACAATCATATGAACAGTATATTAAGAGATATTAAAGTTCTCGTGAAACAGGGCCAGAACGGTTTCTGGATCTCCTGTTTCGACTTTGAAAATTTACCATAAATTAACCAGAGATAATTAGGAGTCATACCACATATGTATAGATTCCTCTCCGAGTCTAGTTTCTATAGAAACAAACGGCATCAGTATTGGAGCCCTGTACAAGGAGATATCCAAGTCGTAATGCGCAAAGGTCAGGGTAGTCGATCCCTGTAACATGGGAGACTTTGACTAATAAACTGTACTAATTGGCCTGACCAAAAATTCTAGAAAAAAAATATGTAGATGGGCATGTGAGTCTAGTTTCAGGGAAAAATCACGAAACTGATTTTCGAGTTGTGAAACTCAAGATATGATTTTTAAAGCGACTATTACGCAGATTGGCAGTGTCTGGAAAATTTTTAAAAGTCTATTAACACCTCGTGTTCGACTCCGGTGACGGTCTCGGGTTCGGGGTGTTACACTGATTGCACATATGTGCCTCTGTTTGTACTTCGATACCCCTGAATGCACATATGTGTTCCTATTTTTACTTTGGTACCCCTGAATGCATATACGTGCCCCTGTTTGTACTTTGGTACTCATGATTGCACTTCCGTGCCCTAGTTATACTCTAGTAAACCTAGATGAAATATTATATGAGTTGTACTTAATGGTATTTAGATTAAGTGTTATACTATGTTCTTACTAAGGTTTGTAAACTTATCAATTTTTGTGGATTGTTTTATAGATAACTGTCGTTGACACTTTGGAAGGATCATTCAACCGGCTCACACTATCCATTCAAGTTGGTAGTTTTTGAAATTCCTAGGGTAGTGGCATGTATATATTTAGATGAATATGGGATTGAAGGGCACAGGATGTTTTGTATTAGCATTTAGGTATGTTTATGCTCTGAAAGTTATGGTTGGATTGGTGTTCTTTAATGTTTCACCAAGTATTGTCATTTTGGGCACTTCCAAATATATAAGGTCCCATATTAGTATTTTATGATGTTATGAAAATGGTTAATTGAGATGGGTTTTGGTAAGAGTTTTGAATTAGATTATGCATGAACTAAAATGTTTTGGCTTGTTTTGATGTGTTATGTTTGGATGTTAATTGTAAGGGCATATTGGTTAGTTGAATTAGGATTCTTGAAATAGTATTTTGATGCATGTTTGAGTGGTGTTTAGGTCCTATTAAG
The DNA here is from genome assembly GCF_007990345.1 of Gossypium hirsutum. Taxonomy (NCBI): domain Eukaryota; kingdom Viridiplantae; phylum Streptophyta; class Magnoliopsida; order Malvales; family Malvaceae; genus Gossypium; species Gossypium hirsutum. The sequence goes on from NC_053427.1 coordinate 58,629,105, forward strand.
TGTGCTTAAAAATGTTGTAAGGTTATGCATGAAATGGTCTTGGAATGGCTTGATTTTAGGTAAATTTTGGATCCATACGGGCATGTGCCTTAGTCGTGTGAGGCACACAGCCTAGCAACACGGCCGTGTGTCATCTAATGATATTCTTAGGTTGCAAATTAGTGAGTTACACGGCTTAGCACACGGCCTGGCACACGGGCGTGTGACACGACCGTATGATTCTACTTAGAGAGTTACACGGGTGAGGACACGAGCTGGGATACAGTCGTCTGTCCCTAGTTCGAAGGTTACATGGCCTGAGACAAGGACGTGTGCTTTAGCTGTGTGAGGCACATAGCCTGGTCACACGGGCGTGTGACCCCTGTTTCTAAATTTTTTTAGACTTTTTCCTAGACTTTTCAAGTTGTTTCAATTTGGTCCAAATTTTCTTCTAAGATTTTTTTAGAGCCTCGAGGGCTTGATTTAGGGACGAGATATAAGTATTTGATTGTTTTATGATATGCTTATACTGTTGATTGATATTTAGTTTAATTATTTCTGATTGTTCGTAATGCTCTGTAACCCTAATCCGGCGACGAATACGGGTTAGGGGTGTTACAGTTTACTTGAGATGATAATGATTGGAACTATGGTTGATCATTGAATATGAATTTGTTAATGTTTAAGCATGTAAGTGTGAATGTTTGATAACATGTTCAACTTTTGTTGAAGTCTGTGGTGGCTTAGTTTGAAATGGAATGGTTTTTTCTTTTTAGTTTTGAAAATGGTTCTATGAAAATGAGTATATGATGGTAGGTTGCTAACTAGCATAAGTCTCACTTGAATTATAAATTTGATGGTAATTTGACATGTTCTATAAGTTGTTAGATTATCTTATAAGTTGTTAGATTACCTTAAAATGGTAAGATGGTTTGAAACCTTAAGTATTAATAGACTTTTGTTGTAAATGACAATTGGTATATATATGTACATGTATTTAGTTTATGAAGTGATATGTGTAAATGGTAAATAAAAATGTATGTTTGAATGAAATTTGATTTGAGAAATGAATAGTTGGTAGCTTGTAATGGTGTTATAAATTTTGATGTGAAAAATGGTCTCTTTTGAGGCATATTGAATATTTGGATGATAATGTGTTAAATGTTATGTTTGGAAAGTATTTGGACTTGAATCTACGCAGGTGATGTAGTACATTGAACATCAAATGGTTTGTGGTATACTTAGTTAAATGAAATTGATGTTAAAAGGTTTATTTTTGCACAAAGTAGGTTCCTCGTCTCGACGTTGATCTTCCCTTATCTCAACGTTAGCCAACAGTTTGTGACGTCCCGACGTTAAGTGGTCCAATGTTGTGACGTGTCATACTATTTGGCAATGCCATGGCGTGGAGAGAGTCTTGTCACAATGTTGGCCCTGTACTTTTCAAATTTTTTAATTTGATCCTTACTTAATCTTGGGTTGATTTACTAGCTTTCATAAGCTCGATTGAGGCTCGATTTTGATTGTATACCCTACTATCATGAAATTTTGTCACAAACTGGTAATGAAATGAATTTATTGTTATGAATTGTATGTGATTTGCTTCAATGATTGTGGTAGCATCCTGTAGATCAAATCCGGTGCTGGGATCGAGCAAGGGGTGTTACACTAAATGTAGTATATTTGTTTGTATACTTGTAATTTTTTCAAACATAGTGAATAATAAAACAAATTTATGGATTACATTAATATACTTTGTATGATTATCCTCATATGGTTTTTGCATACAAAGCAAAATGGAAACAAATGTTACTCATTGGTTGTCTAATGTTTAAACTAATACTAAGCGGTATTACATGGTTGGATCGTAATACAAAAAGACAACTTTTATTAGTAGATGAACCTAAACATATCCTTAGTTTATTAAAAAATGAGCAAGACAATTGAAGAACTAATATGTCATCTGTCAAGTCCAATTGGGGAGATGTTTTGTCTTAGGCATCGGAGCAGATGACTCCTAGAAGATAGAGACATAAATGTGACTAATTGGACTGACAGTACATTAGAATGGACCCAAGAAGAATAGATCCTAAATCTATTTATGAATTTATTTACTTGTGACGTTCATATTGTGGCATACCTAAATCCTGAGTGGATGGTGGACTATGTATGCGTGACTTGTACACTTTGATGTAACTAAAAGCCTGAGTTCAAATAGATAAGAAACCGAAAGCTAGTGCATTGGGTGTATGACTTCTGTAGTATGTAGCGTCATTCAAAATAGTGGAATTCATAGCCCGAGACATGGGTAAATGATATTCTTTCATTGGCATTACATGGTTGATGAAAAGTAAACACGGCCACGAGTTGTTTGTTTTTGTGATGAATGATTTGATCACTATTTGAGAGTGATTGACTTTTCATGAAGGAAGATGTAATGGTTACCATGAGATAAATAGGATAATATTAGAAGAACGAATATTATCTTAAAGAGATTAAGAATATCCTATGAGGGTAACACACTTATGACAAGGTCATTGGACGAGCATTAATCGAGTTGCTTTCATAATGGTATGTTGTTGGGGAGAGCTCAATCACGATACTATAGGGGAATAACTTCTTGACTAAATGAGTTTATAATTAATCTGTAAAAAGCTGGAACTTAATTATAAATCATTTGAGCTTCAATTGCATATGTTCGATGTACTGTTAGTTACAACTATGTCTTTATTTTTTGGGAGTCATTCTCTCTGATGCCCATGAAAAAACATCTCTCTAACTGGACTTGATAGACAATATATTAGTCTTTCAATCTATTTGCTCATTTTCGTTTAGACTAAGGACATGTTTAGGTTCGTCTATTAAATAAGTTGTTTTTTTGTATTACGATCTGACCATGTAATACCAATTAGTATTAGTTTAAACATTAGACAACCAATGAACAACATTTGCTCTATTTTGCTTTGCAAGCAAAAACCACATGAGGAAAATTATACAAAGTATATTAATTTAATCCATGAATTTGTTTTATTAACCAATCTATTCGAAAAAATTTCGAGTGTGCTTAGACGAAAATGCTACACTTAGGGCACCAAATCTAACAAAGTGATAATTGAGGAAACCAATAATACTTTGCATGGTAACAATGTTTCTTTCGAAAAGAATGTTGTAATATTTATGAATAGTAACGAAAAGAGATTTATATCCTTACTTTGCTACTTACAAAATCATAGCTCTCCCTTACAAGTGAAACCTACTGCAGATGAAAAGGATGAATGTATGATGATAAAGACTGACTAGGTCATTTTGATACAAGGCTTTTTAAGTTACCCAACAGGATAAGGATATTCATGAATACTTTGGGGATCCATCTAGTCTATCCATAGAAGAAGGAGATGCTACACAATCTTTGTCATTCCAAAATTTAAAGAAGCAAGTCTAACATTCTATACCTAACCTAAATGGCAAATCCAAATATACGATGCTACATTGGTTGTCGGAGTAACCCAAATAAAACAAATTCAAAATGGACCATTTATCATGCATAATTAAAATTTTAAATTCAAAATGATTAAAACATAATTCAAAGATGCCTTGCTCATTTATAATGAATAAACAATAAACTAACAAAAATGGGCTTAAAGAACAAAATTTGGGGCCCAAAATAGAAAAAACAAAATAGTAAGACTCAAGATTTAGGGCACATCCATCAAGCCGAATCTGATCATCAACCGAAGGAGGAGCCACATGAAAGAAACACTCACCAAAAAGGTTAATCTGTCAACACTTACCAAAGGGGGTATCTTTCATCAGATTAGCCAATGTGTCAGCAACAAAATTCACCTATCTAGGTATACTTTATGAGCACTCTCGATTCGCGCCTGCACAATTCTTGGATATCTAAGATCAAGTCTCTATTGAATGTCCTTTATAATCTCCCTGGATCCTTTTAATAATCAAAGCATAATCTGTTTCAATAATAATATTTACCCACTCAGCCTCCCAAGCTAATAGAGTCCATCATAAATGACATAAGTACAAAAAAAAATTTAAAACATTAAAAAAATCCAACAATATACTAGTGTGAGATCTATTTTCAAATAATTGCTGGGTTTTTTTTTTTATCAAACCCGATCCCTTACTTTTTTTAATAAATTTCCCGTTTCAAATTTTAAACCCTCCAAACTCACCTTCTGGACTAACCTTTATATTAACAATCAATCTCCATATTTACAATTAAACCTTTTAACCTTCCTCCTTTTTTAATTTCCACTCTGCATTTTTCTTTTTTATCGGAATTCTTTGCTCCTTTATCTTTAGAAATTAGAATTATAATTCGAACTGGAACTGGAACTGGAAGTGGAATTAGAATTAGAAATCTTCTTCTTTTTCTTTTTTGTTGTATATGATAATCCATAGGGTTTTATATTGTTCCCTTATTGTATAGGGTTTTGGATTCTTTTTAAAGTTTCGATTTAGGCTATTGCAATATTGTAATTTTTCCCCTTTTTTGGTAATTTGATTTGCTAATTTGACTGTAAATGAAAATAAGAGTGATTATTGATTTAGGAATTTAGGGTTTTCGATTTTCTTATATGGAGAATCCGCGTAGATCATTTGATAGATCCAGAGAACCTGGTTTGAAAAAACCACGGTTAACTGAAGACCTCACTCCGAACCCTAATATCCGGCCTTTTTCTCAACGAGCGAACCCAGTTGGTCCCGCCTCTGGTTTGAGATCCCGGTCCAATGATTCCGACATCAATTATTTGACCCGTGGCGACGGTGGAGCTTACGAACCACAACCAGTGCCACATCAGCAGCAACACCACCAGCAGCAAGGGTTAGTTAGCCAGTATAAGATGGCGTTAGCTGAGCTCACTTTTAACTCGAAACCAATTATTACTAACTTGACGATAATCGCTGGCGAGAATGTTCATGCCGCCAAGGCCATTGCTGCTACTGTCTGCTCTAATATTCTTGAGGTGAACTCAGTTTTAGTTGTGCCTTATGCGTTAAAGCTTTTCCTTTCTTTTTGAAAATGAATTGTACAGGAAAATGAATTGCAAGTTCTATACTGTGGGAAAAAATAGAAAAGATAATTTGGATTGTAAGTGTAAATTGGGATTAATGGATATTTCTTTTAGTTTTGCTGTCATCAATGCGTGTCTCGATCTAGGTTTGTTAAAATGCTTTGCAGAGTTATTTTGAGTTCAACTTTTATATTATCTTAACAGGTGATGAGAGTACATGTTGGTCAAGTGTTTTTTTCTTTTATTAACAAATGCAGGAATGGTATGTTGTGATGTGACTTCGTAGTCTATGCAATTCTGGTCTAAGGCCATGTTGCCTGCAAATATCTTCCTTTATTGGATGGATGTCTGTTCTATATTTTCATGGATCTGATATGTTTCTAATTGCCCTGGAATTTGTAAACAGCTGGCCAATGAATTATAGAGATTTTAAACTTTACAGGCATATGTTGAAATGGAGTATGAAGAGCCCATATGTTGTGAAAAGTATATCTAATGAATTCTATTGGGTTTGGAATCTCTTTAAGCTATTATTTCCTTTAGCTGGGGTTTTCTCACATCAATTTCCTTATACGGTCACACATTTGTTCATCTCCATTTCATTTTTCCTTCTCAAGCGAGTATAGTGCTTTCCTACTTACATGTCATCACCTTTTGCTAGCAATCTTTTGTTATTCTACTCAAATCACATTTGGTTGGCTGTACGAGTAAATAGAACTAGAAATGCTAACACCATTGTGAATGCTTAAGTTGAGCACCCTGTTGTTCCGGCACTCTTTGATTTTCCATTTGCAAATGGTAAAATTCTGCTCTCCAAGTCTACAACGTATATAATGGTGCCTCAGATTGCTTGGATCTGAAAGAATGCCTTTTCTGTGATGGAGCCATTTATTAAGGCTGGAAGCCTGTAGCAAATCATGAAAAACAGGGGATAAACTGAAATCATATATAGATAAGGTGGGGTCAGATTTTAAGGAAGTGAAACTGAACACCTAAGTTGATGAGGTAAAAGGCGGTCAACTCTGATAGCTGGAATGGATTCGAAATGCTGGAAATCTTCATTAGTGGAAGTTTTTACATTTACTTTTTTCTTTCATTATGAGGAGAATGAAAGGTTTGGTTCATCCTATTTTTCTGTTTGCAATCCTTATCCCTCCCTCAACTGTCTTTCTTTTCATTACAGCATTACTGATAGTATTGATGTGATTAGTATTTTGGCGAAGAATTAGTCCAATGAAGGCTGCTTTTGTGGTTTTAGAGTTGATAAAAAATGATTTTGCAGGTTCCCAGTGATCAAAAGCTGCCATCACTCTATCTTTTAGATAGTATTGTAAAGAATATTGGGAGAGACTACATTAAATGTTTTGCTGCCAGATTACCGGAGGTTAGGATTTCATTCTTTTTCCTTTGGCTCCATTGTTGCTCTCAGGGCATCTGAGAAAATGTCATGTAATGTGCTTATGTTTGTTGTCTGAGAAACTTCAGAAGACTATGTTATGACAAAGATTATATCCTTTAACAAAGATCCATTTTTACTTTGTTTTCAGAGTCTTAAACTTTTCCAAATGCTGAAAACTTCTTTTTATGTAACTTCTGTGTTTATCTAGAATGTGTTTGAAGACTATGCTATGGAAAAGATTATATCCTTTAGCAAAGATATTCATTTTTACTTTGAGCTCAGAATCTCAAACTCTTCCAAATGCTGGAAACTTCTTCTTCTGTTACTTTTGTGTTTATCTAGAATGTGTCCGATACTCATGCTGCAAGCATAATGGTGTTTTACATTTTTACTGCTGGTTTAGGTGTTCTGCAAAGCATATAAACAAGTTAATCCTCCCTTGCATCAGAGTATGCGACATCTTTTTGGAACTTGGAAAGGGGTTTTCCCTGTTCAGACTCTCCAGGTGATTGAAAAGGAACTTGGCTTCACTCCTTTGGTAAATGGTTCATCTTCAGGAAACACAACATCCAGAACAGATACACTATCACAGGGTCCACCACAAAGTATTCATGTAAACCCAAAGTATCTAGAAAAGCAGCGTCTTCAACAATCAAGCAGGGTGAATTTGGTAATCCTCTTTTTTCTTTTTGGCATGGTATTGATTTGATTTTATTCAGTTTATTTCTGAAGCAATTATTGAGGTTCAACCTTGCTTATAAAAAGCAAGCATTTTTAATTTTTTTCTCAACCTATTCTTTTTCTTCACCTTGCATCTTTAAAAATTCATACCCAAAATTTTAAGAGACCTCTATATCTTTCCTTTCTAGTACTTCAGGGGATCATCTGTATCAATGCACGACCCTTGCCCTGTTTTTTCTTCCTTCTCATAGTCATCATGTCCATTTCAGCTTTTAATGTATGTACTATAAGGGGTTTTCTTTTGATTTTGTTTTATGTGATGAAGGCAAAAGGTATGGTCAATGATATGGCTGGGACTTTGGCCAACTCAAAGGAGGAGTCTGAGAAGTGTTTTAAAGTATGTTATAGTCTATTTATTCTATTATCACTTTCTGCCATTATCTTAAAATTATCAGCACATTCAGTGTTCTCGTATAGACATGTTTAATGAGCCTGTTTGTGAGAAGAAGATCATTGCTGTTGGTGATTATGACTATGGTTCTGATCTTTTACAGATTCCTGGCATAGAAGTTAGAAGAACCAGGGGGAATGTTACTGATCAGGGGCTTGATGCGCCTTGGTTTAGAGCTACAAGCAGTGTTACTGAGACTATTCCCAGCCAGAGGAATGGTTTCAACGTTAAGCGTGGATCTCAAAATTACTCCGTATCCAAATCTGTGAATGCTGATCCTCGTTTACACCAAACTCTCAATATTTCTGGTAGAAACAGCGGTGGGTTGTCTAGCAGCTGGAAAAACTCTGAGGAGGAGGAGTTTATGTGGCAGATGCACTCTAGGTTGTCTGAACATGATGCAGCCAACTTCTCTAATAACTTGAGTAAAGATTGTTGGACTCCTGTTGTTTCAGAAAAAATGGTAAGCTTGCATGAACAGTAATTTAATATAATGCATTACTCGAAACCTTTGTTACTTGGAAGAGAAACATTATGGTTGTTTGATTATGTACCCTTTTTTCTTTTATAGTTTTTTTTCATTTGTTTCTTCTAGGATTTTTTTCCTAAAGTATTTATAACCAGGTTTACATTTTCAATGCCAGGATTTTGAAAGTCAGCTCCACAGACCTCAAAGCATTCATGATGCAGGGTCAAGGTTTGTTAGAGAGACTTCTGCTGATGCATTATCCACTGAGCAGAAGGACAAACTTTCTTTTGGGCGTCAGATTTCTACTTCATGGACAGATGGTTTGCCTGCTATTAGTTCAAGCCGTTCTGAGAGCTATTCTGCTAGTCTTGGCGGGTTGCCTACCGGTGCAAGTTCTTCCCTGGCCAGGATAGGAATGCGACCACAAACAAGTTCATCCCATTTGGGAACCCCAGGCTTTGGGTTTTTGGCAAATGTGGCGTCAGGACCCAGAGGTACTTCTGGAAAGCAGTGTTTCCAGTCTGTAGGAACTGCATCACCTCCTGAACAGTCTCCTATGCGCCAGCATTCACCTTCACCTTCATTTCCTGCATGCCACTCCCATCAACAGCTACAGAAATTGGCTGATCCAGATTATCAGCAAGCTCTTTCCCTGCCTCGGGCTGATCCCAAACCATCTATTTTTTCAGGAAAGTTGAATGTTAGGTCTCATAGAGACTCTCCTCAGACTTCTGCCCCGATTTCTTTGCATCCTAGCCGTCATTATCACCTTTCACAGCCACCCCTACTAGACTCCATGCAGGCTGAACCTTCTGGTCAGACTCAGAAGTCTCTTCTGTCTCAGATCTCCAAAGTAGAAGCAGCCTCAGCACTTGGAAGTGCATTGGAGTGTTCTAATCCACTTGCTATTGAAACTTCAGAACTTTCAAGTACTAGTAGTCTATTAGCTGCTGTAATGAAGAGTGGAATTCTCTCCAGCACTTCATTTACTGGCAACTTTCCAACTAAGATTTCTCAAGATGTTGGGCGAACTTCACAGCCTCCTCTCCCAAATTGTCCTCCTGCTGTTTTCACAACCTCAGGCTTGATTGATGCTGCAATTTCATCAGATGCAACTCATGATGCGATAGCAGGTGCTCCGAATAGTTCCCAGGAAAAAGTAGAACAGCTGCCACTGTCTCCTGGACCACCACCTTCATCTCTTGTTAGTAATGCCCCATCGCAGACTTCTGATGTTGAATGCAAGGATACAAATTCAATATCTAGCCTCCTGAGCTCATTAGTTGCAAAAGGTTTGATATCTGAATCAAAGAAGGATGCTGCATCTCTCCCATCTCTTCTGATGCCCAACCAAGTACAGAAGAGCCCAGGAGTCGAGAGTCCAAGTGAATCACTGAACAAGAGTTCGGACATTCAGAGTTCATCTGATGCTCCTCGATCCTCCACAATGGATGAGGTATCATATGCTGAACCTGCTCCAAAATGTTCAGTTGCCCCACATCAGTCCACCTCAACAGAAGTAGAAAGCTTGATAGGATTAGAACTCAGGCCAGATGTAATCAGAGAATTTCATTCATCTGTGATCGGTGGATTGTTGGATGACCTTCCACATTGTTGCAGCTTATGTGGTCTTCGACTTAAGTTTCAGGGACAGCTTGATAGACACTTAGAGTGGCATGAAATGAAAAAGACTGCATTAAGAGGTTCTGGTAGGGCATTGAGGGGATGGTATGCGAGGTCAGATGATTGGCTTGCTGGAAAGCCTGGGCAATTGGTCTTGGATTCCACTGAGTCTCTGAACAAGTTGGAAAAGACAACAGAAATGTCTGAGCTTATGGTTCCTGCAGATGAAAATCAGTGTGCATGCCTGTTATGCGGCGAGCTATTTGAAGATTATTTTAGGCTGGACAGTGGTGAATGGATGTTTAAGGGAGCAGCATACTTGGCTATCCCATCAAACGAGGGTGGGGTGGGAACTACTGATGGGAGTGCAGCCAATGGCCCCATTGTGCATGCAAATTGCATGTCAGAAAGTTCAGTTCAGGACTTGGGACTGTCTGGTGGTATTAAAGTGGTAAAGTACTTGGATTTGAATACGATATACCATTCTTCTGAGTTAGTTCTGCTTTATTCAGGTTGTTTTCCCAATGTTTGTCATCTGATCATCACTCTTGACTTCTTGTTAGGAAATGGAGGAATAACGCTGTAAGGTGAATGAATGAAGCTATCAGTTGCAGGGCCATCAGTAGAGCCCTGACCAAAGAATCCAGGTTTACTTTGTCCTTAGCTTAAATGTTAACAAACTGCCCTTGTATGCTAATTTTTGTGGTGCTGAGAGTGTCTAGTATTGTTGTTGCTTTTATCGTTCCCATTTTTGTTTTTCTTCCTTTCAAAGGTCAAAGTCTGATAGAAAGATAAGTGCATATAAATACCTCATAATTTTTGCCTTTCCGTGTTTGACATGTTGCGTTATATTAATAGTTTTTTTGCCCTTTTTCTGGAGCGGATTTTTAGTTCATAAACTAGAACGCTTTTTTCATTTTCAGCTTTAACATTGGCTATCAGCATAGAGCATGTTTATCATCAAATATAGTGAACTATAAGAACTAGGATTTTAGAATCTGGATTTGGATTTCTAAAATAATGTAAGTCGAGTTTTAATCCATAGATTTGTTAGATGCTTATTATTTAGTAATGAATTTGAAAATATAAAATGTTTTTAGATTTGACAAATTAAATATTTTTGTATTTTTCTAAAATATATTATATTGAATCTCAACTAATTTGACCATTATATTTGAAATTTTTTATTACCAAAGTGAAATCCAAAATTTGAAATTCAAATTCTCAAATAGAGCATGATAGAATGTAAGAACAAAGGAAATTTATCTTCTGTTTATTTGTTTGTTTATTATCCCGAGTTCAAGAGATGTTTGAGTTTATTATCTGATAAGGCAAGGCATATGTAAGTCGCTGAACTAACATGGTAACTTTTGGATTATTATCTGATACATTGGATTATTATTCTAACTTGACCAACTTTAGTAAGTCGCTTGAACTAACATGGTAACTCGAAGATAATGCGTGGACTTCCAACACTAAGTTGACTGATTTAGCAAGGTTTGTTGTTATATGACCATAGCATCGACCTTCATCATATGGCTAAGCCCTCCTTAGGGCTGTTGTCAAGCTATCTACCGGCTGCTTTGTTTTTGCATGTATGATCTCCAGCCTCTCATGGAATTTGTGTTTTAAGCTCATATTCTATGCAACACAAAATAGTAAAAACTGGACTAAAATAATTATAATCCTTCGTCGTATGATTTTCAAGAAATAATATTACGTACCAATGTTTTTAATACAGTAGACCAGACATGCATGTAGTGGGGTTCATTAGCTTCCTCAATTCCTCACCGCTGCTTTGATAACCTCATGTTGATGTACCTCTGATCATCTAACATGTCGCTGCAAATTTTTGAGGAAGAAAAACAAGCTTACCTCGTCTCACCTGCAGCAATGATGAATGATATTGTCAATATGTGTTGTGCAATAACTGACAATAATTTTACTCAGTATTTTTTGTACAAGGAAGTGTAGTTTATCTAGATGGTAGGTTTAAAGTACAAAAAAAAAGAAAAAAAAAAGGAAAACCTCTTCAATACATGATTTTTGAGGGAATATCAACTTCCACTTAACCAAATGATTCCTGTAATGTGCGAGAAACATTTCTACTTCAACAAAGGTACAAGGACAAATTCTTGGATTCCAACCAATCACCAACATGTATTGTTGTATGATTTATCCTAATCATTGTGCAATTGCCTTTTGCTTCACTTTTTATGTTTTCTTGTATGAGACATAATATCCATATTAGGTACAGATTTAGATGACCAAATTGAAGTTTATACACGGTTGCGTTTTACATTTGAGTCAAATTATTTGAAACGGATGGGAGAGAAGGAAAAACATGTATATTGAAAATTTCATCATGAACCTGCCACCAATATACGACAAGGTTCGAGTAACATCAAATCCATTTCAATCAATTATTACACAAGAATATTTTCGACAGAATCTTTTAAAAGGACTCTTAGTTTGGAGATGTTAGTGTACAATTATATCATTATAGGAAATTCTCCTAATCTTGCCACCCACAGGTGTCGTGGTTAGACCAATTTGTCCGTGCTTGTATTTGATGAGGTCAAAGAAATCACATTTTGAAAATTAAGTTTTAAAGAAACTATATTTTGAAGGGATATCCTTCTTTTTTTTTTTAACATTATTAACTTTTTTTTTAATAAATTTAATTATTTGTATTTCATTTTTAATTTTATTATACTTTTCTGAGTGGATATTATTCAATTCATGACATTAAATTCGGTTAGAAAAATTATAATAAACATAGATTATTATAATAGATTCTATTTTATTTTCTCTTTATTCTATCTTCTCTAGTACCTTACAAATCTGCTTAGACACGTACTAATAATAGCAGTAGTAGTACTAAGGAGTTAATGAAGGGAAAATAGATATTCACTTGATTTAAAGAACATGACAAAGAGAATGCAGCTTAGCAGGGAGGAAGAGGATGAACTTGTGCGTAGCAATAAGAGAATTAAAGACGGGTTGATAAACTTCAATTGGTAATACAGGTGTGGATACTGTAACAGCCCGATTTAAGACCTAGTCAGAATAGTGGTCTCGGGACAATAAATCCGGAGTTGAATAAATTATTTTATAATTATTTTGATGTTATAGCATGTTTTTAAGAGTGCATGAAAAATTTGGTGAGTTAATTGTGACGTTTGTGAGCCCAATTGTGAAAAAGGACTAAATAGCATAAAATGCAAAAGTCCTATTTTGATAGCTAAAAGTGCCAAATAGCTAGAGAACCTAAATTGAGGGTCTTTAAAGGCAATTAGACCCTTTAAGGAGGCATGGCCGACCATAGGAGACAAAGGTGGTCAAAATTTCAAAATTTGGTAAGTTAGGTGGCTTATTTTGACTAAAATAGGAGTAAATAAAGGAAAGATGATATCATCCCTTTTTCATCTTCTTTCCTCACCGAAAATCAGCCATTGAAGGAGGTTTGAAAGCTTAAAAAATTTCAGCAACTTGTAATCCTCACAAGTAAGTGATTTTGATAGTTTTTCTTGATGATTTTTACATTTTTGAGACCTTTGAAGCATGAGCTTTCAAATGAGGGTACTATTTTTGCAAAATGATTAAGAGTTTAGGGTTTTTCCATGAAAATATTTGTAATTTTTGCTGAGTTTTTAAGGAAGAAAATGAGTCTTGGGTGTCTAATAAACAACTTTTGTGAAAGGTGTTAGCATGAAAACACCTAAAATGACTATTTTGCATAAGTTGTAAAATAGATGATAAATGTGTAATATAGTGGGATTTTGGAGTTTCTATAAGAGTAAAAAGGGTCTTAAGGTAAGAAGAAATTCGACAAAAATCAATTTTCGAGCCTAGGGGCAAAATAGTCATTTTGTCAAAGTCTAGAGGCAAAATGGTCGTTTTACCAAAGATATGAATTTTCAATTGCCTAATTTTAATTAGTGACTAAATAAGTACATTTTTCTATTATAGATCAAGAAATACCGAATCCAAACCTAGACCGGGGGAAAGCCAAGCAAATCAACTAAGTCGACTAGTCGCCACATTTTGTAATCCGAGGTAAGTTGTATGTAAATAGTACAACTACATTAATAATATATGTATTTGAATTGTATTGAAATTATTATAGCATAAATTGCTTGATTGTGGAAATGAGAAAATGTGAAGAGAATAGAGATAGTAGAATTCCCGATTGAACCTTAGGAAATAAATCGGATATTCATGCCATGACGTTTAGGTCACTTGTGTGAGCTAGTGTAAGACATGTCTGAGACATGCATCGGCCATATTATGAGAGCTAGTGTAAGACCATGTCTGGGATATGTGATCGGTATTGAAACGAGTGCTAGTGTAAGACATGTCTGGGACATGCATCGGCCTCGAGACGTAAGCCAGTGTAAGACATGTTTGGGACATGCATCGGCTACGAGATGTGTCAGTGTAAGACCATGTCTGGGACATGGCATCGGCACAGATATGCTAGAACTTGTGTAAGACCATGTTTGGGACATGGCATCGGCACTTGACCCCATGTTTGAGGCTTAATGAGTATTCAATAATGTTCCAAATGGTTCAATAGTGAAAGTATGATTTCAAGTTAATAAGGAAAGTATAACCGTGTTGTGAGTGGTACAGGTACCTATATGGTATGTGTAATAGTCCGGTTTTGACCCTAGTCAGAATAGTGATTTTGGGACCACAAATTTGAGTCTGAAAAATATTTTAATATTATTTTCTGTGTCTATGATACGTAAATTGATATGTGTGAAAGTTTTGTGCGAAAATTTAACTGTTTATGTGCTTAATTTGCAAAAAGGACCTAATCGCATAAAATATAAAAGTTGTGCGCTAGATATTTAAGTGCTTATTTGAGTTGGCTTGCCAGAGTAAAGGTCCTTATGTGGTTATTTGACCATTGAAAGTTTGAATGGACATAAAAAGACATGTGTTAGGTGAAATTATAATGGTTTAATAAAGGTTGTAATGGTCAAATGTTTAATAAAGTAATATATGTTATAAAAAAACATGGAAATAGGCATTATATGCCTTGTTTGTACATAAAATTGAAGAACAAAAAGAAAATATCAAGAGTTCTAGGGTTCGGCTAGTTGGAAGCTTAAATAGGGTATGTTTTTGCTTTGGTTTTTGATAATTTCTATGTTTTTGTGATCGTTGTTAAGTGTACTATAAAGCCCATGTCTCAATTTCTGATTTTTTTAATGATTTAAAAATGTGCCATGGATGAATTCATGAGTTTTGTGTTGTTAAATGGTGAAATATGAAATCTTGATGTTGAGTTTACATGTTTTGTCTTTGGATTTTAGTTGGATTTGAGCAAATTTGGGCTAATTTATGAAAATGTTATTTTGAGGGACTAAAATGTAAAATAAATGAAATGTGTGGACTAGTATGAGTATTAGGAGAATTCTGCCAAGCATAAGTATATGCAAATTATATGTATTTTGTGATTTTGTGAATTAGGGACTAAAGTGTCAAAATGTGAAAATATGAAGGTTAAATTGTAAAATGCCCTAAACATGTGTTTGTAGATGGAATTGCATTAATTGATGAATAAAAGGGTTAATTTTGAAAACCTATAGATCAAGAATGGAGGAATTTGGACTTAGATCGAGGAAAGTCGAAGGTTATCGAGTAGATAGTTCGAATTGACATATTCCGAGTACGAGGTAAGTTCGTTCTTAAAATGTGATGTTAAGTAAGTTTTGATGCCTTTATTCTACATGAGTTATATATAATTGAATTGGATAATATGGTGATGAGTCGGAATCTTTGGCACTAAGTGTGCGATTTAACTAGCTTTGGCTACTTGAGGCACTAAATGTATGATACTGGCTTAGTCTCGGTTATTTGAGATGGCACTAAGTGTGAAGAAATATTTAGCTTCGGCTAACCTTATAGCACTAAGTGTGCTGATGTGTAAAACACAAATAACTTATGGAAAGTCTTATAACATTCATCATGAGGTAAGTACAAAAGTGAATAAGTACGGGAAGCTTCAGGTATGTATAATGCCTAAGTGGTAGATGATGTTATGTATATGAATTATTGAGTTGATATAGTTATATGGATTGAAATTGTGCAAATACTCATAAGTTATCATTTTATGTTTATATACTATGAATGTTTTAAGTACGAGCTTACTAAGCTTTTGAAAGCTTACTCTGTGTGATTACTATTTGTTTTACAGTTATTGTAGCTATTGAAGGCTCGGGGATAGTCGAGGATCGTCACCATACTATCGATCTCATTTTGGTACTTTTGAAAATGTAAATATTTGAAGTATGGCATGTATAGGCTAGTAGTTGTGAAGTATGTTTTGTGATGTATATAGTTAGCTATGAGATTTGGCTAATTTGTGTTTGAACTCATATTTGATAATGGCTTATGATATGTGATGTTAATTTGAAACTATGGTATGTCTTAATTGGATAAAGAAGAAGGTAAGTTTGATGAGTTCTTGGTATGAGAATGAATGATGTATGTTTTAGAATAAAGAATGGTTGATTGGGTTGTACATATATGTTTGTTTCCTTGTTGTAGGTTGACCCATAATGGGTGGCAAGATGGCTTAAACCAAGCCTGCATTGTGCCACACGATTTGGGACACGGGTGTGCTTTATGGCCGTGTAAGAAAAATAGTATTCTATTAAGAATCACACGGCCTTGACACACAGGCGTGTCATATGGCCGTGGGTTAAAGTCAGTAGCTAGCTAAATATCACACGGGCGTGCCTATTGGCCGTGGGTGAAAGTTAGTATGGTTACCCTAATTTGGCACGGCTAGTTCACATGGGTTTGTCTGATACATGTGTAAGGCACACGGTTTGGTCACACGGGCATGTGACCTTAACAGAATAGAAAAATTTCCTAAGTGTTGAAAGTTGTGAACATATTCGGTTTAGTCCTGACCTCTTCCTAATGCATGTTTAAGGTCTCATTGACTTAAGAAAGAGACTTATTTTGATGTTTGACTATGATGCTATGAGGTTTGTGAAATGAATGCGAAGTGTTTCGATATGTTTGGTAATGCCGCTTAACCCTAGTCCGGCGATGGATACCGGTTAAGGGTGTTACATTTGATTGGTATCGGAGCCATGGTTTAGTCGATTCTAGGACTACCATAGCGTATGTGAGTCTAGCTATACATGCCATATATCTGAACCTCTGATAGTGTGATGACTCCTGACACTGAAATGTACTTTTATATAGCAAATGGATCCTGATAGAGCTATAGCTGACGATGTTGAAAGCAATGTGCCTGCTCCCGCGCAAGGTACGGTGCAAAATGATTCCCGACCGGCTATGAGTAACCGTGATAGTGAGGCTAAGCAAGCCTTCTATCAGATTATGAATGATTGGTTTACGCAATATATTAGAACCAATCCGGCTGTACAACAACCTCCACCCCCGGTTAATCCTCCTCAAACTTCTGATATGCCACGAGTGAATCCAATATAGTTGGGAAGACCACTAGTTGACAATATTAGAAATATGGAGCTGAAGAATTTCGTGCTACAACAAGTGACGATGCTGAAAAGGCTAAGTCCTGGTTAGAGAACACAATAAGAGTGTTTGATGAATTATCCCTGAGTCTCGAAGAATGTATAAAATGTGCTGTTTCACTTTTGAGAGACACGGCGTATCATTGGTGGAAGACTTTGACATCAGTGGTTTCGAGTGAACGGGTTACATGGGATTTCTTCCAAGCTAAATTTCGAAAGAAATATATCAGTCAGAGATTTATTGATTAGAAACGTAAAGTGTTTTTTGAGCTTAAGCAAGGTCATATGTCTATTACAGAATACGAGTAAGAATTTGTAAGGTCGAGTCAGTATGCTCGTGAATGTGTATCTTCGGAAGCAATAATGTGCAAGAGATTCGAAGACGGCTTGAACGAAGATATTCGCTTGTTAGTTGAGATTCTAGAAATTAAAGAATTCGTGGTGCTTGTTGAATGAGCATGTAAAACGGAAGATCTTGGGAAAGAGAAAAGAAAGGCTGATTTCGAAGCTAGAGATGATGAAAGAGATCATCGGGCAAATCATTTCAATCTGGATCTAAGAAGTTCAGAGATGATAGCAGTCATTCAAAGACTAGTGTGGGATATTCAAACAGAGACCATGTTAGATCGTAATCGAATTACAAATCTTCAGCCACGACTATTGCTATTGTTGATAATGCAAAGAATGAAAGGCCTGAATGTGAGTAATGTGGAAGACGACACTTTGGTGAATGCTGGGGAAAAAGTAATAATCGAGCTTGTTATAGTTGTGGTTTGAGAAACCATTTTATTAAAGATTGCCCAGATCTAGCTGGAGAAAATAATGTTCAAAATCCGAGACAGAGTGGTAATGTTTCTCGAGGTAGACCTCCCAGAAATTCAGGAAATGTAAGTGGTAGTTAGAGAGGGACAAAAGACAGAGCTGTTAGATCCGAGGCTCATGCACCTGCTAGAGCATATGCTATTCGAGCTCGTGAGGAAACTTCATCGCCAAATGTGATTACGGGTACATTTACTCTCTATGATACTTATGTGATTGCTTTGATAGATCCTGGATCAACACATTCGTATATATGTATGAACTTAGTGAGTAGTAAGACTTTGTCTATAGAGTCTATTGAATTTGTAATTAGAGTTTCAAAACCCTTAGGCAGATGTGCCTTGGTTGATAAAGTCTGCAGGAATTGTCCGTTAATGTTTGAAGACAATTGTTTTCCGGTTGATTTGATGTTGTTACCTTTTGATGAGTTTGATATTATTCTAGGAATGAATTGGTTAACTTTGCATGATGCTGTGGTGAATTGCAAACGAAAAACTATTGATTTGAGATGCAAGAATGATGAAATAGTCAGAGTTGAATCTAGTGATTTGAATGGGTTACCTGCTGCAATATCTTCGATGAAAGCATTGAGTATGGTGAGAAAGGGTAGTAAAGCCTACTTTGCTTATGTGAGTGATTCGAAAGTGTCAGAAAGGAAAGTTGAATCTGTACCGGTTATCTGTGAGTTTCCTGATGTGTTTCCTGAAGAACTTCCGGGATTACCTCCAGTTAGAGAGGTAGAATTTGCCATAGAATTAGTACTTGGTACTACTCCGATTTCAATAGCTCCATATAGAATTGCTCTGACCGAGTTAAAAGAATTAAAGTTTCAGTTGTAAGAATTGACCGATCGAGGATTTGCTAGACCAAGTTTCTCACCATGGGGTGCTCCTGTTCTGTTTGTGAAAAAGAAAGATGGTACGATGAGAATGTGTTTAGATTATCGTCAGTTGAATAAAGTAACTATCAAGAATAAGTATCCTTTGCCCTGAATTGATGATTTATTTGATCAGTTGAAAGGAGTTACTGTGTTTTCGAAAATAGATTTGAGATCGGGTTATTATCAATTGAGAGTTAAAGATTCTAATATTCCGAAGATTGCTTTCAGAATGAGGTACGACCACTATGAATTTTTAGTTATGCCTTTCGGATTGAGTAATGCGCCTGCTATCTTTATGGATTTGATGAATAGAATTTTCAGGCCGTATTTAGATCAATTTGTTGTAGTTTTTATTGATGACATATTGATTTATTCACGTGATGAATCTGAGCATGCCGAACATCTGAAAATAGTGTTACAAACTTTTTGAGATAAATAGTTGTATGCAAAATTCAGCAAGTTGTGAGTTCTGGTTGCGAGAAGTTGGTTTCTTGGGTCATATTGTGTCAGCCTCTGGTATCTGAGTTGATCCGAGCAAAATTTTAGATATTTTGGATTGGAAACCTCCGAGAAATGTTTCTGAAGTCTGTAGTTTTCTGGGACTTACTGGATACTATAGAATATTCGTAAAAGGTTTCTCGATGATTGCGACTTCGTTGATAAAATTGCTCTAGAAAGATGTGAAGTTTGAGTGGTCTGAAAAATGTCAAAATAGCTTTGATCAGTTGAAAGCTGTGTTGACTAAAGCTCCGGTATTGATACAACCTGAATTGGGTAAAGAATTTTTGATTTATAGTGATACTTCGTTGATTGGTTTGGGATGTGTTTTAATGCAAGAAGGGAAAGTTATAGCTTATGCATCGAGACAACTAAAGCCGCATGAAAAGAACTATCCGACTCATGACCTCAAGTTATCTGCTATTGTGTTTACTTTAAAGATTTGGTGTCACTATCTTTTTGGTGAGAAATGTCATGTGTTTTCTGATCATAAGAGTTTGAAGTATTTGATGACTCAGAAAGATTTGAATTTGTGACAGAGAAGATGGTTAGAATTTTTAAAAGATTACGAACTTGTGATTGATTATTACCCGGGAAAAGCAAATGTTGTTGCAGATGCTTTGAGTCGAAAATCGTTATTTACTTTATGTGCCAAAAATGCTCATCTAGTTCTGTCTAATGATGGTTCAGTTTTAGCTGAATTGAAAGCAAGACCTTTGTTTTTACAACAAATTATTGAAGCTCAGAAAATTGATAATGAGATTTTTGTTAAACGAGCTCAATGTGATGTAGAGACTGATTCAAAATTTAGAGTTGATAAAGATAATTGTTTAAGATTTCGAGATAGAATTTGCATTCCGAGAAATCCTGAGTTAATTCAAATGATTCTGAGTGAAGCTCACAGTAGTCGGTTATCTGTGCATCCAGGTAGTACTAAAATGTACAATGACTTGAAACAACATTATTGGTGGTTTGGAATGAAAAAAGATATATCTGAATTTGTTTCTAATTGTTTGATTTGTCAGCAAGTTAAAGCTGAACATCAAGTGCCGTTTGGGTTACTACAACCGATTATGATTCCAGAGTGGAAATGGGATCGAGTGATCATGGACTTTGTGTCGGGTTTACCGCTATCTCCGAGGAAGAAAGATGCCATTTGGGTTGTAGTTGATCGTTTGAAAAAATCAGCTCATTTTATTCCGGTTCGATCTGATTATTACTTGATAGATTAGCTGAATTATACATTTCTGATATAGTAAGATTGCATGGTGTGCCGTTGTCTATATTGTCAGACAGAGATTCGAGATTCACGTCACGATTTTAAGAGAAATTGCAAGATGCTCTGGTTACTAAATTGCATTTTGGCACTGCTTATCATCTGCAAACAGATGGTCAACCTGAACGGATTATTCAGATACTCGAGGATATGTTGAGATGTTGCATTCTTGAGTTTGAAGGTACTTGGGAACAATATTTACCTTTGATTGAATTCGCTTATAATAACAATTTTCAGACGAGCATCAAAATGGCACCGTACGAAGCTTTATACGGTCGTAAATGTCGTACACCTTTGTATTGGACAGAGTTCAGCGAAAATAAGATTCACGGGGTTGATTTGAGAAAAGAAATTAAACAGAAAGTGAAAGTGATCCGAGATTGTTTGGAAGTAGCTTTTGATCATCAGAAATCATATGCAGATTTGAAAAGAAAAGATATTGAGTTTGATATCGGTGAGAAAGTGTTTTTGAAAGTGTCTCCATGGAAGAAAGTGCTTCGATTTGGCAGAAAAGGCAAATTGAATCCGAGATTTATCGGGCCGTATGAAATTATCGAGCGTATTGGGCCGGTTGCATATAGATTGTTGTTGCCACCAGAGCTAGAACAGATTCATAATGTATTTCACGTATCGATGCTTCGACGATACAGATCTGATCCTTTGCATGTAATTCCTTCATCTGAGATTGAAATTCGGTCTGATATGACTTATGAAGAAAAGCCGATTCGAATATTAGCTCGAGAAGTTAAAGAGTTACGTAATAAGAAGATTCCATTAGTTAAAGTGATGTGGCATTGACTTAATATTGAAGAGGCAACGTGGGAGCCTGAAGATGCTATGAAACAACAATATCCAAATCTATTTAACGGTAAGATTTTCGGGGACGAAAATCCCTAAGGGGGGATTGTAACAGTCCGGTTTTGACCCTAGTCAGAATAGTGGTTTTGGGACCACAAATCTGAGTCCAAAAAATATTTTAATATTATTTTATGTGTCTATGATACGTAAATTGATATGTGTGAAAGTTTTGTGAGAAAATTTAACTGTTTATGTGCTTAATTTGCAAAAAGGACCTAATTGCATAAAATATAAAAGCTGTGTGCTAGATGTTTAAGTGCTTATTTGAGTTGGCTTTCTAGAGTAAAGGTCCATATGTGGTTATTTGACCATTGGAAGTTTGAATGGACATAAAGGACATGTGTTAGGTGAAATTATAATGGTTTAATAAAGGTTATAATGGTCAAATGTTTAATAAAGTAATATATGTTATAACAAAACATGGAAATAAGCATTATATGCCTTTTTTGTACCGAAAATTAAAGAACAAAAAGAAAAGATCAAGAGTTCTAGGGTTCAGTTAGTTGGAAGCTTAAATCGAGTATGTTTTTGCTTCGATTTTTGATAATTTCTATGTTTTTGTGATCGTTGTTAAGTGTACTATAAAGCCCATGTCTCAATTTCTGATTTATTTTGATGATTTAAAAATGTGTCATGGATGAATTCATGAGTTTTGTGTTGTTAAATGGTGAAATATGAAAGCTTGATGTTGAGTTTACATGTTTTGTCTTTGGAATTTAGTTGGATTTGAGCAAATTTGGGCTAATTTGTGAAAATGTTATTTTGAGGGACTAAAATGTGAAATAAATGAAATGTGTGGACTAGTATGAGTACTAGGAGAATTCGGCCAAGCATAAGTATATGCAAATTATATGTATTTTGTGATTTTCTGAATTAGGGACTAAAGTGTCAAAATGTGAAAATATGAAGGTTAAATTGTAAAATTCCCTAAACATGTGTTTGTAGATGGAATTGTATTAATTGATGAATAAAAGGGTTAATTTTGAAAACCTATAGATCAAGAAATGAGGAATTTGGACTTAGATCGAGGAAAGTCGAAGGTTATTGAGTAGATGGTCCGAGTAGACAAATTTCGAGTACGAGGTAAGTTCGTACTTAAAATGTGATGTTAAGTAAGTTTTGATGCCTTTATTCTACATGAGTTGTATATAATTGAATTGGATAATATGGTGATGAGTCGGAAGCTTTAGCACTAAGTGTGCGATATAAACTAGCTTTGGCACTAAGTGTGCGATTTAACTAGCTTCGGTTATTTGAGGCACTAAGTGTGCGATGCCGGCTTAGTCTCGATTATTCGAGATGGCACTAAGTGTGCAGAAATATTTAGCTTCAGCTAACCGTATAGCACTAAGTGTGCTGATGTGTAAAACATGAATAACTTATGGAAAGTCTTATAACATTCATCATGAGGTAAGTACAAAAGTGAATAAGTACGAGAAGCTTTAGGTATGTATAATGCCTAAGTGGTAGATGATGTTATGTATATGAATTATTGAGTTGATATAGTTATATGGATTGAAATTGTGTAAATACTCATAGGTTATCATTTTATGTTTATATACTATGAATGTTTTAAGTACGAGCTTACTAAGCTTTTGAAAGCTTACTCTGTGTGATTACTGTTTGTTTTATAGTTATCGTAGCTACTGAAGGCTCGGGGATAGTCGAGGATCGTCACCATACTATCGATCTCATTTTGGTACTTTTGAAAATGTAAATATTTGAAGTATGGCATGTATAGGCTAGTAGTTGTGAAGTATGTTTTGTGATGTATATAGTTAGCCATGAGATTTGGCTAATTTGTGTTTGAACTCATATTTAATAATGGCTTATGATATGTGATGTTAATTTGCAACTATGGTATGTCTTAATTGGATAAAGAAGAAGGTAGGTTTGATGAGTTCTTGGTATGAGAATGAATGATGTATGTTTTAGAATAAAGAATGGTTGATTGGGTTGTACATATATGTTTGTTTCCTTGTTGTAGGTTGACCCATATTGGGTGGCAAGATGGCTTAAACGAAGCCTGCATTGTGCCACACGATCATGGGACATGGGCGTGCCTTGTGGTTGTGTAAGAAAAACAGTATTCTATTAAGAATCACACGGCCTTGACACACGGGCGAGTCATATGGCCGTGGGCTAAAGTCAGTAGCTAGCTAAATATCACACGGCCTTAGCACACGGGCGTGTTTATTGGCCGTGGGTGAAATTTAGTATGGTTACCCTGATTTGGAATGGCTGGTTCACATGGGTGTGTCTGATACCCGTGTAAGGCACATGGTCTAGTCACATGGGCGTGTGACGTTATCAGAATAGAAAAATTTCCTAAGTGTTGAAAGTTGTGAACATGTTCGGTTTAGTCCCGACCTCTTCCTAATGCATGTATAAGGTCTCACTGACCTAGGAAAGGGACTTATGTTGATGTTTGACTATGATGCTATGAGGTTTGTGAAATGAATACGAAGTGTTTCGATATGCTTGGTAATGCCGCTTAACCCTAGTCCGTCGATGGATACGGGTTAGGGGTGTTACAGTATGTATGAAATGTGAGCTCAATATATGCTATATGAGGTGTATTGAATTTTGATGAGTAAGTTTTGCTTATGCCACTTGTGTATTATGATACTTGTTGATGAATGGTACAGTTATGTTGTATATTTATTTATATGCAACTTACTAAGCTTTATGCTTACTCCCTCTTCTTTTTCATTTTCTTATAGTGCCGCCTATCTAGCTCAAGGACCAAAGGAAGTCAGAGATATTGATCACACTATCAATCGAAGCATTCGGTGTAGTTTGATTTATATTTTTGAATATGGCATGTAGAGAGCTTAGACTTTACTATTTTTGTGTCGTTGAGAACTGACCAAATGTGTTGGCTTGGGTTGGAAACCCTTCATTTTGTATTAAGCCTTGACTGATGGAAAATATTCATTTTGATATATGCAAATGAAGTTACGCTCATGAATGAGTAATTGCTTAATTGATATGTAGTCTATTGTGGCTGATTGGTTTATATAAGTTATTCTTTTATTGGTTTGGTTGCTTTTATGTAGGTTGTGTAAGTAAGGGTGGCAAAGAGGCTTGGTAAATAGCCTTATATCATCCACACGGGTAGACACACGGGTGTGTGTCTAGGCCGTGTGTGACACACGGTATGCCCCATGGGCATGTGGTCCGGCCGTGTGTCCCCTGCATATAAAAAATTCAAGTCAGTATACATGCTAGTAAACACACAGGCAGAGACACGGGCGTGTGTCTCAACCATATGTTGGACATGGCCTAGCACACGGGCGTGTGCCTTGACCGTGTGACATTTTGGGGATGCTGACGTCAGAAACAGAATATCCATGTTTTTGCACACGGGCTAGGACACGAGCGTGTCATGGTCGTGTGAAGGACATGGGCCAGGGATGCTTACTTGTGCCAGGCAGTGTGAAAACTCCTGTAGGTGTGCATTTAGTATTAATTCCACACAGGTGGAGGACACGGGCGTGTCCCTATATTTCTTAGGCCGTGTGAGCCACACGGGCCATCAACACGATCATTTTGGAATGACCACACGAGCGTATGCACTGTTTCAAAGTCAAATTTTCTATAGATAGTTTAAGAAACTGGGTTGATTCCCGAATAGTTTTCAATCGTAGATTTAGGGCTCGTAGGCCCATAATAAGAAGTTTAAAATAGAAATTGAAAAAGTTATAAATTAGACTAGGTCTTGGTGACTTGGGGAACATTTGTGTGCATGAGATCGAGTTAGGCAATGCCTCATATTCTGCTCTGGCGTGGCTTACGGGTATGGGGGGTTACATTTAGTGGTATTAGAGCTATGGTTTAGTCTGTTCTAGGACTAACCTAGCAAAAGTACGAGTCTAGCTATACATGCCATAACTGTATATTGATAGTGTGACAACTTCTGATGATTATAAACTGAATTTTTCTTATATAGTAAATGGATCTTGATAGAGCCACGATGGATGACGTGGAGAGTAATGCGCTAGCTCTAATCGAATAGACTATGCCAGTTGAGAGTGAGCCCGTGACTATGGGCCAAGGTGGAGGGGCTAGAGAAGCCTATCTTCGAAGGATGGACGCTTGTTACACGGAGTTTGTTCGCGTGAATCTGAATATTCCACCTCCCTCACCTCCTCTGATTCCTCAGTATGCCCCCGCAGGTACGCAAGAAGCAGATGTGTTTGGAAGGGAGAAGCCTCCGGTAGACAAGATTTGGAAGTAAGGGGCCGAGGAATTTCAGGCCAAAATAGATAACGACCTAGAGAAAGCAGAGTTTTGGTTAGAGAATACCATCAGGGTATTTGATGAATTGTCGTGCACGCCTAAAGAGTGCGTGAAGTGTGCAGTGTCACTCCTACAGGATTCGACTTATCAGTGGTGGAATACTCTCATGTCTGTTGTATCGATAGAGAGGATCACTTGAGAATTCTTCTAGGAAGAATTCCAGAAAAAATATATTAGCCAAAGGTTCGTAGATCAAAAGAGGAAGGAATTCCTAAAGCTAAAGTAAGGCCGAATGTCAGTGACAGAATACGAGTGTGAATTTGTGAGGCTCAGTAAGTATGCGTAGGAGTGCGTGTCTACAGAAGCCACCATGTGTAAGAGGTTCGAGGATGGTCTTAATGAAGATATCTAAGTATTTGTTGGCATCCTAAAACTAAGAATTTGTAGTGCTTGTTGAGAGAGCATACAAGGCAGAAGAACTGGTAAAAGAGAGGAGGAAAGCGTCTATTGAGTCGCGAGATTCAAAGAGAAGATAGATGGGGAAGTCACATCAGTCCTCATCTAAGATATCGAAGGAATTCGCTACCCGATCGAATGCTTCAGTGGGATTTTTGAATAGAAACAAGAACTGGCAGAACACAACTTCTAGAGCTTAGACCACTTCTGTCGCGAGCATCGGAAGTGCTCGACCGAATAGGCCAGAATGTTTGCAATGTGGTAGGCGTCACTTCAACGAGTGCCGGGGGAATGAAAAGGGCTATTTTAAGTGTGGATCATTAGAACATTTCATCCGGGATTGTCTTGAATTGGAAGAGAGAGAAAAAGCAAGAAGCGAAGGCAAGTAGTTCTCCTTTGAGGGGTAGACCATAAAAGAACCCCAGAAGCGGGGCTGTTAGCAGAGTTGCTCCAATAGATGCTACAGTGAGGTCTGAGGGCAGAGCGCCTGCAAGGACTTATGCTATTTGTGCCCGTGAAGAGGAAGAATCTCTCGACGTGATCACGAGTACCTTTTTTATCCATGAAATATCTGTTGTTGCTTTAATTGACCTGGGTTCTACCCATTCTTATATTTGTATGGAATTGATACCTCGTATGAAAATGATAGTAGAGTCCACTGAGTTTGTGGTAAAAGTGTCCAACCCTTTAGGCAGACATATGCTAGTGGACCAAGTATGTAGAAATTGTCCTTTGACAATTAGAGATCATTGTTTTCCGGCTAACTTGATGTTATTACCATTTAATGAATTTGATGTAATCCTTGGATGGATTAGTTGACTTCTCATAGTATTGTAGTGGACTGTGAGAGAAAAGTTATTTAGTTGAAATGTAAAGACGGAATTGTTCTTCGGGTTGGACCAGATGAGCCGGATAATTTGCCTGTAACAATATCGTCTTTGACTACTGAGAAATATTTGAGAAAAGGATATGAAGCTTACCTACCTTTGGTGCTAAATACTCAAGTGTCTGAGTTGAAGATTGAATCGGTACCAGTGGTTTGTGAGTTTATAGATGTGTTTCTCGAGGAATTACCTGGATTACCTCCAGTGAGAGAAGTTAAGTTTGGAATCGAGTTGGTCCCCGGTAGGGCACCCATCTCGATTGCTCCGTATAGGATGGCTCTTACGGAGTTAAAGGAGTTGAAAGCTCAACTACAAGAGTTAACTGATAAGGGCTTTGCGAGATCGAGCTTTTCCCCGTGGGGTGCTCCGGTGCTCTTTGTGAAAAAGAAAGATGGGTCGATGAGGTTATGACAGCTCAATAAAGTAATAATGAAGAACAAGTATCCTTTGCCAAGGATCGATGACCTGTTTGATCGGTTAAAGGGAGCCACTGTATTTTCCAAAATTGACCTGAGGTCAGGATACTACCAGTTAAGGGTGAAAGAGCAAGATGTACTGAAGAATACGTTTCGGACAAGATACGGGCATTATGAGTTCCTCGTCATGCCCTTTGGTTTGACTAATGCCTCGGTATTGTTTATGGATTTGATGAATCGCATTTTTCGGCCGTATTTAGATACGTTTGTGGTGGCCTTTATCAATGACATACTGATTTACTCGCGCGATAAGAGTGAGCATGCGAAGCATTTGAAGACTATATTACAGACCCTGAGAGACAAACAATTGTACTCCAAGTTCAGTAAGAGCGAATTTTGGCTTAAGGAGATTGGATTTCTAGGACACATTGTGTCGGGTGACGGGATTAAAGTTGACCTAAGCAAAATCTCAGCTATTGTTGAATGGAAACAACCGAAGAATGTGACAAAGTTCTGAAGCTTTTTGGGTTTGGCCGGATACTATAGGCAATTTATAAACAGATTCTTGATGATAGCTACCCCGATGACAAGACTGCTGCAAAAAGATGTCAAGTTCAAATGGACAGAAAAGCACCAACAGAGTTTCGAGAAATTAAAGGCTTTGTTGACCAAAGCCCCAGTGTTAGTGCAACCGGAGTCGGGTAAGGAACTTGTGATATATAGTGACGCCTCTTTGAATGGGTTGGGGTGCGTGCTTATGCAAGAAGACAAGGTTATAGCCTATGCATCAAGACAGCTAAAGCCACATGAGAAAAATTATCCGACGCATGATCGTTGGCCACCATCGTGTTCGCATTGAAGATTTGGAGGCACCATTTGTATAGAGGGAAATGTCGAGTATTCACTAACCACAAAAGTCTCAAGTATTTAATGACGCAGAAGGAATTTAATCTACGACAATGAAGGTGGCTAGAGCTAATAAAGAATTATGAGCTGATAATTGACTATCACCCGGGAAAGGAGAATGTAGTCGTCGACGCCTTGAGTCGAAAGTCATTGTTCGCCTTGAGAGCCATGAATACTCAGTTGGCTATGTCTAGCGATGGTTCGATCCTAGTAGAGTTGAGAGCTAGATCAACATTTCTACAAGAGTTTCGTGAAGCTTAGGAAGATGATAATGAGTTACAAGCTAAGATGACTCAGTGTGAAACGGAATATGAATCCGAGTTTCGTATTGGTGTTGATGGATGTTTAATGTTCAAAAAAAGAGTTTGTGTACCCAAGGGCAATGAGTTTATTCAGAAGATTCTGCAAGAGGCACATAGTGGTTGTTTGTCCGTCCACCTGGGCAGTGTAAAAATGTACAATGACTTGAAGAAAATGTATTGGTGGTCGGGGATGAAAAGAGATATTTCAGAGTTCGTTTCCAAGTGTCTTGTGTGTCAGCAAGTGAAGGCTGAACACCAAGTACCTTCGGGTCTACTTCAGTCTATCATGGTCTCTGAGTGGAAGTGGTATCGGACCACTATGGATTTTGTGACGGGTTTGCCGGTAACCCCGAAGAAAAAGGATATTGTTTGGGTTGTTTTGGATAGGCTAACAAATTCGGCACATTTTATACCAGTGCGTACCGACCTTGAGAGATTGGCTGAATTGTACGTTTTCGGGATTGTGAGACTACACGGGGTGCTCTTGTCGATTGTTTTAGATAGGGACTCGAGATTTACCTCGAGGTTTTGGAAAAAGTTACAAGAGGCATTGGGAACAAAGTTGAGTTTTAGACGGCATTTCACCCACAAACCTACGGCCAGTCGAAGAGAGTGATTCAGATTTTAGAAGACATGTTACGGTATTGTGTTCTCGAGTTTCAAGGTAGTTGGGAAAGGTACTTGCCATTGGTTGAATTCGCCTAAAACAACAGTTATCAGACAAGTTTGAAAATGGCGCCTTATGAGGCTTTGTATGGGCGAAAGTGTCGAATGCCCTTATATTGGACTGAGCTCAGAGAAAGTCAAATTCATGGGGTCGATTTAATCAAAGAGACTGAAGAGAAAGTTAAAGTGATTTGTGACTACTTGAAGGTCGCCTCAGATAGACAGAAAGCCTATGTGGATTTGAAATGAAATGAAATTGAGTTTCAAGTTGGTGATAAGGTATTTTTGAAAGTATCCCGTTGGAGGAAAGTCCTTAGATTTGGTAGAAGAGGCAAGTTGAGTCCTCGTTTCATAGGACCTTATGAGGTTATTGGGAGAATAAGATCAGTTGCCTATCAATTGTCTTTGCCAACAGAGTTGGAAAAGATTCATGACGTGTTTCATGTATCCATGCTACGTCAATATAGATCAGACCCTTCGCACGTGATTGCACCGACAGAGGTTGAGATTCATCCGGACATGACTTACGGCAAAAAGCCGATCAAGATTTTAGCTCAGGAAGTCAAACAGTTGAGGAATAATAGCATAGTGCTCGTGAAAGTTTTGTGGCAGAGACATGGATTCGAGGAAGCCACATGGGTACCCGAGGAGACTATGAGAGATCAGTACCCAAACTTATTCGCCGGTAAGATTTTCGAAGACTAAAATCCCTAAGGGGGAGAAATGTAATAGCCCGATTTAGGGCCTAGTCGGAATAGTGGTCTCGGGACCATAAATCAAGATTCGAATAAATTATTTTATAATTATTTAGATGTTATAGCATGTTTTTAAGAGTGTATAAAAAATTTGTGTGAGTTAATTGTGACGTTTGTGAGCCCAATTGTTAAAAAGGACTAAATCGCATAAAATGCAAAAGTCCTATTTTGATAGCTAAAAGTGCCTAATAGCTAGAGAACCTAAATTAGGGGTCTTTAAAGGGCAATTAGACCCTTTAGGGGGGCATGTCCGGCCATAGGAGACAAAGGTGGTCAAAATTTCAAAATTTGGTAATTAGGTAACTTATTTTGACTAAAATAGGAGTAAATAAAGGAAAGATGATATCATCTCTTTTTCATCTTCTTTACCCACCAAAAATCAGCCATTGAAGGGGGTTTGAACGCTTATAAAATTTTAGCAACTTGTAATCCTCACAAGTAAGTGATTTTGATAGTTTTTCTTGACGATTTTTACATTTTTGAGACCCTTGAAGCATGAGCTTTCAAAAGAGGGTACTATTTTTGCAAAACTATTAAGAGTTTAAGGTTTTTCCATGAAAATATTTGTAATGTTTGCTGAGGTTTTAAGGAAGAAAATGAGTCTTGGGTGTCTAATAAACAACTTTTTTGAAAGATGTTAGCATGAAAACACGTAAAAGGACTATTTTGCATAAGTTGTAAAATAAATGATAAATGTGTGATATAGTGGGAATTTGGAGTTGCTATAAGAGTAAAAAGGGTTCAGTTAGACTTAAGATAAGAAGAAATTTGATGAAAATCGATTTTCGAGCCTAGAGGCAGAATGGTCGTTTTACCAAAGATATAAATTTTCGATTGCCTAATTTTAATTAGTGACTAAACAAGTATATTTTTCCATTATAGATCAAGAAATACCGAATTCGAACCTAGACCAGGGGAAAGCCAAGCAAATCGACTAAATCGACTGGTCACCACATTTTGTAATCAGAGGTAAGTTGTATGTAAATAGTACAACTACATTAATAATATATGTATTTGAATTGTATTGAAATTATTATAACATAAATTGCTTGATTGTGGAAATGAGAAAATGTGATGAGAATAGAGATAGCAGAATTGCCGATTGAACCTTAGGAAATAAATCTGATATTCATGCCATGACGTTTGGGTCACTTGTGTAAGCTAGTGTAAGACATGTCTGGGACATGCATCGGCCATATTATGAGAGCTAGTGTAAGACCATGTCTGGGATATGGGATCAGCATTGAGACGAGTGCTAGTATAAGCCTTGACTGATGGCAAATATTCATTTTGATATATGCAAATGAAGTTACTCTCATGAATGAGTAATTGCTTAATTGATATGTAGTCTATTGTGGCTGATTGGTTTAAATAAGTTATTCTGTTATTGGTTTGGTTGCTTTTGTGTAGGTTGTGTAAGTAAGGGTGGCAAAGAGCCTTATATCGTCCACACGGGTAGACATACGGACGTGTGTCTCGGCCGTGTTTAACACACGGTATGGCCCATGGGTATGTGGTTCGGTCGTGTGTCCATTGCACGTAAAAATTTCAAGTCAGTATACATGCTAGTAAACACACGGGTTGAGACACGACTGTGTGTCTTAGCCGTATGATAGACACGGCCTAGCACACAGGCATGTGTCTTGGCCGTGTGACATTTTGGGGATGCTTTCGTCAGAAACAGAATTTCTATGTTTTTGTACACGGGCTAGAACATGGGCATGTCATGGCCATGTGAAGGACACGGGCCAAGGACACAGGTGTGTGCCAGGCCATGTGAAAATCCCTATAGGTGTGCATTTAGAATTAATTCCTCACGGGTGGAGGACAAGGGCGTGTCCCTGTATTTCTTTGGCCGTATGAGCCACAGGGGCCATCAACACAACCATGTTGAAATGGCCACACGGGCGTGTTCCTTGTTTCAAAGTCAAATTTTTTATAGATGGTTTAAGGACTCGGGTTTATTCCTGAATAGTTTTCAATGGTCGATTTATGGCTCATAGGCCCATAATAAGAAGTTTAAAGTAGAAATTGAAAAATTTCTAAATTGGACCAAGTCTTGGTGACTTGGGGAACATTTTTGTGCGCGAGATCGAGTTAGGTAATGCCTCGTATTCTGCTTCGACGTGGGTTACGGGTATAGGGTGTTACAGATACGACTACCAGAACTCCCTAGTGAGTACTATGATCCAAAAATCCTTTTAAAAATTGGTAATAGCTTGGGGTTTACGGAAGGTTGATAATTTCACATTAACCAGTGAAAAGGGAAAGTTTTCCCGTTTATGCATCCAATTGAATATGAACAAATCGCTCAAGAAATATTTCATGATTGAGGGGAGACGACAGTATATCATCTCCAAATATTAGTAAGTTCCCACTAACTGTTGGACTCAAATTCAAAGATGCACAAAGTTGAGCTGCCGCCACCCGTTAAGACGGAACAGATTATGGGGAGATTCCAACCACACCCCTAATATCTATGC
Organism: Gossypium hirsutum; assembly: GCF_007990345.1. Taxonomy (NCBI): domain Eukaryota; kingdom Viridiplantae; phylum Streptophyta; class Magnoliopsida; order Malvales; family Malvaceae; genus Gossypium; species Gossypium hirsutum. The sequence continues at coordinate 58,661,704 of NC_053427.1, forward strand.
TGATTTGGAACTGTAGAGGGGCTCGCAACTTGAACTTTCAGTGACAGTGAAAGATTTAGCAGCTGTCCACATTCTTGGTATTATGATAATTACCAAGACACAAGTTCGTGTTGGAAATGTTCCATCATTAATAAGTTCCCGTTGGATGCTTGGACTGATATGGACACATTGGGTTTCAAGGGGTATTTGGCTCTTATGGCATTCGAACCTAGTGACCATGAAGGAGTTCTGCACTACAGAACAAGAGATTTATGCATTGTTTAAGGTACGCCCCTTGAATTCCTACTGGCTATTATATGATATTTATGCTAGCTCGAAATTTAAGTTTAAGGTCCGGGATAATTTGGAACATGTTTTGCAACATCATCAGTTACCTTGGTTTATGGCTGGTGACTTCAACAGTCTTATCTAGCCATGGTAAAAAAGGTGGGAGACTGGTCTCCCCGTATCGGATTAGAGAATTTCATAACTGTCTGTTGTAATATGATTGACATGGGCTTCAAAAGACCCTAGTTCACGTGGTCTAATCTTCGCTTTGCTAGTTAGCTTATTCAAAAGCGCATTGACATGTTTTTTACGAATCCCAAATGGAAACTTTTGTATGATGTTGTAGCGAATGATGTTACTTGTACAAAGTCTAATCATAGGCCTGTTGTGTTAAGCCTATCTTGCAAACCTTTGTGCCCAAACACTTTTAAAAAATGTGGCTCGATCACTCAGATTTCTCGTACAGACTAAAGTCCTTTTGGGAAAAGATTGGGGAACCTTTTGGTGAATTCTATTAAATACTTGATGGAGTATCTTAATCAGTGGAATTGTTCCACTTTTGGCAATGTATTCCACACAAAAAAAAAAAACAACTCATGGCTAGACTTGGAGGGATTGAAAGAGCCTTGGAAATTAGCCTGAATGATTTCTTGGTTAACCTTCAAAAAAATCTCACCAAGGAATACCAAGACATTCTCAAACAAGAAGAGGACTTGTGGGTTATGAAATCTAGTGTCAACTGGGTTATTGAAAGTGAGAGAAACATGAGGTTTTTCCGTCTTACTACCTTGAAAAGATGATGTTACAATAAGATTGATGGATTAGAAAACGCTAATGGAGACTGGTGCACTAACAAAAAGGAGATTGAATGTATCATCAATTCTTTCTTTTGTGATCTCTATTACTTCTTTGAAAGTGCCACTTAATATCATAAATTCCTCTCTTTCTTCGGCTCCTTTGGAGGATAATGATAGATTTCCTCTTGATAGACTGGTTTTGGAAGTGGAAATCCATAGGGCTATTTTCTTGTTTAACCCTACAAAGCTCTTGGCATGATGGGCTTCACCCTTTATTTTACTAGAAATGTTGGGAAACTGTCAAAGGTAAAGTGATTGAGGCGGTCCGCACTGAGTTTAATAATGGGAAGATTCTTGAAGAGATCAATGATACACTTATTTATTTGATCTCGAAATAGGATGCCTCGACCAAAGTCCAACAGTTTTGGTCGATCAGTCTCTGTAACACCTCTTACAGTATTATTACAAAAATTTTAGTGTTATGCCTCAAATCCCTTCTTAACAGGTTAGTCTCTCCTGTAAAAGGTAGCTTCATTTGGGGCTGTCAAACCACCGATAATGCCATCGTTGTGTAGGAAGTGATTCATATTTCAAGAGATTAAAAAGGAAAGTTGGGTAAATGGTTGTTAAACTCGATATGAAGAAAGCTTATGATAGAATCGAATGAGCCTTTGTGTTTTTAATTTCACCTCGAGTTGGATCAATCTTATTCTAAATAGTATCTCAATTTTTAATGACTATCCTGCTGGTGATGGTAAGCTTAATAGCTTTACACCTTCAAGGGGTATTAGACAATATGACCCTTTATCCCCATACATTTTCATCATTTGCATGGAATACCTCAATCTTTTTATCTGCAAAGTCATCGAAAGAAAATCGTGGAGGGGCATCTGTACCTCGAGACGAGGACCTACTCTCTCCCATATGTTCTTTGTTGATGATGTAATTTTATTTGCCAAAACAGATGAGAGATTGGTTGACGCAGTAAAGGGTGTTCTTGAAGAGTTCACTTGGGAATCAAGGCAAAAAGTTAGCCTTGCCAAATCTAGGATTCTGTTATCTAAGAACACTGGCTATACTCAGTAATTTAGAGTTCTTGGGTGCTTGAATTTTGGGAGCACTGATGATCTGGGTCGATACCTCAGTTTCTCAATCTGCTCAGGTAGAGTTTAAAAAAGTGATTACAACTTTATAGTGGATCGCAATCAGGCAAAGCTTAGTACATGGAAGAGTTATTGTTTATCATGAGTGGGTAGACTTAGTTTGATTCACTCGACTCTTGTCACCGTCCCTAATTACTCTATGCAGTGTCGAGCCCTTCCAATCAGTGTTTGTAAGGACCTCAATAAAACAAGTAGGAATTTCTTGTGGGGTGGTTCTGATACAAAGAAGAGAACACACCTCCTTAAATGGAGTAAAGTCATGAAACCTAAAATTAAGGTGGTCTAGGCCTATCTTCGGCTAAAGATAAGAATCAAGGTTACTTAATCAAGCTTGGTTGGACAATAATCCATGAGCCAAATAAGCTGTAGGCTAGAACCCTTTTTTGAAAATATGTAGAAGGTAATGATTTGGTTAAACACCTTACTGATGCCTCCCTAACTTGGAAAGCTTTAAGTAAGGTTAGGCCTTTATTATAGAAAGGTCTTAGGTGGATTGTTGGGGATAGGACTAATATAAATGTGTGGCATGATAATTGGTCTAGTTTGGGTCCAATCCGATCCATGGTAGTGGGGACGCTGAATAGAGAAGAGGAGGATCTCACCTTTAGACAATTAAGAAAGGTTTAGGAAGCTAGTGGTAGATCCCCGCTATTTATCAAGCTACCACAGCCTCATTTGGTTAAAATTTTTAAGTATCCCTATCTTTGAATAGAGAGGTCAAAGAGAATCTATATGGTGGAATTTTTTAGTGGATGGGGACCTCAATCTAAGCAGTGTGTGCTTGCAGGTAGCTGGCTGAAGTAATACTATGATAATAAATCAAAAGGATGAGTGGAAATAGATGTGGTGCCTCAATATGTAACATCTTGAGATAGGGCCTTGAAGTTTTGTCTTTGCAAGTAAGGGTTTGCCAATGTTTTGACGGACTGGGGAGTTCGCTAGTTTGTCAGCGTAACAATATACGCTAAAAGACGCAGTAAGGGGTTAACTAGATTCACTGGATGTGTGCTTGCCGGCATGTTTGGCGAGCTGGGGTTGGCTAGGTAAGTTGTTAACTCAGGGGATCACTAGCCTATTTGGTGAACTGAGGTTCACCAATCAAAGATTGATTCAGACCCAAATTAGAAAATAAAGATATAGTGTAGCTAGGAATACATTACGTGCAAGTAATGTCTTTCCTAAGTCTAGTAGGGTATCTTAAGATTTCCAGGCACTTAGGTCTATAAAAACAAACATTAATTCATGAGAATTCTCTTATTGGATATTCTTCCATTAAGTTTTTGTTTTTGAACGAAGTTTGTAGTGATCAAGGTAAGTCTCTATCCTGTTTGGTCATTTTCCAGAAAGCTAAGTTCGCTTACATGTGTGAATTCTGTAAGTACGGTCTGTTTAAGTAATTTGTGTGTTTGTTTATGTTGCGAACTAGTTGAACCATCCACCAACAAAGATAAAGGCAAAGCCAAGCTTGTTTAGTTTCTTAATTTTTCGGTGAGTGATATGGATTGTCATAAGTATGTTCACTATCATGATTTTCAGTCTAAATGTTTAAAGTTCGAATCTTGTGTGTGAAATGTAACGGTTTTCATGAAATTCTTTTTGAAATTAAATTCCAAAAGTAAGTTTTTGACAAAACACTGTTTTTAAGTTTTAAGACTCTGTTTTCAAAATGTGTTTTTAAGTCTGTTTTAAAAATATGTTTTATGCAAGCTCCTAAGCGGGCTGATGTTTTTAAGTATGTTTTAAGAAAAAATTTATAAATTGTGTTTTACGAGCTTTTGTACAAGCTCTTTATAAGTGTTTTCAAGCAAGCTCTTTATGTGAGCTCTTTGTGATAAATAAGCTCCCTATGCGAGCTCTCTATGATAAGTCTCTGGTATACCGAAGGATTGTGAGTACTCATCCTTCTTTTCTATGATTTTGGGTGTTGAGGCCCTGGGACATGTGGAGAGATAAGGGAATGTCGAGCTATACTCCATTCACTGGGACATGGTGTACAAGAGAGTGTATTACTTCACACTGCACTTATGGGACATGTTATAAGGACTCTTTGAGTCATTTTGAGGCGTTATAAGAAGATCTGCATATCTAACGAGATTAATATAAGGGTAAGCTTGAACATATCTTATGTTCCTCAGCCATTCTGATAAGTGTGTTAGGTTCGTGAACATATTTAATGTTCTTTAGCCATTCTCATAAATGTGTTAAGTGCAAGAACATATTTTATGTTTCTTAGTCGTTTAGATATGGCAAACATGTAAGCATGATTTCATGCTGAATGAGTTTTGTTTTCAAGAAAGCACAAGCTAAGGTTTTAAGCATGATTTTCAGTAATACATGAGAAATTATTTTACAAACTTTTGTTTCTGACAGGATCTACGAACTGGGTCTTGCAACCTCACCCGCGATCCCAGCACACAAAATTATTTTAAGACTAAGTTTTCTTCTATTTTTAAAGCTTAATTTTAAAGCATGTATTGTTAATTCTCGATTATTCACTAAGTTCACAACGAACTCACCCAGTCCTCTCTTACTTTGTAGGTAAGTAGGTCTCAAACAGTAGTGGCAAGGTTGACTTGATGAGGCTCACTCTTGACTAGATATTGGCGAACTTGGAAAAATGAGTGATGGAGTTTATTTTATGAGGGCTTTAGACTTATTATTTTCTATTGTCCAAATAGTTCCCTTAAATTTTTAGCTATTTTATTTGTGAACCGTGACTTAGAATATTTGATTATCTTATGTTATGAATAAAATCGATGTTTTCATGCATGAGTGTTACGTTGAGTTGCTATTAAAATATGCGAGTCTAATTTATTACTAAGTATTGTTTTTTGTAATCCCTGTATGTTTGTGGTTTCAAAATTACATGCGTACCCCTAATTTAACAAACCCATGCGTGCTGACAAACACTATTAGAGTATAAAACCCCTTGGCGTGTACAATCCTTTGTCCGCGAAACTTAGTATGCGTACCTTTGATGTGTGTTTTGGTGTGAACTTAGTAAAATTAGGTTAACTGTCGTAATGTTAACTTAAGTGATAATGAATGATTTACCTGTGTTGTGAGCTTGTATGGCGAACATAGTCGAAGTTTTTATTTGTGAACCTGAAACGTCATGAACCAACTAAAAATTTGACTTAGGCAAGTGCATCTATCAATTAATAGTATAGATACAGTGAGCAAAGATATCATTATCATGAAGACTAAAGTACTAGTAACTACTGTCTTTATATTATTTAATCGAATAATTGGAGTGATTGATTTAAAACTCAAATTAACTAATCTAATAAAGAAAACGATGAAGAACAAATCATGAAAATAATTGAATAACAATCAATAAGAGAAACAATACTAGGAAAGAATTCACCTAGATTTCATCTGTCACCATCAATCTAAATTACGAAATTTCTTTACTTAGTATCTTGATCCGTAGAAAGCCCTAAATTATGCTAACATCTATTTCGAGAGTAAGAGCACCTTACTCTAGGTTGATTAATTGAAATTTCTTTCTAATTAAACCCTTATTATCACATTAACTCGTGCAATGTGTTCCCCTATTAGATTTGACTCTAATTTGGTAGATTTATGTCATCCTATGTCTAGGATTGCATGCAACTCCACTCAATTATGCAAGATCTACTCTTAAATAGGATCTATTCCTCCTCTGATTTAAGCAGATCAAATGTAACACCCCGAACCCGAGACCGACACCGGAGTCAAACACGAGGTGTTAACAGACTTTAAGCCCCTTAAAAAAAATTTCCCAGACACTGCCAATCTGCGTACTAGTCGCTTTAAAAATCATATCTTGAGTTTCACAACTCGGAATCTAGTTCCGTAAATTTTTCCTGAAACTAGACTCATATGCCCATCTACATATTTTTTCTAGAATTTTTGGTCAGGCCAATTAGTACAGTTTATTAGTCAAAGTTTCCCATATTACAGGATCGACTACCCAGACCTTTGCGCATTACGACTTGGATATCTCCCTGTACAGGGCTTCAATACTGATGCCGTTTCTTTCTATAGAAACTAGAATCAGAGGGGAATCTATCCATATATGGTATGACTCCAAATTATCTCTGGTTAATTTATAATGAATTTCAAATTTGGAACAGGAAATCCAGAAACCGTTCTGGCCCTGTCTCACGAGAACCTGAATATCTCTTAACATACTGTCCGTATGATTGTTTCGTTACTTTCCTATGAAAGTAGATTCATCAGGTTTGTTTACATAATTTATTCACTATTTAAATCCCTTCCTACTATTTTAGTGATTTTCCAAATCTACAACACTGCTGCTGTCAGCATCTGCCTTTAAGGTAGACTTTACCTATTTCATGGTTTCCATGATTCAACTAGCCCTTTTTGCATAAATAGCACAATTTATGAAAGTGATTAACCATCCCCATGGCCAATCCTTGTCAAGCATATCCACCAAATGGTTATAACAATATACTCAAACACATATAAGCCATTTCGCATGGCTATCCAAAATTTATACAAGTCCAAAGGGTCCACGACCCACAACAAACGGGTAGTCCTATACATGCCATTTCGAAGTTCAACCAAAATTGTACCAAAAGGGGCTTTGATAGTGTGGGGACTTTGACCTCAAGATCCCGAGTCCGATAGCTGGAGAACCAAATCTATAAAACAGAGGAGCAATGAAACGGAGTAAGCAATTTATGCTTAGTAAGTTTTGAGCAAGGAATTCCAGCACAACAAAAGTATAGCATTCATATAGCTAAACGGATAATTTCATATGCACAAATTTACGATATCGTACTTGCTTCACATTATCAACCCTTATGTACATACACAAAAGATCAACTCAGCCAAAGGCCGGTAGCTCGTTTATCAACTGAGCGAAAACTTATTTGTAAGGGCTCAACTAAATTCAAGCATATACGAAACATACCTCAATGTTGGGATGTTTCGAGAGTATTAACTGGAATTTTACAGCAAGTTCATTCATTCCCAAATCACGTACCTTCGGAATTTAACCGGATATAGCTCCTCGTTCAAATGCCTTCGGGACATAGCCCGGTTATAGTAATTCGCACAAATGCCTTCGGGACTTAACCCGGATTTTAAACTCGCACAAATGCCTTCGGGCTTAGCCCGGAATAGTATCTCGCACAAATGCCTTCGGGCTTAGCCTGGAATTAGTATCTCGCACAAATGCCTTCGGGCTTAGCCCGGAATTAGTATCTCGCACAAATGCCTTCGGATCTTAGTCCGGATATTGTCACTTAGTACAAGCCTTCGGGACTTAGCCCGGACAGCATTCAAATAACCATGCACATTAACAATAAATCATGGCCCATTCGTATTTCATTTTCGTTAGCAAAACTCAAACACAAGACATTTTATCATTCTTGTAAATTCGGCTCAATAGCCACACAAAGAGCATGATTTTAATTTGCTCAAAACATGATCTAATCACATCATAATTTAAGCTCTTTTACTCAAGAACTTACCTCGGGTGTTGTCGAAACGATTCCGATAGCTATTCGACCACTTTTTCCTTCCCTTTATCGGATTTAGTTCCCCTTTGCTCTTGAGCTTTAATTAAACAAATAAATTGATTTAATCATTTGAGCATCGAAAAGAGGAACACAAGGCACTTAGCCCATATTTATACATTAGACATTAAAGTCACATATGTACGGAATCATGAATCAAACTCAACATTTTAGCTAATTTTTCCCCCTTGGCCGAATATGCATGTCTATTTTGGGGCCGATTTCAACACTTAATACATTCTACAAGTATGGTCACTTGTAATTGACTAAACACCCTTTTGTTTCAAGTTCAAAACTTGGCTAATACACACATATACACACTAGTAAAGCATCCTCTCCCTTTCCATCAATTTAAACACATGCATTGCTCAGTAACATGCAAAAGTATATCCCTTAGCACACAACTTGCTAGCGTCTTCTCCATTTAGCAACCATGCCATATGTTCACTCAAATGCTAAAAAGGAGTTCAAGAACATCAAGCCACCATCAATGCATCATAACAAGCTTCATATAGCATCAATGGCTTAACATAAACTCCACCTAGCAATCTAACTCATCCTCATGCCTCATCACCACAAATCAAACATCAACCAAGAATGAGCATCCATGCCGGTGTCATTTCCATCACATAGCAAATTTGACCATGGCTAGGGAACTCAGCTAACAACTAAAACATGCATGCATCTCATGGAACATCATCAAACATACCTTAGCTAGCTACATGCATGGCCGAACCTCTTCAACCTTTCTTCTTCCTTCCTCCCTTAAAATTTTGGCCAAGGATGAACCAAAGGATGAGCATTTTTTTTCTTTGTTTTTTTCTTTCTAGTTTTCGGCTAAATGAAGATGAGAAAGGATGGAACAAAAATTTTCTCCTTTCTTTTCTTTAGCTCACGGCAATGGGGGGGGGGAACAACTACACACATTTTTTTGTATTTATCATACTCCTTTTCATTTTTTATGCCCATGCCCCTTATTTTTATTTTTTTCCTACATACCTCACTAGGCCAACATGTTCCCCAACATGTTTCCACCCATAGCATGGCCAACCACTAGCTCAAATTTTGGGTAATTTGACATGCAAACCCATCATTTTCACAACATGCATTAATAGACCATTTTTAATTAGGCTATCATATTTTCACCATGTCTCATATCAATCCCTATTTAATAATTTCTCATGCAATTGGCAAAATTGGAAATGAAACTTCCACATACTCATTGTACACACATAATAAGCATAGAATATGGAATAAATTATTTTTATGACTCGGTTTTGTGGTCCGAAACCACTTCCCGACTAGGGTCAATTTTGGGCTGTCACAACTCTCCCCCCTTTAAGAAATTTCGTCCCCAAAAATCTTACCGGTAAATAGGTTTGGGTATCGTTCTTTCATCGAGCTCTCAGTTTCCCAAGTAGGTTCCTCGATCCCGTGTTTGAGCCAAACACCTTAACTAACAACCTTTTGTTTCGCAACTCTTTCACTTCACGAGCTAGACACGCATCGGTTCTTTTTCATAACTCATACGGCTTGAATTTCAACTCTGAGGCTAATTATATCGATGATAGATCGATGCGTCGAAGCTCGAAACATGAAAGACGTCGTGAATCTTTTAAATCGCAAAATCAATCTATACGCAACCGGACCAACTCGTTCGGAGATTTCGTACGGCCCAATGAATCTCGGGCTCAACTTGCCCTTACGGCCAAACCTGAGTACCTTTTTCCAAGGCGAAACTTTAAGGAACACTTTATCTCCACCTGATATTGTCCTTTCGTTTCAAATCCGCATACGATTTTTGACGATCTGTGGCTGCTTTCAGACTTTCACGGATTACCTTTACTTTCTGTTCGGCATCCTTAATCAAATCAACTCCGAAAATTTTACTTTCACCGAGCTCGGTCCAACAATGGTGTACGTCATTTACGACCGTACAAAGCCTCGTAAGGTGCCATCTTAATACTTGATTGAAAACTATTATTGTAAGCGAATTTAATCAAAGGTAAATACCGTTCCCATGAACCACTGAACTCGAGGATGCAACATCTCAACATATCCTCAAGTATCTGAATTATCCGCTCAGATTGACCATCGGTTTGGGGATGTAAAGCAGTGCTAAAATGCAGCTTGGTACC